>NC_133770.1:291289848-291489764 GCF_003597395.2 Chelonoidis abingdonii
CGGCAGAGACAGACGTGCTAAGGCTCAGAGAGGTGCGGCTCCAGGAGGTGGAGGGGCCTGACCCCGAGAGAGAGTGGACCCCCGAGAAGGGCTGTCTCACTGAAAGGGGCACCCCCCACGGACCGCACAGGGCCAAGTGTGGGCACAATCTGTGAGTCCGTGACAGACACAAACTCCTCATCTTTGCCTGCAAGGCCTTTCACGACCTGTCCCACCTATCTGCCAACGCACACGCTATAGAGATGTTGACTCCTGCCTTCATTGTGCCCGTGATGCCAGTCTTACTCATTAGTTTAAAACCGTTCCCAGGAAGCATTTTGTGTTTCTGCCCGTGCTGCCCCTTATGCATTGGACGGGCTCCCCAGAAATATTTACAAAGGTACCACATTGTCCACTTCCGATCCCTCCCTAAAACTCTTCTCTGCTGTGATGCCCACAAAAAACCTGACAGTAGCTGGGGTGCTGGGACCATGGTTTTTCATGCTCACCAGTATTGTCTCATTGTTTCCTTGTGCTCTGTTTTCTCTATAGCCTTAACGTAGATTGCAGGTTCTTTGGGGCAGAGACGATCGTTCTGCTATATGTCTGCACAGCGCCTAACACAACTGGGTCCTGGTTTCTGTGCACTATCAAGATGCAAATAACTACTAAATAAATACATAATTGTTTCTCTTTTTGGAGAGTGAATCTAGCCCTGGCCAGAATTTGCTGCTTATTATGGTCTAGCACTGGTTCGTTGTGCTGAGGCTAACAATAGTGCTGAGGAATTTTTAAATTAAAAATAAAAGGGTTTCACGAAATGTAAGGGGGAAAGATCCATGAAAACCTTCCAGTTCATAGCAGGGTTAGTGACAATTAATCACACTCCACTCCCTGCTCGCCACTAGTTGTTTCTTTCATTAATATAGGCATTGTCCAAGCACTGGGTTTTGGTTGTTTTTTCCCCCAGGTTTTCATGTTAAACCTGAATCTATGGCACAAGGTGCACAGGCTGGATGCAGGGGCAAGAATGGCAGGACAGATTGGCTGAGGCTCCTGGGCAAAGGGGTGAAAGGAAGGCAGGGAGGGATGGGGAATGTAACTTACAAGAAACGTAGCTAGCATCACCTGGAGCATTTTTCTTGACTGTTCTTCTATTGCCTGTGTACAGGGCCTTACAGTCTGAACAGAGACTATGTCTCTCTAGGGATTTGGACAGATATTTGGGACACTGTTGTACTAGAAAGAACAAGCGTGTCTTGTCCTAGGCCTCTTTCTCACCTCATGTCCCACTTTTCAGCCAGAGGAGGAGGAGAAGAGGTGCGTCAGTTCTGAAGGCAAGGTTGAGGGCAGAGTGTGTTCGGCAGAGGAGATGGCCCAGTGCACTGCCAGTATTGGTGACTGAGCCAAGGTAGCCTTAACCGACTTGAAAGTCACACAAAGTTCACATTTTGAGAAGCGGGTGAATAAATCCCATTTTAGATGCTTGCATCAGCACTTAGGGGCCTGAATACTGGTCATGCTACAAATTCATCGTCCTACTGCTCTGCCCTCTGAGGTGGCTCCCCATTGAATACAATATCAAATTTCATGGTTTGGGTCCTAATAGTCAAAGCCCTCCATGGGACTAGTCCTGGTCTCTTAAGAACCTGCCTCCCTCTTATTTGACCTTTCTGGTCCTCTTCGGTCTGAAAAACCTGGTTGACATTCTTATAGAGCTACCTGCTCAAAACCCAGCCCATGTGGTCAGGGCAGCACTAGAGGCCCGGTGCTCTTGGAGTCTCTCTGTGTCTCTCTCACCCAAACACATCTTGCCACTGGGTCTGGGTCCACAAGGGCTGCTCCACATGCACTTCTGGCTGCCAGGGAAGTCCTTTGTGCCTTCTGGGACTAGTCTCACCCTTGGGAGGTGCTGCTTTCGTCTGGTGCTTGTGGAATGTAAAGCTCTCAGAAGATGTAATGTGCTATTTATGTGCGATGCACCATCATTTAATTAGATACTGTGCCAACCTCACATGCTATACTCAGCTGCTGGGCTGCAACTACCGCCTATCACATTGATCACAATGCCGGTCTCGCATTACCTTGTGCTCTCTACACCTGTTCGTTGTAGCCACCTATTGTCTCTTGTTCCACACTTATATTATAAGCTCTTCGGGGCAGGGACCATCTTTTGGTTATGTTTGTACAGGGCTTAGCACAGTTGACTTCAGCTTTCTGTTGTAATACAAATAATCAGTAATATAATAATCTGTTGAATTCAGAGGGTGCAATGTCATTAGATGCCACAGACTGGAGCCCCATGGGAACCAGATGCCAGGATGGGAATCTGCAAGGCACCATTTTTACACAGTAAATTTTTGTCCTCTGCAATTTAAGAACTGGTTGGAATTTTTGTCTCATTAAAGTTAATCCCATGGAATTAGTGTTTATGGGTGGATACAGTCCCATTGATCACCTCCCCCTCTACCCACCCCCCAGTGCTATCCAAATACACGCCTCGAGTCAAATTCTGATGTCAGTCACAATGGTGTAAATACAAAGCAACTCAACTGACTTCAGTGGTGTAGGTCTGGCTTGATATAAGTAATTTGCCTAACTTCTTACTGGGCATAACTGGGAAGGTGAATGGAAGGTCAAGTTGTGAATAGGGGCTTGACAACTGGTATGCTGGAGTCAGGATGTCCGTGCTAACTAAGATAAGCAGCAACACCCTAATGCAAGGGACTATGGACAAGATAAACCTGGAAGGTGAAGACCAGGTTCCTTGTGAACAGCACATAGATAGAGTCTGCTGCACAGGAATTGGTTCCTGCAAAGTAAACAATCCAATCAAAAAATGTGTTATTTAATGAATACCAAATGCAATGTATTGTGTAAATGTATATAAAGGAGGTGGTTGCCTGTGTAACTTTGGATGTGTGATGCACCTGATACCCACCCGCTACACTTGAGTCGGATCAACTCAGCATAGCTTTGCTGTATGCCAAATAAAGGAACCTGAGTGATGAAATCCAACCGAATATTTTGGATCCCAGAGAAGTGGATGAAGTGTTTTCCCAGAACTAGGCAAGGTGTTCCGGATAAGCTGAGTGGAAAAGGTCTTGAAGGGAATCCCAAGTCGTGGAGTTAGACTGGATTTACAGCATGTAAATGAAAGCAGGGTTTGGCCTCTTGTTTATTACGTACACTGTGTTAAGCTCAGGTTCTCCCTTCCCTTTCTCTAATTTTGCTTTGTGGCTATTTTTTCAGAAAGGAAATCTTTTGAAGCTGCATTTGCTCTCTAAATTGAGTTGTACAGCTTTACCAGGCTGCCTGTTAGTCATGTTATTACTCCTGAGGGAATTCTGTGCCAAAAAGATTAAAATTCTGCGCACATTATTTAAAATTCTGGAAATTTTATTTAGGTAACCTTGCTTGCTTAGGAGTCAAGTGGACGACATCACATTTCCCGAGTGAATAGGTTAAAAAGACTGGAAGAAATAAAAAGAGGAATTCATTGATTTTAAAGCCAGAAGTGACCACTATGCTCTTCTAAGTCTGACTTCCTGCATAAGCTAGGCCAAGGAATCTCAGCTGGTAAACTCTGCATCAAGACCAAAGTGTCTGTTTGAGTACAGCAGATCTTTTAGAAAGGTATCCACTCTTGATTTAAGTACTTCAACTGAGGGAGAACCACATCCCTAGATAAGTTGGTCCGATAGTTAACTACACTTACGGTTAAACATTTGCTCCTTATTTCTACTCTGAATTTATCTAACTTCAGCTTTCAGCCATTGGATCTCATTATATCTCTTTCTGCTAGATTAAAGAGCCATCACCTAGCAAAAATCTCTTCCCATGTAGGCACTTACAGACTATGATCAAGCCACTTCTTAACCTTCTTTTGGATGAACTAATAGATTGAGCTTCTTCTCTCTCACATATAAGGAATACTTCTCTGACCTTGAATCATTCTCAAAGCTCTTTTTGAATCTTTCCAGTTTGTCAGGGTCCTTTCTGAACTTTGGACACCACAACCAGATGCAGTATTCCAGTCAGTCTCACTAATGGTGTAACGGAGACAATACCATCTCCCTACTCCTAATTGATATGTCCACCTTATGCAGCTGAGGATTGTGTTCACTTCTTAGCTACAGCATTGCTCTGGAAGATCATGTTCAATCAGTTATTTATAATGACCCCTAAGCCCTTCTCAGTGCTACTGCATTCCAAGATACAGTCTCCATTCTTCTAAGTGGACTTACATCCTTTGCTTCTAGATGTATGACCTTGAAATTTGGTGTATTAAATCATGTGGCTTAAATGAGTCCACTTTTTCAATTGATCCAGGTCAGTCAGTATAACTGACTTGGTAACTGACCAATCCCCAGCACTCTTTATCCTCCACTATTTTTGTACCATCTGCAAATTTTACCTGACAGTGCTATACTTCCTGTTGACTCTCCCAGGAAAAAAACAGACACCGAAGAGTATATTTTCAAAGTGGTGCCCAGAGAAGGGAGAGAATCAGCAGTTTAATTCCCACTGATTTCCCCTGCAGAATACACCTTCATTTCTAATTTCACTCATTGCACTTAGTCAAAGTGATTGGAAAGGGGGACTCGTCTCCCAGTGGTGTCTGGTTTTGTACTTAATGCTAGAATTCCTTGCAATTACACCTAACCTGAGTATATTTCCATCCTCTGGAATGTGTAGCTATGGGGCTCTCACTCCTCAGTTACCATGACTAGTTTATCTGTAGAGATGGTGGTGATGATGGTAGAGGCAGGTTTTAAGGTAATTTATTTAAGTAGTGCTGCTGCTGATGCTACTATTGCCTAGCCTTGCTCTTTGCTTTATCGTGGTCTCCGCAACTGATTCTTGTCTCTGGGAGAGCATCTGGGAAAGTCAACAGGTAGTTTGGCACTGCATAGTATTCTGCAGGACGTGTGGTAATTTTTCAACTTCCTGGTGATGCTTATAGAACAGTAATGTCCCAGTCACTACTCACCAGTCTTCTTCACCCCAGTATATTTAAAGCTTTGAGGCTAAAATCAGCTTCTGCTCTTTGCTGATCCACCCACATCATTACCTTCCTCAGACCCTTCCACTGGCTTCCTCTCCTCCTTTCTGCATTAAATTCATTATCCCCATCACCACTGGTCTTACTGTGGGATGGATGATATTTTATTCTTGAGGTTTCTGCGAACCAATGGCTGCATGTCAGATCGGCTATACACTGTTTGCAAGGCACTTTGAAATTAGCGGATGACAAGCTTTATGGAAATACTAGGCTAACCAATTCATCCTTTTGCCAGGTGATCAGAAATGAACACAATGCAAAGAGGAGAAGGTTAGAAGTCGGGGCAAACAGTTAATTGTAAGAGACAGGAAGAATTCTGGATCTAGTCTGTCAGTGCCCTCTGTAGCACAATGAGGAAGAATCAGTGACCAATGAAACATTACTTTTATTTCCTATTGCTGCTTCATAAGATGGTAGCATTAGCAGTTTGGCAGGTGGACTATTGAAAGATCCAGCTCTAATGTCCTTTATTGGGCAAGTGTGCCTGTGTCTAATGTGCTGGTGCTTTGCAGATTTGGACTTAATATGGAGCAGCATCAGGGAGGAAGTTGGGCAGCACGTTCAATCTTCTTCCACCTGAATGATGTCCCCTAGTGCCATCCTTCGTGTAGATGGTCTCCTCACAATGAGAACTTCGTCTGCCTCATGTTGGCCAACGCCTCGCCCCCAGTGCTTTTTGGCCATGTTCTCGAGGAGCTTGCTTGCATCGCTGAGGGTTTTTTGTGTTCGTTGACATGCAGTTTGCTGCTTCACCTCCTCTGTGCTCAGTCTCGTGGCCTCTAAGGGCTTGGCTTTGCTGATCTCTTCCCGTTGCTCTTTCATCTGCCTCAGTCTAAAGCGGCGCCGGGCAGTGTTGGGGTTGGGGCTGTTGCCATCAGGAACTTTTGTGTCCTCATGCAGTCCAGTTGCTTGGAGGCTGTTGCACTTGGCTTTGGGGATTAATGACATACAGAATGTCCCTGGGGCATCTTCAATGGCTGATTTTTTATCCAGCTGGGAGCTTGCCTCTGTGGACAAGGTAATTTGGACTTCGCACAAGGCCTTGGTGCCTTTAGATGAAAAGGGCCCATCCCTGTATTCTAGAGTTGCCTTCTCACTCAGCTTTATCTTATGCAGGTTCTCCAGTTCCATCTGGGCCAGATTTTTGACCCTTTTCACATGAGGCTCACTGTTGATGGAACCGACACTGGCCAGCTTCTGAGCAGCCAGCTGAGCTTCTGCCTGGATGCTCATAATCTTCTGGAGCTGGGCTTCTTTAACTTCCAGGGGGATCTCCAGAGGAGCCAACTTCACTGGCCTTTTCAGGGGTAGGTTCTCCAGGCTGCTTGCGTCATCTGCATGAAGTAGGCTTGGAGAAGTAGACCTCTCTTTTGTTAGCTTCTCAGCGCAGAGTTTTGTCTCCCCTTTGCTTGACTTAATTTCTACAGTGCTGGGAGGAGGAGGATGAAAACTCGGGGCTCTAGGCTCACTCCCCTTCTTTCTATCTGGCAAGATTAGGATAGGGTTTTTTTCAGGCTGCAGGTTCATTACAGTAACTTCACTAACTGTGCAGTTTAACTTGGACCTCAGCCGTTCCTGTGCCACTGGAGCAGCCTGCAAGAACAATAAATGTGCAAACAAGTCATGGTTGTGGATTCTATTAGTCATTACCTTTAGCGTTTTTAAATTAAAATTTGAGACCTTGTGGAAAGTGCTTGATGGATGTCCCTGAAGACTGAACCCCCTTAACCACAGAACATCCAGCAGCAGTGCAAGCTTCCCTCACCCTTCAGTGCCTAATGTTTTGTCAGTCTAGCTGTAAGAAAGTATTTCAGTCTCCATATGCCTTCAGTACTTGTACTGAGCCTAGCCACAAACCTGCCAGTGCTGCCAGGCATGGCCACCCATCTCTCAGCTGCTCAGTGAACTATCTCTGTGCTTTCCTCCACCCTGTCCCTACACTTGGAATGTCCGTGCTGAGCACATGGGCAGTACCCCAGACAGCTCCACCCTTTGAACTCATTTCTGCTGTGCTGTCTGTGAGGAGTGCATCTCATTTATGCTAACTCCAAAGAAATGAAATCAATAACACATGACAACCTCTCTCTCTATTTTTTCTCCCCTTCTCTGGGGTCTTCTGTCTTGTGTTCAGTGCCAGCTTCTTAGGATAGGGACTATGCCTTCATTTCTCTCTGGAGCTCACTTAGCACATCCACTGATTGACAGTACATAGTCATTGTGATGGTGATCTTTGTGATAGATTCATAGACTCATAAACTTTAAGGTCAGAAGGGACCATTATGATCATCTAGTCTGACCTCCTGCACAAAGCAGGCCACAGAATCCTACCCATCCACTTCTATAACAACCCCATAACCTATGTCTGAGTTATTGAAATCTTCAAATTGTGGTTTGAAGACCTCAAGCTGCAAAGAATCCTCCAGCAAGTGACCCATGCCCCACACTGCAGAGGAAGGCAAAAAACCTCCAGGGCCTCTGCCAATCTGCCCTGGAGGAAAATTCCTTCCCGACCCCAAATATGGCGATCAGCTAAACCCTGAGCATGTGGGCAAGACTCACCAGCCAGCACCCAGGAAAGAATTCTCTGCAGTAGCTCAGATCCCATCCCATTTAACATCCCATCACAGACCACTGGGCATACTTACCTGCTGATAATCAAAGATCAATTGCCAAGATGTAAGAAAGAGTTCCGCCAACTGGGCACTAGCAGGTATACTCTATTGTCTAAGGGTGCATCTATACTTCTGCTGGGGGAGGTGATTTGCAGCTTGAGCCACCGTACCCACGCTAGCTGTACCACAGCTAGATCACTAACAAGAGAAGCGAGGATGCAGTGGTGTGGACTTCATTGTGGGCTGCACAAGTGAGTATGTTTCCAGGGGGTGCAGGTGGGCTTGTGCAGCCTGTTCTGAAGCCTGTGCTGCTACATGCCCATAAGAACACAAGAACAGCCATAATGGGTCAGACCAGAGGTCCATCCAGCCCAGCGTCCTGTCTTCTGACAGTGGTCAGTGCCAGGTGCTTCAAAGGGAATGAACAGAACAGGTAATCATCAAGTGATCCATCCCCTGTTGAACATTCCCAGCTTCTGGCAAACAGAGGCTAGGGACACCATCACTGTCCAGCCTGGCTAATAGCCATTGATGGACCTATGCTTTATGAATTTATCTAATTCTTTTTTTAACCCTGTTATAGTCCTGGTCTTCACAACATCCTCTGGCAAAGAGTTCCACAGGTGGACTGTGCATTGTGTGAAGAAATACTTCCTTTTGTTTGTTTTAAATCTGCTGCCTATTCATTTCATTTGGTGACTCCTAGTTCTTGTGTTATGAGAAGAAGTAAATGAAACTTCCTTATTTACTTTCTCCACACTAGCCATGATTTTGTAGACCTCTATCATATCCCCCTTTAGTCGACTCTTTTCCAAACTGAAAAGTGGCATTCTTATTAATCTCTCTTCATATGGAAGTTGTCCCACATCCTAATAATTTTTGTTGCCCTTTTCTGAACCTTTTCCAATTCCAATATATCTTTTTTGAGATGGGGCAACCACATCTGCACACAGTCCTCAAGGTGTGGGCATACCATGGATTTATATAGAAGCAATATGATATTTTCTGCCTTATTATCTATCCCTTTCTTGATGATTCCCAATGTTTTATTAGCTTTTTTGACTGCCGCTGCGCATTGAGTTCAGAGAATTATCTACAATGACTCCAAGATCTCTTTCTTGACTGGTAACAGCTCATTTAGACCCCATCATTGTATATGTACAGTTGGGATTATGTTTTCCAATGTGCATTGCTTTGCATTTATCAACATTAAATTTCATCTTCCATTTTGTTGCTCACTCGCCCTGTTTTGTGAGACATCTCTGTAGCGTTTTGCCATCTGCTTTGGACTTAGCTTCCTTGAGTAGCTTTGTATCATCTGCAAATTTTGCCACCTCACTATTTACCCCATTTTCCAGATAATTTATGAATATGTTGAATAGGATTGGTCCCAGCACAGACACCAGACACCACTATTTATCTTTCTCCATTCTGAAAACTGACCATTCATTCCTACCCTTTGTTTCCTAACTTTTGGATAGGAAACAAGGTCCTCAGTGCTGTATTTAGTGAGCTCACTATGGCATTGCTAATGTGGGTACATCTGCGCTAGTTGCAACTCACACCCCCAGATGCCGTGTACACATATCCTTAGACTATAGAGTACCTGCTAGTGCCCAGTTTTTTAGCTAGATTAAAGCTAGCTCAGGTACCTCTGAAATTGCTGCGAATCACTCCAATGGCTACAGAGTAGACTTACCCCAGGTGTGTTTTTGTTTCCATTGTACTCAGCTCTGAGAAAGTGGGGAATAACAGTTTGTTTGCTTATTCAATTTTGTCCTTTTACATTTTACAAATGTTGGGTTCCCTTCCCCCATCCGGATACAGTGAAGCTTCTAATTAATGCACCTGCAGTGTGACCTTGAGCAAGTCACTTTTCTGTGTGTCTCTTCCCCTCCTACCCTTTGTCCGTGTTCTCCATTGAGCTTGTAAGCTCCCTGGGGCAGGGATTCTCTTATATGATTGTACAGCGACTAGTGCAATCAGGCCCTGACTTCAAATGGGGCCTCTAGGCCCTTCTGTAATATACATGATTTATAAAACACATTAATTTGTTCTCCCTCTGCTGGCTGGAAGGTAGTATTGCAGAAGAGCATGGGCTATTATACTCCACATCAGGGGTAGGCAACCTGTGGCAAGCAAGCTGATTTTCAGTGGCACTCATACTGCCCAGGTCCCGGCCACCGGTCCAGGGGGCTCTGCATTTTAATTTAATTTTAAAAGAAGATTCTTAAACATTTTAAAAACCTTATTTACTTTACATACAGCAATAGTTTAGTTATATATTATAGACTTATAGAAAGAGACCTTCTAAAAACATTAAAATGTATTACTGGCACGCGAAACCTTAAATTAGAGTGAATAAATGAAGGCTCAGCACACCACTTCTGAAAGTTGCTGACCCCTGCTCCACATTCTTTCTTAAGATCATCTCACCAAATCCGACTGTGCATATCTCATGCCTGTCCACCATCTATTTCCTGGTCACCAACAACCGTGGGAATTTACTTAGAGTATCTTGGCAACAGTGTGAATTAATTATAATAAATAAAAAGATGATTATTTTATTAACTGACATCCTTTTACCTCTTACCCTCCTCCCACCGAGGCACCTGGGGTTTTGTACTTCTCCGTAAAAGCAGACAAATACAGTGAAAACATAATTGAAACTCCCATCTAAAATTCAAACACACAAAGCAAATGGGGGAGGAAGCGCTCAAATACAAATGAGCTGTGAGGAGGGAAGGTAATAAATATGGGGCCCAACAGTGATCATTCTAAAAAAAACACCTTGGGTGAAAAGTGTTTGAGGTACCTTTAAAGCCTGGGGATTGACGGACTGAGCTGGATTTCCCAGCAGGGGGTGAATGCCGCGTACCAGCGCCTAACAACACGAAGGATCATTCAAAAGCTCATTTCTTTGCTGAGTTGCCACGTGCTGGTGGGATCATCATTAATAAATTATGGCTCCACCTCAGTGCCTCCAGGGACCGAACACAGCACATGGCTTCAAAACCTTCCAGAACAGTGGAACCAAACCCAACCTGAACCAAACTGTGGCATAAGAGGCTATAAATTAGAATAGAACCCTCCCATCAGACAAATATAAGGTGCAGTCAATAAAACTGGTGGCTACTTAACTGCATTCTGTATGGCACATAAAATGTCTGCTGAGCCTGTGAATTATTCCCCTTGCCTCTTTCCTGTCATGATTTCCTTTGCTTTTATATTAGTTCGAGAGAAGTAGGTTTGAGTGGTTAGAGCAGCCCCTACTGTACTTGTGGGGTGGAGGGTGGGGGAAGAGGGGAAATTCTCCCTTGGGCAGGTTCTGTACACCACCTAAATCCCACTAAAGCCCTGCCTGAGCTCAGTGCTCAAGGATAAATTGTGCCCTCAGTGACCCTTCACGTGTTACTTGATAGCCTCTCAGAATGCTCATCTCTAATGTGTATAATACAACCGGAGGCTTAATTAATTAACAGGCCCAATCTTGTACAGATAGTTGCTCCACACACAGACCTCCCCTGAGAGTCTCGTGTACAGAGCAATTACTTCTCACTGCGAGGATCAAAGGTGCTATACAAGAATTGCATTTTACCAGAGAGAACATATGTGTTTGTTTAGGAGCCATAACCATCTCTGTAATATCTCTATTTTCCTCCATGGCTTTAAATTGAAGGTGGCTTCTGTAAAGACATGCACAGTAATGGCAGGGGAGCTATGCAAGACTGGCTTCTAAGCAACAAATGCTTGATAATTAACCTCTATTTTATCTAGGTCCCATAGGATATCTCGTTACCCAGCGTAATTACAGACAGGTGTACATCTGTGGTGGTCGCTTTACCTGCATTGCAAGGTTCTGCCTAAACAGCTAGTTCACATACAGAGGGCGGGATTTTCCAAAGGGCCTCCGGGAACTAGATGCTTTTTAGAATCTCACTCACAAGCTGTGGGGTTTGCCCCAGTAAGTTGGGAATTGGTCCTCTCAGCTCTGTGCTATGGGGGGTGCCCTGTCTGTGTGTTTATGTCCCCATCCCACTCAAAGGGATGGAATCAGACATCTTCAAAGCACTGCCCCCTCCAGCCCAGTTGCCTAGGATTGCGTGAATGAAGGGGGGAGGCGGGCAAGATAGGTCAAACGCATTGCCAGTGGGATTCACGTTGGTCCCCGACAGCACCCAACAGAACCTTGGCCAGCAAGGTACTAAAAACAATCCACCCCCCTGAGTGATGTAGTTGTACTGACCTAACCCCCAGTGTAGACAGCACTTGAGCTTGTCTCATCATCATAGCTACCGCTTCTTGGGGAGGTGGAGTACCTGCGCCAACAGGAGAAGTGCTCCTATCAATGTAGTAGCATCTGGATCACTGCCACATTTTAAATATAGACCTACCCTGGGTCTTGGGGCCACCTGCCCCTGCCAAAGGTTCTGCATTGCTAAGGAGCCAGGTGGGCAGTACTGGGTCATGAAGCCATGCGAATCTCGGAGAATCTGGGTTTTGGGAGCCAGACCCCTGTTATATGTGAGGGAGGAGGGCAGCCCACCCCCCTACATAACTCCATATGTGAATCCTCATGGACTTTTCCTCCCTTTTTTGGATTTGACCTCAGGAAGGGCTAACTTGATCCTGGCATTATAATGTACATAGGAATATTAGGCGCATCACATTTGAAGGGCCTCCTTTAAAAAGCACTGAATTATATTTGTCTTAGTTGTGCTTGTGAAGTTCACTCACTCTGCTGGCTAAGACCAAATTTATAATCTATTGAAAAAAACCCCACAACCTCAGCAATCCTAAACCCTTCCTAAATAAAACATGCATTAAATCCCATTGCTGCGGGATAATCTGTGGCAATAAATAGTTGGCTGTTACACAACTCAGTCGCTTTTCTTCCCATCGTTGCCTGGAACGGCTGAGCATTGTGGTTCAAAGAGGGTGACAAACATACTGAAGCAAGCAAGTTCACAGATCAAATCCCTCATCTTATCTGGTTGAAAGCAGGGCCCAGAGACCAAAGAGTCCCAAGGTTAAGTCCCTAATTAACTCAGAGCCTTCTTCAAGATACCCTGATTCGCCATGTGATCTGTGAAATCCAGAAGCGCTGGTCCCTAAGCCCCTGAGGCACATGGAGAGCCATTCAATGGGCTGTCATGCAAAAGGCTGTCACGTCAGACAGGAAACAGCAATGATTTATTTTAAAGGTTAAAGCACAGATGCTTGAGCACACCGCAAATTATGCAGGTACAGCGAGTGACTCTAATCACTCTGAAAGAAGATAATGCAACATAAATATGGCCAGTACTCCCAGATAACTCCCAGAACAGGAGCAAGCAACACCCAGCATCCCACTACATTCATCAGCCCTGCCAGGTGTTCTGGGGGAAATATCAGCAAGAGCAGAAACTTGCATCAGGACATCAGTACCCATCACCTCAAACCATTTTATGTGATGATGTGTTGGGGGCCCAGTGGATGCTGGCTAAGCAGAGCTGGAAGGGCACTGTACAATCCTGTGCAGAACCAAGTGATCACAAAAGCATAGGGATGGGGACAATACCAGGCCTACCCCAGGACATACATACACCTAAAGCAGTGAAACTCAAACTATGGGTCGGGACACCAAAGTGGGTGTGACCCTATGGTCACCGGGAATGGCTTAGACTTGCTGAGGCCTGGGGCTGAAGCCTGAGCTCCATCACCTGGAGCTGAAGGCGTCAACCCTGGGCAGCAGACTCAGGTTACAGGCCCCCTGCCTGGGGCCAAAGCCCCTGAGTTTCAGCTTTGCCCCTCTCCCCGCCCCAGAGCAGTGGGGTTTGGGCTTTGGCCACCCCACCCAGGGTAGTGTGGCTCAGACAGGCTCAAGCTTTGGTCCCCCGCTTCTGGGGTCATGCAGTAATTTTTGTTGTCAGAAGGGGGTCGCGGTGCAATGAAGTTTGAGGACTCCCTACTTAAAGGAATACACTACACAGCATTACACAACTCCTTCTACAGTGCAAAGGGAGCTAGGCTCTGATCTCACACCAGCATAAGTCAGAAGGAACTGTTGGCCTCAATGGAGTTACCCAAGTGACACTGGTGTCCGCAGGTTCAGACCAAGCCTGCGGAGTCTTTGCCTTGAGAAAGATGCCATGAGTATATCCTGGCCAATGCTGAAAGAGAAGACCCCCCAGGTTGCTTTAGAGGAGTATGAGAGGCCGTTTTCTGGAATTATCTTGTGGGTCTGTTAAAACAGTTTCTAAATAATAATAACAGCAAGCAGGATTTTCAAAAGTGCCTAGACAGGATGACCCAATGTATGTCTGTGAGTGTGTGCAGGGGTGTCTCTAGCTTATCACTTGCAGGACCTGGGTTCAGTGGCAACTCCACCACAGATATCCCGTGTGACTGTGGCCAAGTCACTTAGTCTCACAGTGCCTCAGTCCCCCTTCTGTAAAGTTGGGCTGAAAGCACTTGTCTCTTTCACAGGGGTGTTGTAAGGACAAATACAAAGATAGTGAGGTGCCAAGATAGCATGGTAATGGGGTACAGATTTTGGGTGCCCAACTTTAGACACAAAATCAGGCCCTTTCAAAGTTTCCCAGGTTGGACATCAAAACACAGAGGTCCCCATAATCTGTGGTTGCTTTTGAAAATCTTGGCCAATAATACTGAGTGTTTATGTGACACTTTACAAAGGTAGGTATTGTTATCCCCTTTTTATGCGGCTTCCTATTTGGTTAGGAATCAGTCCATCCCAAATGTTATGATAAATTTAGTGTGCCCTGCAACTGCATCCTAGAATCAATTTTTATATGTTATGGAATACATTTTACAGGTGATATTATAGGATCTGGATTTACAATAATTAACCCAAAACGTTGTAGTGTGGGCTTAATTAATTCATGTTTGTAAAATTTGTGAGGCCATTGAATGAAAGAGGCAACGATATTGTTATCATGCCTCTCCTCCCCGTTGTTCTAACTGCTTTGCTAGGTCCCCATCACATGCCTCGGGACAGACACTGCCACATTTCTCTTGGTTTTCCTTTATAAGAAACAGAGAGAATGTGCACCTTGCCCACTCACAAGCTTCTCGAGTCATGTGGCCGACCAAGAATACCAAAATGGTGATTTTATCATCCAAAAGCTCCTGTACCGCTGCTTAGAGTTCCACAGCAAGGCAACTGTTCTGTTATTTAACTCTTGGTAGGCTTTTTCCAGTTACTTTATCCCTCCACGGTGTTGTCTAGTAGATAGAGCAGGGGTCTAAGTACCAGACATTCTCGTGTCCCAATCCTGTGCATTATATTGATTCCTGTATGACCTTGGGTAAGTCACGTAAGCTAACGTTTTCAAGCTTCAGCACCTAACTAGGGACCCAATTCCATATTTAGACCAAGGGTGCCTACATTTAGCCTCCTAAATCCAGACTTAAGCATCTAAAATAGTGACATGATTTTCAATGAAAGCTACTGGGTGCTCAGCACTTTTGAAAATCAGCCCATGTATTTATGTGCCCCAAATAAAGATTTAGGAGCCTAGTTTTAGGCACATGGCTTTAGATACAAACTTCTTGTTCAGAAGTGTTGAGCCCCTGCAGTTCCCGTTCACTTCAGCAGGACTCCATGCAGGAGTAAATGTCTGCGCATCCAGACAGGACTAAACTGCAAAGTTCAAACCCAACCCTAATGCTGGGGAGTATATCTTAGCGCAGGAAAGAGTTTCCCACAGCTGCACGTAATCTGTGGAAGCAGAAGAATGAAATGCAGACTCGCCTTCTAACTACCCAGCTGCTTCGCCACCAAAAAAATGCATTCCCCAAATGATAGTGACACGAACAGACCTTACAGAGACCAATAAGATCAAGCTTCCTACTATAGAATTTCCAGTGTTTCTCAAGTTTAAGGCCTTGCACTATAAAGACAGACATGGTTGCTTGCTACAGTGGAAGTTCCTGTCTAGAAATTAATTTGTTCTGCACCCTCACAAAGATCAGAGAACCCAGTGCTCTCCGATCAGCCGCCCACTCTACAGTACTCCTTCTGTCTGCCTGTTCTGAACTCGCTCCGTAGGCTCAAACAGATCCAGGCAAGCAGCCCCATGTCATCTCCTACACTGTCTGCAAAGAGAGGGCTGAATTTGAGGAGAGATTGAAGATTTGCAGGTACTGAAACAAAAGGTTGATGCTCCCAAGCAGATAGTCAATAGAGGGAGAAGAAGTAATCTCTGGGGCCGGACTCTCTGGTTAGCTGAGCTATGATCAGCACAAGGATGTAGTGGAGGTGGCAATATGTTCTCTGGGGCCTCTGAGAAGTGGTGTGGTCACTGGCATAACATACCCTTCACATTAGCTTTCACTAGATTGCACACAGTCCTAGGAACACTTCTGGCAACCAGGGGATCTACTGAATATAGCAGCATCCTAGCCAGCTTCCTTTCTCCCAGAAATGCTCCCTGCAGCAGGGTTGGCTGTGGTTGCCATAGGAGCCTTGAAGGGGGAACTGGAGAAACCCTCAGGAAACCAACTCTCCCTATTTCCATCTGCTTTATACCAGGTGACCAGCCAAAGTCGACCCTGCAACTCAGACTCAGTTCCTTTAAAGGGTGGTGTTGAGCCTTGAACATTCATTTAGCTTCAATCATTTGCCATCCCTCTGGTCATGTACTGCAGCTATTGCTCACTAAAAACTGTTACTCTGTTAATATGTTTTTCACGTGTTCCTGTTCAGCTGCCAGCAAGAGACAATATTATTGTAATGTTCATGTTAAAGCAGAAGTAACTCTTAGCACAGGTAATCTGCTGACACTTTGAGAGCAGTGGGAGAATCAATACAGCTTCTTTACCAGAAGTTATTCAAACACACCTGGGAGTCTGTAGCTTTCTGACTTCTCGCTTAAAACATACCACTTTCTTGTTGAATTCTTAAGGGTTTAAGACCCAAGGAGGCAAGAAAAAATCCATCCATTGATCCACGAATACCCTGGATGATGACAGAGTTTGAAGTCTCTCCCTCTTTCCCAAGCTTACCATCTCTCCCACCCTGTCCCCTTCCCTCTTTGTTTGGAGGGAGCTTGATGGAGCAGATAGAACATGTGTCTGGTAGTTAAGAAATTCAGTTCACCTGCTCCTGACTTGCAGCATGGCCGAGGGAAGTCACTGAACATCAATATGCTTTACAGTTACTGCAGATCCTACAGCATGTTTTTGCAAGGATAAGGATGTCTGTTAAACCTGATGTCCTGGCCCTATTCCGATCAAGGGAACAATCCATTCTCTTCCTACCTAAATTCCTACTTGTAGTTTCAATTCAAAACAGTATTTTCTTCACATCCTGTCCTAAGCTGTTTAGAATTGTTGTGCACTGTTATGCCGCAGTTGTGTTCCACTCAAGAAGTGGCTGCATTTCAGCAATAGCTGGATTCCTGTGCATGCAGTTTGGAAAATGACAAAAGATCTTCCAAATGGAAGGCAGAATACATTAATCTATGACATGAAAATATAATACATGTGAAAGTAAGAACTATTTATGTATGAAACAGATGTAATACATAAACAGGGCCAAACGACACTGTGAGATATTTACTCACACAGCACCTACTGAATTCAGCTTTTTGGCAGTTACATCAAGTAGCAATTGAATAGAGTGACCAAGTGGAAACACTCTGGATTTGAATAGAATAAGCCTCTGACAGTAGCTACTGTACTGTTAAAACAACCAGACTCTCTCAATAGTAAATCTAACCCAAACAGAAGAAACCACCAATGATTAAAAAGACCAGTGACAGCGTATAACAGCATCGCCCTGATGCTCCAGTCGCACCGATGTCAGACAAATAAGATTAAGTAAAGACACGCTCAGCTACAGTAAACCCTTAAACATAGCCCCATATTGTAGATAATGCCAAAATCTCAGCCTCCCCACTCTGCCTGCTTTGCTGAGGCAGTGCATAGCTGCAAGTAACCTCCCTAGGCAGGCAGCTGAGAATTCCACATGGCACAGAGGGCCCTTCTCCCTCTCACCCTGCACAAAAGGGGCATGCTGAGGTGGGCAAACTAGGGATGGAAAGTGTGGGGTGTCCCATCTGCTCCCAGGTGGCACATTGATCCCTAAGTCGTCACTGCATGTGGCATACTTTAAAGCATCCTCGAGGCTGCTTTAAGTTGTACTGAGTGTTGCTTTGGCCCCTGGATGGTCCAGGATCAGGGGACAGAAAGATGGTTTAGAATCACCTTCCCTCAGCTTTGGCAAGTGTAACGTGGACTCTGCTGAGAGCTCCAGAGAGCTCATAGAAATGGTGCCCTGGTCTGATAACCCCAAGGTCTCACCAAATGCTTGGTGACCGCAGGCACAAAGCCTGCTGCCTGACCAATCAAATGAGTGTCTGTTAGAAAGGTGACATCACCAATATCTGTACCTCTGTTAAACTCCATAAACATCCAAGAGAAAACATAGCTGGGAAGAAACAACCTAAGCCAAGCAGAATTTCTAAGCAATCCGCGTAGGATGCCAAACAGCAAATGAAAATACCCACCCACAATAAACGTCTAACCCCCAACCACATGCTGTACAGAGTGTGAGCCAGACCCACTTCCCCTGTAGCTAGTGAGCATCAGTGACTTTGGTCAGGTCCTTTGGGTGAAATCCATGACTATGCAGGTGCCAGAAAAAACCTTATGCCCACCTTAACCCTCGCTAAACAGGGCTGAAGTGGGACTCAAAGGGTGGATCAGCTTCTATGAGGCCTCAGCACAAGGCACAATTTCACCCTGCATATAACCCATAGGTTTTGCCCTGTGGATTTAGTAGGTAAAGTGTGTTTCTAAGGGCTTTTCCCACACAGATAAAGGGACCAACATAGGTAACCTGGAATAGCTCCTTATGTGAACACTCTATTCCAGAATAAAAATCACTTTCTGTGCTGGATTAGCTAAATTACACCAGACTAGCTCTTACAGAAGAGTTATTCCAGAACAGAGATGCCAGTTAATGTCCTATAGGTAGACAAGGATTAAGACATTTTTACTGTGAAACAATTGGGGCCAAATTCTGCTCCTGCTTTTGTTCCTTCTCCTCCTACAGATACTGCCAGGCTGGGTCCTGCTCATTTCCAGCTGCTTAGCATCTGGAGCACACCTCTTTTGTGCCTTAAAGGAGAAGGCCGGTGCTGAAGCCCAGCCTAATCATATTATACACAGGGCCTGACTCTACACTCTTATGACGCTTGTAGCCTCATTCAGAGCCATGTGCTTCAAGGTGCCAGAATCCCTTTCAGAGCTTTGCCCAAGTGACAGACGCTTCTCTGTGAGGTTCCTCTGGGCACTGCCCATCTCCCTCCGGGAATCACAGTCAAGCTTTTCAAAAGCCACTAGTGATTTTGGGTGCTACAATATTTCGGTACCCAATTGGGGACAACTTAAAGTGGACTGGTTTTCAGAGGATGAGTGCTCAGCGCTCCCTGAAAACCAGGGCCCTTTCTGGTGTCTCTAGCTCAGAACCCCTCCTTCCACCCCCCAAAGGAACCCCAAACCTGTGAAAACCTTGGACGCTATCTTCAAATAATTTAAAGAGAGTTCTCCTCTGTCCCCAGGCTTTTGGGGAGAAGAGAGGACCTCAGGGTTTTGCCCACTGTGAGACTCCATCTGTGGCCAATATAACATTTTGCTTTGACTTTATGGGAGGTCATCATGCATTCACTTACAACCCCCATTTATTGGGTGTGCTGTGTGCCTTCCTGGAGAAAGAAGTCTTTGAACTAAGGTCCCAGTCTGGCAAACACTTACACATGTGAGTAACTCCATGCGTGTGATGATGTGAATAGTCCTGTTGGCTTGAGATAGCCTACTCATGAGTGGCAGAGGGCAAACACAAGGGCCTAGTTCTGATCCTCTGGCACAGGAGTGAATTTCACCCCATGTGAGTAAAGTACTCACATGTGCACTTGCAGGGTTGGCTCTTGGGTCTATGCAAGGCCATTCCTCTCATTCCAGTCAAACAATATGATATTCAGTGTCAGTGATTTACCAGAAATCTGCTCCCTCTCAGAAAGATCACACATAGACCTCTCTGGCTCTCAGCGTACAATGACCTTACTTCCTAGCACCAGCAAATTGCTGCTCCTCCCACTCTGTTTCCAGACAGATTCTCCTCTGAGCTTCCACACTCCACCAGTGATGGAGGCAATTTCTTCCTCTCCCAGCTGACCTGGACAGACTTTTGGTTTCTCAGTGACTGAAAGGTGCACCAGGTCATCTCCATCTGATAAACCAGGCCCCAAGAATCCTGCATTAATTCTCCCCTGACAATGTTACACATTCAAGTTTCCTGTGCTGCTGTTTCATGCCATCAGAGTACACTGCATGGCAAAGTCTATCAGAACATAATATGCTTATGTAAAGGAAGTTAAAGCTATTACATGGGACTTGTCTTAGCCGGTGGTTAGAGGGCAAAGGGAGGGGTCTGATTTGCTTCTGTCTCATATTCTTGAATCATGACTTGAAAATGGGGAGGAGGTGAAATATTAGATCCTCTCTGGCTGCTATAGGTACCATCAACATGTACATCGTGAGCAACCCAATTGGTTTGGTAGCCAAAATAGTGTAGGTCCATGTGAATAAGTGCCATAAAGGTTTGACTGTGATAGGAGGATAATGTGGCTGCCAGCTCTCTGTTTTGAGACCATCTCCTCGGCGGCAGATGTCTACACCAAGTGGAAGTACAGAACTGCCCCCCATTCATGTTGGGTTTGTTGCAGATTGGGAAACAGAGGCACAGAGCGACCGTGGCTCTGATCCAGCAAGGGACTGAAACAGGTGAGTGTCCCGCTGACCTTGCTGCATCAGAGCCTAAGTGACTCTTATCTTATCAGTTGCAACCTCTGTCCCAAGAAGTCATATGCCAGAGCGAGCAAGTTTTATCCATTTTGATGCTTTTGATAATCCAACCTCCCTAATGGGCTTAATTCACAAATCTCAACTATTACTCATTTTCCTACCCTATCTGACAGATCAGGTTTGGTTTCTGCACCTCTTCTGTAACTCGCAGGCAAATGAGGCACTGATTAAATGGGCACAGTTGATGCCACCTGCTGCTTCTTGTGGCCTTCACTAAAGATCATGCTCCACTTCACTAAAGATCACTTTGAACAGCTCCTTCACTGGAGAAGGAGGAACGGCAAAGGGGTCAGGTGAGGTTGTTAGCATCATTCAAGATGATCTATGGTCACTTCAATGTGACAAGCAGCACCTTGAGTAGCAGGGATGAACATATTGTATCGGGATATTTATTATGTTATTTTAGGCCACTAGACTCTGCTTCTGATGGCTGGTCAAGAAGACCAGCTGAGCTGCAGCGTTCAAATCTAGATCGGGTGACCAGATAGCAAGTTTGAAAAATCAGGACTGGGGTGGGGGGTAATAGAAGCCTATATAAGACAAAGCCTCAAATATTGGGACTGTCCCTATAAAATTGGGACATCTGGTCACCCTAAATCTAGATGGCAACAAACAAAGCCTCCAATCATGGTACAGATCCTCCTGGTATTGAAATGAGAATGAATAGACATAGATATAATTGCCATCTGAAGGCTAAAATCAACGCTCCACCTCTTCAGACTGTAATACTGATGTGGAGGGTCTTTTGGCACACCCAGAAACTTGTGAGAAACCAGCAGTATGTTTCCAAAGCTACAATGATTCATGCAGTCACTGCTGTGCCATGGGATGCATGTACAGTGTGTATGTGCTGCTGTGTCGCCGCTGAGGTACAACATGTGTCCTGGGCTCTCACAGCACCCTGTAAGGGTATATTGTGTAGAACAGTGCACACTCTGCACTCACCATTCTGCCATGCAACCACTGCTGCTCTTTGCTGCAGGACAGAGTGCTGTACAGTCACCACTGCCCCATGCCACACTTCACCCGCTACCGCACCACATTGTACAGGCACTGCTTTGCCAGGCTGCGATTGTCTGTGCTGCACAGCAGGGTACAGAGCACGCTGGCTGCTCTGCCACACCATGAGAAATCCGCGTTGCCGTGTTATTGTTTCTGGGACAGAGCGTGGCGTGTGCGATTCATAGCATACAAAGGCACAGTATTTGGCTGTCTGGCTAATCAAGGAAAAGTGCCAGCTTGGGAGTACATGCACTTACACAGTTCGCTGCACTTTCAAGGTGTTATTCTAATCTTATTCTATGAATATAGTGGAAAAGGAATGTGACTAGACATGGGGCCACATCAGGATTCTGAAGCTGTATGGAGGGCCTGGCAGGGAAGGCTGTGCCTCTCCAAACAGCCTGGCCCCCACCCTCATCTGCCCCTCCCATTTCCCACCCCGACTGCCCTCCTCAGATCCCCCAACCCATCCAA
The DNA here is from genome assembly GCF_003597395.2 of Chelonoidis abingdonii. Taxonomy (NCBI): domain Eukaryota; kingdom Metazoa; phylum Chordata; order Testudines; family Testudinidae; genus Chelonoidis; species Chelonoidis abingdonii. Next base: position 291,311,854 of record NC_133770.1, read on the forward strand.
CCTCTCCTGCTCCTTGTCCCTTGACTACCCCCCTGGGACTCCCTGTCCCTAACTGCCCCCCCAGAATCCCACCCCCATCCAAACCTTCCTGCTCTCTGTTCCCTGACTGCCCTGACTCCTATCCACACCCCCACCTCCTGACAGGACCCCTGGGACTCCCACGCCTATCCAATCACCCTCTCCACCCTGTCCCCTGACTGCCCCCTGGGATCCCCTGTCTCTTATCCAACCCCCCTGCTCCCCACCCCCTTATCATGCTGCTCAGAGCACCAGGACAGGCAGCTATGGTGCCCGGCTGGAGTCAGCCACACCGCCATGCAGTCTGGATCACTGGGGCAAGCCGGCAGCTCCCCAGCCGCACTGCCAGGCAGGAGCTCGCAGCTCTGCTGGGTGGCATGGTGAGCTGAGGCTGCGGGGGAGGGTGGACAACAGGGGAGGGGTTGGGGGCTAGCCTTTCCAGCCAGAAACTCAAGGGTCAGGCAGGACAGTCCTGTGGGATGTAGTTTGCCCACCTTGGGACTAGACTTATCAAAACCTAAACAGTAAACACTAGTTTTCCCAAAGTGGCATAACCAGTCTCTGAAGAGCCAAGCTGATAATCAGAGGAACTGCAGCTCGGAAACTCCAGATTCCATTGGGTTTCTTGGCTTCTACTGCCCTGTCTGTGCCCTTTTCTTCTGGCTTTTTTCTTCCTTAGTTCTCTTTCAAATGCTGAAAAATGATGCAATAGTTCTCCAGCTGCCCCACCATTAAACCATCCAGTGTGGTCCTCTTAGCCCTGAGGTCTGCTAAAGTACAATAGGAAGAATCAGGCTGAAAGTCCCCATTAAGCCTTTTCTCAGTAATCAAAATCTGGGGGATGGGATAGCAGCAGAGCTATTCTCCTCTAAGTCACTGATTTTAACCTGACCCATTTTGGTAGCAATGGTGATTTTCTTCTATGGGATTTTGAGGACAGATATCCACATCAATAAAAGTTACTAGCATGTTTCTGTTATGGAGAAGTCCTACAGAACTGAATAGGAATGAAACTAGTTGGGTTCTATAGAAACGATGCTAAAAATGTACAATTAGTTTATTAGAGACTCATTACATGGTACTGGATGGTTCACAAATTCATTATCATGTCCTGCTAATTCTGTAGACCTTTTCCATAAGGATTGGCACTAACTGGTACCCTTCCTGGTGGATGTCAAAGGCTGAATGGCCATGCAGACCGACTTACTTTCGTATTCTGAGAGATGGTGCCGCTAAGTGAGGACGTTGGTGGAGGAATGCACAGGCAGATCCTACACTTGCTGCTATAGCATCACTCTTTTCAGGATAGCTAGTGGATTTCAGGCCTGTCAAGCCAGCAACTTTTGCCAGCACTCGAGCACTCTGTCACATCCCGAATTCCACCTGAGCCCAACCTGAACCTCTTTTAAGCCGCTGGAGAACTTTTCCCCTGAGGTTCTTCCTGATCCAGCCACCTTGGTAAGCTCCCTTTTAAACCGATGCTTTTTTGGGAAGGGGTTAGTCTGTTTTTCCTGCATATGCTGCACTTTCAAATCTTTACCTCACCCTTCCGATGGTATTGCAACTGCTGGTTCAGTGCCCCATTTACCAGTTACGGTATGATTAATTTTTAAGGCTCTTCTGCACTGATCATTCTTATCAGCCAGTGGCTCCCGTCTTGCTCTCAGCTTTTTTCAAGGCAACATTTTTAAAGGTGAAATTTTGTCATCTCTCTAAGGCAAGAAGCCCAGCTCATCAGCAAGACTCCAGCCGCTCCGATACTCACCAGCCGGCCTGGAAGTTCCTGTTTTGCTCTTTGTTTGATCATTCCCAGCTGCATCTCTGGCTGCCGGCGAGATTTATGGACGTCGCTGTATTGGAGCTGCTGTTGCAGTGTGTGCCGCGACAGAGCACCTCTGTTCACTGCGGATCAAGGAGGGCTTTAAGGGATAAGTAATGGGAGGATTAAGGTCAGTGTTTATACAGGCACTTAGGGAAATTGGTCCAGGGTGGATTCTGAATGTCAAAAAGACAAGTGTGAAAACTGTGTATTCCTCTGATTTCCCTAAATACTTCCTCTGCTCCTATGCCTTCTTTCTCCCCGGCCCCTTTATCTTTTTCTTCCTTTTATTCTCTCCTGGTTTCTTTTCTGTCCTCTCATTCTCTATCTCCCTTCCCTTCTTGGTTCTATCTCTTTTCTCCCTCAATTGCTTTCCGTCTATTTTGTCTCTCTTTCCATTTGCTACTGGAACAACCTCTAGTCACACAGGTCACAATTTTTAAAATTAGTCTTCTACCCTGGAATGGGTTACCTAGGGGGTAGGTGATGGAATCTCCTTCCTTAGAGGGTTTTAAGGTCAGTCTTGACAAAGCCCTGGTTGGGATGATTTAGTTGGAGATTGGTCTTGCTTTGAGCAGGGGGTTGGACTAGATGACCTCCTGAGGTCCCTTCCAGCCCTGATATTCTATGATTTTACACCTCTGTTTCAGCACCTACATATAAGTGGTCTGATTCCCATAGGTGCTCAGCTCCCAGCAGTTCTCAGTGGGGTTGTGAGTCCTCAGCACTTCTGAAAATCAGGCCATTTATACTGTCACTCACCCCAGAGCCAGGTGTCACAGAGCTCCAGATATGAAGTGGCACAGTGCTATAGGCACCGTTGGGGGTTCCCAGAAACACTCGTAGGTGACAAGTAACAGGGAGGACTCCTTCACTAGGGCCACCAGAGAGAAGAGGTGCAGATACCCACAGCACCATTGCTTCAAATTACAACATAAAGAGCAAACAACAGTCCCCAGCCTAGCCCCTAGGGGCCGCCCAATCCAGCCATGCAAAAGGAAACAAGGTCCCAGTTCCTAAATTCTAAATCTTGGGCCATGCAGCCCTAGCTCTCAGGATGCTGCTTCCAACCTGCTACTCCTTTTCACCCATAGCTGCTAGCACCCTGCCGCACCTGGTTCCCCTTAGACTGTGCCTCCTTATGGCATTCTCTGCTGGCTGAATGTTGCATTGCGGGTTAACAGGTGCCCAGTAATGAGCCAGCAGGTAGGGTACTGTATGATATTGTGGGTGGAATGTGCCCTGCAGAAGGGGACCACAGATTTGGCTTATCAGAGCCATATCAATAATAACCAAAGGAGCATGGAGCAGCTAATGACCAATGGCAGCTCTCCTTGCTCACAGAGGGCCAAATCCCAGCCAGCACTTGGTGCCCAGAACTCCCAGAGAAATCAGTCCCCTCTCAGGATTTGGCCCTAATTGGGGACCCTAACAGTTACTGCTTTGAAAGTAATCCCCATTACAGCTCCAGAGACAGCAAAGGCAGGCATCTCCTTGTCACTGTTACTTTAAGGCTGGGTCCTGGAACCAGGGCACATTCTACAGGAAGGATTTGACGTCAGCTTAGTTAGAAAGCAACACGCCACTGGTGGGAACAGAGGGGCATCCATCCTGCTTCAACTCATTCCCCCATTGCAGGTATTGAAACCAGCAACAGCATTTGCACTGGTAGCTGTGTTCACTCCCTGCTGCCTGCCAGCCCTGCAGTGCCTCTGATGCCCCCAGAGTGTCCGAGCCTGCTTATTTTCCACCCTGGGCTCAGCCTTGTGAATGAATAGAGGGCTGTCAGCGGTCACCGTTAAAGCATCAGCATTTCCCATCAGTTACCATACAGAGCCCTGCATGAGACAGTCGTGAGGTTGAGCATACAGGGGAACTGTGAAATCTCACTTAGCTCTGAGTGGTAACTGAAGGTAAAAGCTCCCTTTTCAATGAGAAGCATGCCAGATCCGATCTGTTTACAAGGCCGGAAATGACAGGACTCAGAGCCTCAACGCTTTTGAAATTAGGCCTCTGAATATAGATTTCAGAGAGTTGTATATAATTGTTGCCCAGGTGCAATTATGGGTCAATTATGGGTCCACAATTCAACTGGCCTATAAAAAGGTTCCTGCAAAGCTCACATTTGGTTTTGCAACTAGGTTAGTATGCTTGCAAACTGAGTCAGATAAAATGGGGAGTAGGATTACCCAGAACCTATGGTCAGATCCACAGTTACTCAGTTTGCACCCACCAGTGTATGTTGCATGGATAAATGCAGCATTTGCGCATGCATATGTTAGCTCATGCAAGATCACTACATTTGCTTCCAGCATTTCTTTATGATTCTTTGTATCAGAGTAGTACCTACAGGCCCCTGTGAAACTGGCCCCATTGTGTTATCATGTACATGCAGAGTACCTAAAGGACAATCCCTGCCTAAAGAGTTTACAGTTGAAATAGATAAGACATAGGGGGGAAGGGGAAACTCAGGCACAGAGTGAGGCAGTGACTTGCTCAAGGACACAACAGGAAGGTAACGGCATAGCCCATGTCTCTTGTTCTCATAGCCCAGTGCCCAATCCACAGAACCACACTAACTCCCAGTTCTGAGGCCAACTCCTAAATAACTGTTGTTTCTAACATTCTCGGTTCTCCTTTTCCTTCCCTATCCTGTGGATGGTGATTGTATACCTGATCAACTAGTTGACTCTGGTTAGTCTCATGAAAGACTGAACACATGGGATAGAATTGCCAGAATAAGCAAGTCCATACTCACATTTTTTATAATGTTACCGCAGACCACGTTAACGATCTAAGGGTGCAGAGTACCTTCAACTCCCCTCGAATGAGGATCGGAACCAGACTCGGAATAGTCTGCTTGTGAGTTTACTTTACATACTAGTTAAAAACCTCTTGGGAGGGATCTTGGTGCACTGATGGTGACTTAGGAGCATATGTCCCAGTAAGTCTCCTTTGATTCCTAAATCCGACCCTAGATGTCTGGAATATGCATATCTTGTTTTAAAATGTTCATTGGAGTAGAGGTAAAAGGTGCCCCAGAGACTGGCAGGTGAAATTTTCAAAGCAGTCTAGGGGGTTGATGGAAGACGAGTCTAATTCTCTTGGACAGCTCTGTCTACTCCCTACCACAGCACATGTACAACATGGACAATTATAGGCAGTCATCCCTGTGATGTTGCATCCCATAATGCTTTAAATAAATATGCTTATGAATGTAAATATGACATAACTGGAATACGTTTTATGCTAGACATGCCATGTAACATATCTTTGCAAAGTTTATGTTCTACTGCATGTATTCATCCTATTTGTATGCATGTAACATTTTTAAATCTGAAGATATGAGCGTTGGCTCTATGCTTGTATTTAAAGTGTTTGCTGTAGAAAGCACCTAAGGCAGATTTGATCAACGTAGTGTGAAGGGGTTATTCAAGTAATGGAAGTACTTGGCAAACAATGGACCTTGATAGATGCTAATCCACATCTGAGCTTTCCTGGGAATGTCCCTGTAGATAACTGAGTCATGCATGGACGTGTGACTTGTTCATGTGACTCCAAGACTTCCTCTTGTAGCTGGGATTCTGCACGGGAGAGGGAGGGGTTTCCACCCACAAGAGAGAAACTATATAAAGTCCTGGGGGACCCCTCCATTTAGTATTCAGGTGGCTCAAGAGGTAGCCTGTCCACTCCTAAAGGATACCTGAAAGAAGTTTGAACAAAGGACAGTAACTACAGGGGGGTGAGTGATTGCTGGCCCCAGACTAAGAAGGAGGCTAGTCTGTGAAAGAAGCTTATTGGAACATCTCTGAGGGTGAGATTTCATCTGTAATCACTTTCCTACTGTATTAGGCTTAGAGTTGCATGTTTTGTTTTATTTTGCTTGGTAATTCACTTTGTTCTGCCTGTTATTACTTGGAACCATTTAAATCCTACTTTTTGTATTTAATAAAACCACTTTTTACTTATTAATTAACTCAGAATAGGTGTTAATACTGGGAGGGGAGCACACAGCTGTGCATCTCTCTCTATCAGTGTTATAGAGGGTGAACAATTTATGAGTTTTACCCTGTATAAGCTTTATACAGGGTAAAACAGATTTATTTGGGGTTTGAACCCCACTGGGAGTTGGATATCTGAGTGTTGGAGACAGGAGCACTTCTTAAGCTGTTTTCAGTTAAGCCTGTACCTTGTGGGGGACATGGTTCAGACTTGGATCTGTGTCTGTAGGAGGCTAGTGTGTCTGGCACAATCAGGCAGGGCACTGAAGTCCCAAGCTGGCAAGGAAAACAGGCTCTGAGGTAGTCTCAGCACAATCAGGTGGCAGTCACAAAGGGGTTTCTGTGATCCAACCCATCACAATCCCCATGAACCCTATCCCAACACTCTGCCATGCCATTATACCTGAATCCACACCTTTGGGAATCCCCTCTAGGAGTGACAAGATAGTGATGGTTCCAGGTTCATTCCAATTTGGAGCAGACTATCATACAAGTAACTGCTAATTGAAGGTAGTTGTCCTGGTGGTTTTGTCATGGGGCTATCCAAAACCAACCAACTCCATAGTCTATTGAACCATCATCAGCTGGCAACTATCAGCTGATACCAACCTGATTTTAAGTAGCTGGCCAGCAGCGAATGTTGCCCTATCTCATTGCTAGTTCTCAGAGCCATTCATTTACCTGCAGTATAAAGATTGTCGGGGCTTGTACCAAGTGAACTAGGGAAGTGCACAAAGGGAATATGAGCCTTCAAAAGAATGTAGCCTGAGAAAGCGCTACTGAGGCTACCAGCTCCATAGGGATTTTGCTGGGCTCTCCTAAGAACATCTGTCTGAGGAAAAACTAGAGAAGTACACAGATGTTAGGGTTTATGTTTTCAGAAAGTACAACTATGAGACCAAATTATAAAATAGAAATGTAGCAAAAGTGGCAGCAAAATCAATCAGTGATGAGGGAAAGATAATGAGGGAGATTTAAGCTCATCAGCTGCTTTTGTACAATAAAGAAATCACCAATAATTTATAAAGGGCCTAATACTCCTCAGCTTGCATTGTCTTGCCTCAACACCTCTCAGGCTCCTACCAAGCCTTAGCTGAACATGAGTTAACAAAGGTTTCCCTTTGTGTCTCACTTTCTAGCATGAGGCTGTATAACTTCAGTGGTTGTTAGAGATGGGCCAGAACAAATACTCCTCTGTCCCACTTACACTGCCTGAAGAATGGTTTTGTATCCATTGGGTGCATCAGGCACTTCAATGTAAGATTTGGTTACAGACTACAAATGAGCGTGAATAGAGGGAACAAACAAGATGATGAATTTCACTAGCTACTGTGATACAGCAAGGCCAGAAGGCAGAAGGAGAGGGTTAGAAGGGAGCCTTATTCTGTGTAAGGAGAAGAAAGTTTGCTATAGATTCACTATAGCACCTGAAGCCAATTAAAGCACCTGCAGTCAGTCACATGATAACCCCCCCTGCTTCAATCAGACAGTGTGGGAGTTGGAGCACAGAACAGTTTGGAGAAGTGCTGTGGTGAGCTAAGAAGTCCAAGACCCTAGGTAAAGGGGCACCTGGCTTGTACAGAGGAAGGGCAGGAAGTCTCCCCACAAGCTAAAGGGCAGGAAAGGGAAGTAGCCCAGGGGAAGGAACTGTCATTTCAAGTGGTTCACCACTATCCTCAGGGCCCCTGGGCTGGGACCTGAAGTAGAGGGTGTCATAAACAGATAGCTAAGGGTTAATGCTTCTTTTACCTGTAAAGGGTTAACAAAGGGAACCAAACACCTACCAAGAGACATCAGGAAACAAGATTTCTAATCTCACAGGGAGGGGAAGTTTTTGGGGTGTTGTTTTTCTGGGTTCTGTTGCTCGCTAGTCTCTGAAGGATCACTCCTATCTCCATCGCTTTCTAATCTTCTATCTTCCAAGTGTGATAATAGGAGAAAGACAATAGGCTTTATATTGTTTTTTTGTAATTTACATGTGTGTAGTTTTGCGGACATGTTTTAAATTGTATTCTTTGGATAAGGCTGTTTATTCATTTTTTTCTTTTAAGCCAATAACGTGTATATGTCACCATTGATAAGAGCAACATTTTTATGTCTCTTCTTCGTTTTAAATAAACTTTCTTTTTAAGACCTGTTTGGATTTTTTTCACTAATTGGGGCTCAAGGGATGTGAGTCCTGCCACTCACACAGGGAATGTGGTGGGAGGAAGAAAGACAGGGGAAAAAAAATCTCTTTGTGTTAGATTACAACTTTGCATTTTGCAGGGACTCGAGTGAGAGTGAGAGAACCTGATCTCTCGGTTTGCTTTCAAGAATTGAAACAGGGTGATCTTCCAGGGTTCATTCCGGGAGGGGAAGCCTGGGAGAGATAACGGAGGAGCAAGGGGAGGGGTTTGTTCCCTTTGGGTGGTGAGACCAGGGCTCTGAGTCTTGGGGTCCCCCAGGGAAGGTTTTGGGGAGACCAGAGTGAGCCAGGCACTGGAAATCCTGGCTGGTGGCAGCGCTATCAGATCTAAGCTGGTAATTAAGCTTGGAGGTTTCATGCAGGCACCCAAATTTTGGACGCTAAGTTTCGGAATTGGGACTTATGCCTTATAACGAGGGTGGGCCCATTTCCCTTCCTCTCCACTCCCCTCCTCTAGGACACTAGTGGGGCAGTTAACATTCCACTGCAGGGGCAAGAAATGGTGCCCTGAACCCCACCCCACAAAGAAGAGAAAGTATGAGACCCATCATAATAGTGCCGGCAATTTGCCACACTACACACAGAGTAGGTACACAATGAGAAATGGCTTTGACCAAGCTTGATCTCTCCAATTCCTCCCTTCTCCAGACTAACTAACTTCCATGCCAAAGCTGTGCATGTCGGGCTCCAGCTCTCAACAGCATAACCCTACACACATGGGAGGAGCTTGTTCTAGAAATGCCCTCTCCTCCCTTGTGGATTCCTGCTCCAGTCAAATACTGGGCAGCCAGAAGCAGGCAAGCTGGAAACAATGAAGTGGAAGAGAAGCTGAATGGGGAAAGCTGGTGGCAGATGCTGGCACTTGTGTCCAGTCCCTTGTCAGGCTACACATTCTTATGCTAGAAGGAAAGGAAGAGGAAGACATGGCCAGGAAACACCACCAGCCCTTCCCTGAGGGTGAATTCTCCTCCAGACACAACTGTCCATGCTAGTAAAATGGGTGCAATGTGTTCTCCTGTGCCTTAGGAAGGGTTAATCAAGCAGATACTTTCTTCCTGCTGTCTCCTTGCCCACTGCTGTCTAGCCCACAAATCCAGTAGACCAGGCTCAATACAGCATGAAGCTCATGAATCACAAGGGCAGTGGTTTGTCTCCTGCATGTCCAGGCTGGAAGGACAAACCGGAGAGCTTTCCAGACTTGTTATTGCAAGGGCATCTTTGGTCTTTGTGGCTCCTGAACAGCAATGCACTCTACCCACAGGAGCCAGGAAAGCTCATTTTGGTTTTACTACAACTCAACCATGCTTTGCCATCCTCAATGAGTACCACCTGGACCCCAGCACACCACTCCAAAAAGGCTTATTCCTCCTGTCGGTACCTACACTGTGCTAAGTGGGAACAAGTAACGAGCACCTCTGGCATCTTGGACTTGTCATGCCTGTAGTGGGTTTGCCAGCAATATATTTCAAAAGCTGAAAATGAATGCATGTTGTGTGCTGTAGGAACCATCTCCTGCTCCACTGGGCTAATCTAAACACCTATGACTCAGTGGAACCCTAGTCTGCTAACAGGTGTGTTCATGCTTTATGGTGTCATTGGCCACTGTGGGTCCTCCTCCAGCATATAGATGGGGGGTGTACGCAATGAGCAAACCTACACTGTAATGCCTAATATTTTCTATATGCACAGGTATAGCTCAGTCTTCATTACATAGACTGAGCTATACCTGAAGAGCTACCTACACCTACCCTGAAGAGCTTCAAATCTAAATAGACAAGACAGATAAAGGGTGGGGCAAAGGACATATTAGCATCCTTATTTTATAGGTGAGGGACTGTGGCACTGAGAGATTAGGTGACTTGGCCAAGGTCATATAAGATGTCTGTTTCAAAGTCAGAAACTGAACCCAGATTTCCTGAATCCCAGTTGCTTTTGACTTTTTAACCTTTCACTCCTCCTGAAACTAGCAGGTACATTTCTCTGCTGATCAGTGGACTTTGCTACAGCCCCCTCTGGATGTTCATAAGTAAGTATATATTATATAAGTATATATTACAGGCCTGTTCTGATGAAAGTGTAGATTCCATTGATGATCAGAATGAGAGTGTTTAATGGTACACTACCCTGAAGGTGGATAATCACTGCTGGATGCCAATTTCCTGCTGAAAACAGTGCACAATCTTATTTGACTTTACAAATTCTGAAGTCCCTACCCACCAAAGACCCAGTGTTAAGGTAGCAGACTCAGCTAGACAGCTTGCTGCAATAGCACGCAAAGCGCACGAGATGCTTTGCAATGATAAATACGCTGCAGGGGCATTTCCTCCAAAGTCTCAGTCACAAAAAGCACACACATAAACACTGCACAACAACAGAATAATAATCCAAACAACAACGAGAAGAGAGAGTAATAGGCTATTTTAAGTGCATTTTAGGACTCTCCCTTGTAACTTCCGCAATCTGGCGCTTTCTGAGACTGTTCTGCTCCACTCTTCCCATTTATAAAAAATGGGAGGAAACAGGCACTTCAGATCTCCCATCCTTCAGAGTCCAAGCTGGGGGGAGGGAAGATCCAAAGTGTGGTAGGAGTTGTGGAGTGGAGGTCAGTGTTGAAAGTCTGATTGAAAAAAGCGAGGGCCTTGAGGAAGGATTTGAAGCAGGATTATAAGGTAACATCGGAGACCTGCTCAGAGACAGTGCTCCCAGCAGCAGGATGGCATTAGAAATGGTATCAAAGACCCTGATCCTGCACTGAGAATAAAATGCTAGTGCCATCACAGAATTCCCTGAAATTCAACAGGACTACCTAGGAGGTTTTCACCAGCATTGGGCCAATGCGTGCTGGGTTGGCAGAGCAAGGGTACAGTAGGGGACCTGATTCTGATCTCTTTTAAAGCGGTATCATTTTAGCGGTTTTACTCCCATTTACACCTTTAAATAGCTGCCCCCTTCTGTCTGGGTGGGAACTGTTCCCTTTGTTCAGCCACACACTTTAAAACACAGTGTCAAAGAGTATCCATAATTCCATAGGTAGTGTACATGCATACGTTTCACAGTGATGGTAATCGCCAGTGTGTCATTTGCTTTCAGAAAAGATCTCACTTTCTGTGTCCTTTTATAATACAGTAACATTGTATGCAGTCAGTTGATTTAATTGCCTATCATGTGAGGTTCACACTGCACCCCCGACCCGCCTTTGTGTAGCTCAGTAAACCTTTAGAATGGATTCTTTGAAAAGTAAAACCCAGATCAAGCTTGTCTCTGTGGCTGGGCATAGGCACGGGCAGTAGGGTTGCTGGAAGGTGCTGCAGTTTTATGCAAGGTCCCAGCTGCACATGCAGGGTCCCTGTTTCCACCCCCGCCCCCCACCGCTCCAGACTGCGGGTAGGGTCCCAGCTGCCGGCCCTGCTCCTGGACCCTCATGCTGGGTCCTGCATCATGGATGTTGGCCCTGTGCCCTGGGATGCCAGCTGCCAGGTCTGCTCCTGGCTATGCATGTGAGGTCCTGCATCACAGCTACTGGCCCTGTGCCTGGGGTCCCGGCTGCCAGCCCCACTCCTGGCCCTGTGCCTGGGGTCCCGGCTGCCAGCCCCTCTTCTGGCCCTGTGCCTGGGGTCCAGGCTGCTGGTCCTGCATGCGGAGGTCTGCTCCTGGCCCTGAGCCTGCCCCCAGCTGTGGCCCCAACTTTGGCCCCCTTATTCCTGTCCTTGTCCTTCCCCTCGCCCCCGGTGACATGGTCCTGCTCTCCCAGCCTCAGCTCAGGGGAAGCAGGGGGACAGGCACAAGGTAAAAAGTTGGAGGATAGTTTTGCTGGCTTTCAGCACCACCATTACAAAAAGCATCCCAGCCCCACTGCTGTTAGTGTTGGGTTGCCATCCCTCCCAGTTTCATTCCCTGAATCAGGTTCTGTCTTCCAGAGGCTACTGAAACCAAACTGGAAGATTTTAGGCTGCTAAAAGTCTGGTGGTGCAGTGGTGTTAAGGTGGGCTCCCTGCCTGCCCTGGCTCTATGCCACTCCTGGAAGCGACCGGCACATTCCTGTGGACCCTGAACGGGTGTCTCTGTGCACTGCCCCCCATCCCAAGCACCAATTCAACAGATCCAAGGTAAGCACTGCCCAGCCAAAGCCCCTGTGCCTCTCTCCCTCTTGAACCCCAACAACCCATCCTGCACCCCAACCTCCTGCCCCAGCCCTGAGTGCCCTCCCCAACCCAGACTCCCTCCCAGAGCCTGCACCTCTCCTGCACTCCATTCCTCTGCCCCAGCCCAGAGTCCCCTCCAGCACCTAAACTCCCTCCCAGAGCTTGCACCCCACATTCCCTTCTGGACCCCAACAATGCCTTCCTGTACCCCAACCCCTGCCCCAGCTCTGAACCCCCTCCTGGAGCCAGAGCTGCAATATCCCTACTGCACCCCAACTCCCTGCCCCAGCCCTGAAACCCGTCCTGGACCCAGCATCCCAAACTTGAAAGATGACCTAAAATAAATCTACCTCAGTGTCTGAGTCCAGATGAGTATAATAACTGTTACCTCCGAAGCAGGATGGGTGTGAGAATTAAACACTGACTCCAAAGCACTTTGAGATCCTTATCTGAAAGGTGTGCTCTAAATGTGCAGGTTCCTGTGGTTTTTCTATAGAGACTTGACCCCGCCCCCCCAACAGTGCTTCCTAATGTTTATAGTGTAGCAAATATTGGAGGGAGATTTAGCTTTCAGGACTTTTGAAAAGCCTAACAAAATAAATAAAACTTGGCACTTTTAATCTTCCAAGCACTTTAAAATGTGAATCTCTCCAAGCTTCTAATGAGGTAGGTGAGTGAGAATCATCCTCAAAACTAGAGAGGGCAAGCCACTTATCTAAAGCTACAGAGGGAGTCAATGTGAGAACTGCAGTGAAGCTCCAGGAGAGCCTGACTCCCAGGCTGTGCTCAGACCACCGGCCTCGACCACATTCCAACAGAAATAAGAGTTTGATACATTTGATGTATGAAATTATCAAGAGTTGGCTCATGGCATCAGATAAAAATTACAGACAGCTTGCTGGCTTGGCAGACACAATGAACAGTGTCTCATGGGAGAGTGTAATGCTCAGAACCCGCTTCCAGACTCCTGATCTCCAGATGGTGGCGCATCAACGTGTCAGAGGATTTTTCCGAAAGTGAATCAAGTAATTGAAATTTTAGGATCATGCCAAAATTGGTAGATGCCAAAAATATAAACTACATTTTTATTCTTACTATATGGTTTATGATAGTGCCTAGAAGCTCCCACTGAGACTGGGGTTCCACTGTATATGCGTATATGGTCTGCCCCAAAGAGCTGTACGAGCTAAACAGGTGGGAGAAAGTAAATATTATCCTTACTCTTTTCTAGAGAGGGGACTGATACACAGAAAGTAAATGACTTGCCCGAGTCACATAGGAAATCAGCTGCAGAACCCAGTTTCCTTTTAGATCTGTTCTCACAGGTGTGCGTAACTGTTTTCAAATAAATGTCTTGGTGCTTTAAAAAAAAATTAGCGTCAGCAGGCTAACACTCATGATGAGCAACCTTACAATAACTAAATAATTTTTGTATGCACCTGAGGTGCGGAAAGACGGGTAATAAATCAGGTCTGGCTTACAGATAATTAATGTAATAAAGAATATTGAGTTAAAATACTTATTTACAGAAACACCCAGGCATCATCTTTCTATGGTGCATGTTATTAAAACTGATAAAAGCAGCTACTTAACTACTGTACATAGCCACGTCCATGTCATAACTCATGTTTTATTATGAACATACAGGGAATGACATGAAAAGTCAATGGGCTATATTACATCTTATTTAGATTGCAGTTCCAGTGAAATATAAAGTGTCGCCAATAGACTTTCTCTCCTAGCAATTCAGTAGCAAGTTACAAGCAAACTCAATGAAGCTAATCCACTTGTAATGTATTTAATGTGATGTTTCAATTTATATTCAGGTTGTATATTCCTTTTTTGACAAATATGCTACATCGCCATTTTTTAAAAAAAAGAAGGTACATTCTCTCACGAGGCCAGAAGGAAATAGCTACTGATCTGGAATGCCTACTAAGTTAAGACAGTGCATCCCATTATGCATAAAGAGAGTACCAATTTTGTTTTCATTTACATTGGTGCTGATCCAGAATAACTCCACTGACAGCTACTCTGGATTAACACCAAGTTATGTCTGAGCAGAATTTGTTCCATTGTGTCGGTGAAATAGCTCCATTATGCTCATCATTTCTGTACCTGTTCCACAAGTTTATATATAAGGTTCAAAGGTCTCGTGCAGCAGGTCTCATTTACAAGGGGTTTGTGTTTGCTTTAGTCAGGCACCAGCCCTAGTTAAGTATAAATTTAATCTGATCTGATAGCCAATACATATTATTTAGTTAAGGATCAGATGACGCAGTGGTAACACATGCACCTGGGTTACTTTGTCGTTTTTAGCCTTGGTGCCATTGCACTGTTGCTGAAAAATAGGTAAGAAATGTTCAAATGTAGACAAAGCCTGAGAGAGAATAGCGGATAGTTAATGATGAGGTGTGCAAGAGAGAGAGATGCTTGTACTTCAGATGCTGTTTCTGTTTGGGTAGGAATTGTATCAAATACATCTTGCAAACTATTACATTAAGTGATGAATGGGGGTAGGCAGCATCCTCTGGTTTACATGGTAATTTAAAGAAAACAGACCCTGAGTTGAGAGCTAGTGAAAGACAGTGGATTGGATTTAACTACAGCCTGAAGTCCCTTGTTTAACAATTTTAGATTGGGCAGCTGCAGGGCCAACTTCACTACAGCATCTGCCTGAAACTCTGATTTTCCAAGGTGTGTAAAAGTAGGTGTCCAAATCCCATTGAGATTTAATGGATGATAGACACCTAATTCCCTTAGGTACTTTGGAAAACCCCATCCTTAATTCTGTTCCAGTAGGACCACTTGTAACTGGATTTCTGTGTGTGTAGCTGAGGGAAGAATTGGGCCATGATCATTTAAGAATATGTGTAAACTGAACTTCAGAACAGGCACAGGAAGCTCCTCAGTCCCTCTGTGTTTAAATCCTGCAGGCACTTTTGTTTTACATTCACTTGCCTTAAAAGTATTCGTTTATGTATATACAATAATGTCATTATAACCCACTCAATCCAATTAGCAGCATCATAAAATTGGAATGAGGGTTTTTGTTTCACTCAGTTGTAAGCAAATGAAGCAGTAATAAATCCTCAATTAGCATGGAGGAAAAGAAGTTGAAGGAATCTTCCCCCCCTTCCCCCACATTTCACTATAAACAAAAATGTGTGGCTGGCATTCAAGAGGAAAAAATATCTAATTTAAAGTCACTTTAAATCTTCAGTGATTTATGTCATGCCAAGCAAGTCATTAAAAATCCCATAAAAATATGATAGTCGCCACTGGAAAAAATCAAAGGGAATTTTAAAAAAAAAAGAAGAATTGGGAAAGAATTACCAGCCAAAGCTGCAACTAAAATGCCAAGTAATGAATTGCAGGGGATGAAGCTGTAAGCATAAGCTTGTCTTTGGAGCACTGCCCTGAGATTAATGAAATTTGGGTTCCAATCCTGACTTTTGGTAAATCACTTATTCTTTCTGTGCCTGGATTCCTGATGTGTGAAATGGAGAAGGTGACAGTTCCTGTTTCCTACCCCTACTCTTCTCTATTTAGATGTATTGAGATTTGCAAGGCAGAGACTCTCTCTTATTATTAATATGTACAGCACCTTGCAAAATGGGCCTGTACTCTCAGGCGGGTGCTACAGTCATATTAATAGTCAAAGTGTGGTCTGAGCACTGGACTGAGAGTCAGGAGCTCTTAGTGCTGATCCTCCAGCTCTGTCACTGACTCACTTTGTGGCCTTGGGCAGGTCCCATGAGATCTGAGCTTCAGTTTCCCCATCCCAACAGGTGAAGAGTGATATCTACAGCCTTGCAGGGGTGATGTCTGAATAAAAATCCACCCCAAACTGCAGTTTAATAGACAACTCTGCTCCAAGACCTCTGCTTCCATCACGTTGACAACTGGGCAATTCAGGGATTTCATTTCACTTGTGACATCTTTTCAGTGTTAAGGAACAATTAACATTCTAAATCCAGGGCTGGGTTTTGTCTAGTTTGGTGTCTTTATCCCCCTCAACCTTCCGACTCAGGTATCGCAGCCCCTATCGCCTGGCTGACAACTTGGCTTTAATTGCACTATTCAGCATGCATGTTAGTTTGGTTTTGGCACAGCCAAGCTCTTTGCTATTGCAGAATCAGCGGGGGGAAATCTCTCATTAGTGGTGACTGGTGATCTGGCATTATAGTGACAGGCATGCTGTGTACCGCACACAAAAATGTTATCTTGCTTTCAGCTCTTCATTTTTGTTTGGTTCATCTGTTGGTTTGATTATTCCGTGCAAAATGATCGATCAGATCCTATTTCCGACTGGCTTTAGCTTTTATTCTTAAGAGGAAAACTATCCTTCAATTTCACAAGCAACATCCTTGTGGTTTGGATGTCCCACCGCAGGGGGAACTGGTCTGAAAGAACTGTTATCTTGTAGCTTCATCACAGAAGTGGGAGCCAAGACCCTTGGGTTCTGTTTCTGGGTTTGCCACTGGCTCTCTAAAACATGGGAAGTCTCTTAACTGCTCTGCATGCCATTTACCCTGTCAGATAACAGTGGCAGAGCTAGGTGCTGATTTTGAGGCTTAAATATGGTAGACACAGACAATTTCTGCCCAGTGTTAAATAAGGTTTCTTCAATTAATCTTCTTGGCATGCTGGGTAGCACACAACACTTAGCTCCTTTATATCTCGCCTGCAATCATTTTATTCTTATGCTTTAAAAGAAATCAAATGTTCAAGAGGCATCTGCTTCGAGGTTGTTTTAAGTGTAGTTGAGCCTAGAGTGACCCGAACCTGAGTATGAGAGGGGTAGTTGTGTTAGTCGCTTCTTACAGATCCAGACATCTGATGAAGTGGGTATTCACCCACGAAAGTTTATCTCCAATACGTCTGTTAGTCTATAAGGTGCCACAGGACTCTTTGTCCCAAACCTGAGTGTGGACTGTGTCGGGCAGCAAAGGGTGTAAGTTCAGCAGAGGAGCAGCAGTGCATGCCATGTGGATTACACGTGACATCCTTCCACGGTGAATAAGATTGTGGTAGCAGTTGTGCTTACAATTCCTATCCCAGGTCATCAGCAGGGTTGAGCCTGGGACCTTCTGCACCAAAGCAGAGATCTCTGCTTGGGCTAAAAGAGAAACTCCATTTACTGGCAGCAGTAGTAGGCTGTAATCCTCTAATAGACAAGCCACTTGCTGGGGAAGCGAGACAGATATTGAAAGGATAGCCTTGTGGCTAAGCCACTGGACTGGTACTCAGGAAAGCTGGCTTCAATTCTTGGCTTTGCTGCTGGCTTTCTGTGTGTCCTTGTTCACGTCACTTAACAGCCCCATGTCTCAGTTTCCCATCTGCAAAATGGGATAATAACACTTCCTTTCTCCCACCTGTTGCTTTTCATAGACATACAGACTATTAGCTTTTGGGACTAGCAATCATCTCTCAATATGCGCCTGTATAGCACCTAACACAATGGTCCCCTGTTCTCATATGAAGCCGCTAGATGCTGCCCTAATAAAACCAATATAACAGCATATGCCCGTAGATGCTCACAAACCATGCTAATGAGCATGGCATAAAAACTCAGATAGTATAGCTAGCCTTCTGGAATGTGCACCATGATCACAACAGAGATGCAGGAAAAGCAACAGTCCTAAATTCTGGAAGCTGCTGTCCAGAATAAGGTGGGTCCAGTAGCCGCAATCATGTTGCTCTTAAAGAAAGCACCAGTTGCAGGAACCCTGCAGCATGCCAAGCTGGCCCACAGGTGCAGGGCTGTATTGAGCTGAATGCACCTGATGGCACTTTTGGGTGCACGCTGCTGGCCTAGTGTAAAGAGTCTGGGGCACATTGCCAGTATTTGTTCCTCACACTGTGTAAGAACGACACACGCCCAGAACGATTTTCTTATTGCCTTCCTCCCAGCAGAATTACTGGTGACATCACAACCACTGCTGGGCCAGTGCTAATGAATCAGGGCAGCCCAGGCGACTTTAATAGAAAATGTCACCATGTTGCGAGGCGAGATGAAGGATTTGGTACCTCTTTTATTGCTGGAATTTCCACTCTATTTTTCTGGGGTTTTATTAACTTCCTCTTAGAAGCAAATCAATCAGGCAGAAACAGTTATAAAACTGTTTACAGGAACTTGGCTGGGCTGTAAAACAGTTCTACAGTTTGATGGTATTTTAAAACCCCAGTCCCCTTTCATAAATTTAACGGTTGTTCTTTTTTATTTAAATCTTATTCACAATATAACTTAGCTGTCCTAGAATCTCATCTTCATCGTTTTAAAAATTCTGCTGGATAGGTGCGCCAAGAGAGAAAGCAAATGAGAGTGGGTCGTATATAGCACAATAAGGAAAAGTGTGGAGAGAGACATGTCTTTATCCTCCAAGCCTTTAAAGGTGCAAGCAGGAGCTACTTTTGCAGTTAGTGGTGAGCAAAAGAAACCCATTCTTAGTCTGCAGATTGTGTTTGTGGCCACTTCATTGTGAACATTCACAGTGGGTCTGATCCTATTCCACTGATGTCAGCTGATCTTGATTTGCTCTGCGTTGCTTGACTACAGAAGTCACATGATACTGTTGCTGCTTGGAGAATGGTTAGCGCACAGTATGTAACTGGCCAGGCCCAGATTGCAAACTTTACCATTTGAAATTCACTTTCCGAGAGGAGCCAGAGCAGATGCAAGCATGGGGAGTGGCAGTTCTCAGCCCATGGAAGCCCCTGCGGTATGCAGGTGATTGCACCGGTGAGCCGAAAGAGGACAGCAAGGGAGCAACCACCAGACATGGAACAAAACACTGTGGTGAAACCCTATAGATGTTGTGGTGCGTTGGGAGTGCACCCAAACCAGTAAGGGGCTGTGTCACTGTTGCTCACGTCTAATAAGGAATTATCTCTTTAAGAGATCTAACAAGGAGATAGGGGTTCAGGGGGGATGAGTTGTGTCAGAGTCATTGTTGCTAGGCAGATGCACAACTAGCATTCCATTGCCCAAAGTTTCTGGAATTGGGTGTGGTAGTTAGGCAGATGACTCCCTGTAGCTGGACTCTCACACTCCATTGAAAGTGAGGAGTCAAGGCACCTGCTTTACAAAAGGACAGGTGACCTGCCCGGGTTGGCCAAAGCTCAGCTGCAAGAGCAGGAAGCAGCACACTGTTTCCCCCTAACTCTGAAGCATTATGCAATGGGTTAATGCTGTTGTTAATTTGCCAACACAGGGAAGCCCTGGCAGTGTTAGTTTTAGAAAGAGGAAATTGGGAGGGCAAACTAATTGATTTTGTTTTAATTAGATGCTTGGGATGTGATTTGCTTTTAGTCAAATTGTCTTAATGAATCTGGATCACCAGCTCTTTTCTTATTTAAATGTGATGATGAGGAAAGAGTCAGCTATATTTTGCTATTCTCCATTTTGTGTTTTTCCTTGTCACGGTTATTCATTTATATACTTAATTAGCTGACTAGCTGAGTGATTCCACAAATATTTAATAATAGGCTCTTCCATCTTGCAGAGAAAGGTATAACCCAATCCAATGGCTGGAACATGAAGCTAGACAAAGTCAGACTGGGAATAATGTGTAAACTTTTTAAAGTGAAGATAATTAACCATTGGAACAATTGACCAAGGGATGTGGTGGATTCTCCATCACTGACGATTTTTAAATCAAGACTAGATATTTTTCTAAAAAGAGATGCTCTAGGAATTAGTTGGAGGGAGTTTATGGCCTGTGTTACACAGGTATGTAGGCTAGATGATCACAAAGGTCCTTTCAGGCCATACATAGACCATCACAACACCCCTGTAAAGTACAGAAGCATGGAGATTAAGTGAAGGAAGCATGTGGCAGAGCAGGGACTTGAACCCAGGTTTCTTGAGTCCTAGGTTAGCACTCAAAGCACTAGAGTGTCTTGTTTCTCAGGGGGTTCATTGCTTAAGATGCCCTGTCCCCTCCCACTTTTACAAAATCCATCTGTACCTTTAGGATATGTTTACACTGCAACCGGATGTGTGGCTGCAGCACATGGAGACCTACCTAGGCTAGCTTGAATCTGCCTAGCTTGCGTACTGATAGCAGTGAAGCCACAAAAGCAGGAGTTAGCCACTTGAGTATTACCAGGGTCTGGGCAGACCTGTGCAGCCTGCACTGGCATGGATTCTTGGCTATTGTTATGCAAACCAGCTCAGTCAAAGCTAGTTTGGGTAATCGCACAAACTACAGCCACCCAAACTACAGCCATCCCTCCAGACAGCAGCTGTAACATCTTTATCACACAGTTGTGTTGGTGTTGGATTATTTCCTCCTGTAGGTTTTCACATTGAAGACACACTTTGGCACTAACAGCATGTCTACACTGCAGCTGGGAGTGAACCTCCCAGCCTAGGTAAACAGACTTGTGCTAGCTTCGCTTGAGCTAGTCCATGAAAATTAGCAGTGTGGATGTTGTGGCATGAGTGGTGACTTGGACTAGCCACCGAAGCTTGGACTCAGGGGCTTGGATTCGGGTGGCTAGCTTGAGCAAAGCTAGTGTGACTGGACTTGGAGGCATGCTCCTGGATGCAGTGTAGCTGTACTCTACATGTCCAACCTTGCAATGCACTGAGCACTCTCGACCTGATTCAGCACCTCAGCCAACGTTTTCAAAAAACACCTACGTGACTTAAGAGCATAAAGCTTTGGGATGAAAACTGTGGTCAACAACGCAGCTCCCAGGAGCTTTCTCCAATAAAGGTAAAGCTCATCTGTACAGGAGACAGCTCTTGGGGGGCTAATCCCAGACTGTGGAGTGAACTCTGCTCAGGAACCAAGGTCCATCGCCAGCCTCACTACCTTCCGGTCCCAATGCAAGGCACATTTCTTTGACCTGGCTTCTCTAACAAACATATAGCAACATGTCCAGACCAGACACTCCACTATGCATGCTTGAGGGGGAGAGAACACACATGTGACAGCCGTGGCTTAGTGCACTGCTGGAAGGTGTTCAGGTATGTTGGTGACGAGCATGGTCTAAGAACCTATATCTAATAGAATAGTCCCATGCTCAAATGTGACTGAGGTACTGAGCAGCCTAAATCCCATTGACATTGAATAAGACTCAGGCTCCTGAGTGCCTAAGCCACTTTTGAAAATGGGACATAGCTGCTTTTGAAAACTTCCCCCACATGATTAACTTTAAAACACTTGAGGCATCCCATTGACGCCAGCAGGGACTACTCACTTGCTTCAAGTTAAGCACCTGGGGCCAGATTTTGAAAGGATTCTAGGCGCCTGCTGGGATTTTCAAAAGCAATTAAGTGCCTAAAACACACTGGAGTGGGAGGCACGTACATGCGTTTGAAAATCCTGTTAAGTGCCTAGATATCTTTCAAAATCTAGTCTGTGGTGTTTAGGGGCTTTTCTGGATAGGGCCAAGGTGTACTGCATGCTGCAGGATGGAGCCCTAATTTGTTTGGAACACACCCTGCATTGCTCAGAGCCCTTCTCTTCAGCCACCCCTCCAGACAGCAGCTGTAACATCTTTATCACACAGTTGTGTTGGTGTTGGATTATTTCCTCCTGTAGGTTTTCATATGGAAGAGACACTTTGGCACTAACAGCATGTCTACACTGCAGCTTCTCTTCCTATCTGTGCCCAGGACCATGGATCTGATTGGGGTTTCCGGGCACTACTACAGAGACAAAATACCTGGCTTCAAACATCTGCATATGAGACTGATCAGCCACCTGGGAGGCTTCTCTTATCTCCCTTGGCTGCTCCTGTTAGAAAAATAAACCATTGTGCTCACCTCTATTTCCAGTACTCCTCACTGATCAATCTCCTTAAATATATTGATTGAGTGGGTTTATGCATAGATCCCACTGGACCCTTTAAATGATGGTTAATTTCTCTGTCCTTGTGACAGCAGCAATAAGGATTATGTCTGGGGTTTCCCAGGGAACCTCAGGTGCCCCATTGCCAGTACGAGTTGGGTTCCTGCCCCCCTGGTCCCTTTGACAATGCCAGACTAAATGACTCTGAGTTTGTTAACTCATACTGATGCACTTGCTAATAAAACACTAAGTGTATCTGCTCAGCTACCAATTGCCTAGTACCTATCGAGGGCCCAGTCCTGTAAGGTGCTGAGTGCTTCCTGTAGGTTGCTGAGCTCCTTGGCTCACTGAAGTCAATGAGAGCTGAGCACTCAGGATCACCCATGGTCAGCCCCTAATATCTATAAAAAGTTACTAAAATATTATTGCATTTACCTCTGAATATAATATTTTTCTTCATGATTATTATTAATGTTGGTGGTGGTTGGCAGTTTGCCAAAGGGACTGATTCTGTTCTATAATTGGGTATGAAATTAATTTTGGTTCAGCTAAACCCCAGGTCCTCTAGGATAATCTAAATTATATTAACCCAGCGTTTTAAATCCCGCCAGGGCTGATCCTTCCTTATGAGAGTCACCAGGGCTGCTGGGGAGAGCATAGCTTCTAGGAGTAGTTTCTGGCCTGATTTAAAATACTGCCCTCGGGCTCAGTCCCGTTTCACGGAGGAGGAGGGAGATCCTCAGCACTTCACTAAAGCCAATAGACACTGAGCTACTCTGATTTACACCAGCCTGAGAATCTTGCCCATTGATTTCAATGGAAGCAGGACTGGGCATTGTATCATAAGCCTTCCTATAATGGCTCACAGGGGCTTGTGTGCTGGGCAAACAGCCAGAGAACTTGAACCTTTTCAGTCCCTGGGGTCCCCTCATGTTTATGAACCTCATTAAATACTTCAACAATAAACTGTCGGCCGTGTACGTTTTCTCCTTTCCGCACAGTGCACCAGATATTCCCAGAGCTCTAACCCTATAGGGATAATACAATTCCTCATAGCTCTGCCATGTCTGTTTGGGCCTGAACTTCATAATCTAGGAGTACCTTATTAGCCCTAGATGTGGGCAGGGATAGCTCAATGGTTTGAGCATTAGCCTAATAAATCCAGGCTCGTGAGCTCAATCGTTGAGGGGCCCACTTAGGAATCTGGGGCAAAATCAGTACTTGGTCTTGCCTAGTAAAGGTAGGAGGCTGGACTCAGTGGGTCCCTTCCAGCTCTGTGAGATCGGTGTATCTCCATTGATTATTATAGCATCTCCAAGGGCTAGGTAGGCAGCATTCTCCTGTTTCCCCACTGCTCTTTGGCAACCTCTTTTATCTCTTTGCTTAAAGTTTCCTCTTCCTTTTTATAAGCTGTGCTTGCCAGTTGTGTTTGTTTCATTAAATTCCAGGGGGGTGACTGACTTTCAGTGCTGGAAATGCTGTCCACTGGGGAAACTGCTCCTTCCATCTCTGCTCCAGCCGCAGAGGCATGCACCTGCTTTTTATTGACTTCCTGAGGAGTTGGCTTCTCCGAGTGGCTGGATGAATTAAACAGGCCTCGCTGTCACGTGGTAACCCCCCCAGAGTGGATGTGTGGTTGAAGCCTGATAATAATAGCCCCCTCCTCCCCATTTATCCTGATTCTGCTGTAAATCTCCACATAGCAATACAGTGGCAGGTGCAGGCCCTGATCCTCTCATGGGATAATTGCCCTTTGTGCCTCTCCCCCAGAGCAAACCAGATTAAAACCCAGCCATGCTCCCTCTTCCTCAGTAACATCCACCATGCAGCTCCTACATCACATCCCACTTCCAGCCCACAGCATAGTGGCATCACTGGGGGATGGCTGGGGCATCCCTAACCCCCAGCAATCTCTGGCATCAAAATGCCCCTTTGGGAAAATAGGAACCCAGCGTAATGTGCTGCAGTTTCAGTCTTACTGTGCTGGGCTTGTCATGGCTCCCCCCTTCTCTCCTCTCTTCTGCCTTGGCCTGAGACGGGAATTTGTTTAGTTTCTTATCCTAACAAATTGAACACGCACGCGCACACACTTACCCGTGACAGTAATATTTGGCACTTCTGTAGCATCTCCCAGCCCAGGCTGTCAAAGCATTATGCGCTCATTAATGAACTTGGACTCCCAACCCCAGATAAGCTAGACAAATGTCTATTCTCTCCTTCATACAGGTGGGGAAACGCCTACAGCAGATCAGCGGCTTTCCAGAGATCAGTGTTCAGAGTTCAGTAGCTTGCCAGAGCTTTCATGGTGAGTCCGCAGACCCCGGAATAGAATCTGTGTTGCATCAACCTGTGCTTTAACCACAGGACTGTCTCCTTCCCTGTAGTTGTGCATGGACCCACTGATTCCCCATCCACTATCACATCAAGTTCCAGCTTTCTGTCACCCCGGTAAACCTCCTCATCACTCCACCCGTCCCTGCTTATGCTCCCTTGCCTAGTTGTACATTGCCACCTTCCTCTCTGCTCAATGTCCCACCCTCTCCCACCTGTTTGTCATCTTCCCATCCACAGGGTCTCCACGTACTTCCACACTGCCCCCCATGCAGGATGTGACCTTCCTGAACTTATCCACATGCAGACCCTCTTGAAGGCCCACATCTGCTGTGCTGCCTATAGTGAAGGGAACAGGTGTGTATACGAAGGACTTAGGCCTTATCTACATGATGTGGCAAGGCAGGGTGCAAACCTACAGTGCTCTAGCCAGCTGCACGCCAACTAGCCGTGTGAACCCTGCTACTGTGCATTAGAAGTTCCACGGTGCACTCTACTGTGCTCCCATTTCAAATGCTGCAGGCTAGTAGGCTGCAGATTCACACACCAACTCACCTCAAGCTGAGAAGCACTCCCCCAGCTCGAAATGTAGACATGCCCTAGCTCACTGTGGAGACACGTCCCAGTAAATGAGAGGAAAAAGTGTCTCCCATTCCCCCCTACTTGTCTGTCTGTTCTTAGCACCAGGACCATCCCTTCTGGTCTGCTGACAAAGCACCTAGCACATAGTGGTTGCTACCATAAATGACTAATAAATGAAGATAACATCTGTACGATACACGGAGCAGAGCCCACCGAACCGAAGATGAGGTTTGTCAGTATTTTAGCTGACGAAGGAAATGGTGAAGGAATGGTCATCTCGCCTTCACTGGAGAACATCCTCCTTTTCTGGATAATAATAATAATTAATACTTAGAACCTAGAGCGCCTTTTAAATCTTCAAGGCACTTTACAAACATTAACTCATTAATTTGCCAAGCCATCTTTGCCAAGCATGACATTTCAAGCTGGCTAATAAAGATTCCTCTGCAGAGCAAATATTTTGCCTTTTGAAAGCACCAAATGAGACAGGTATTTTTTTAAAACAGCCGGTTTACAGGAGACTATGCCCGCACTGGCTAGCTTGATGATGGTTGCAAAGAGTGCCCTGGGTCCACAAACAGTCAGAGCCTCAGTATAACTTGTTCATCCTAAAAACTAGCATCTCCAGCAGCACAGTATCCTGTAGTAATGGTAAGCCACTAGTCACAGCCCTGTTCTGTGCCTCAGTTTTCCTCACCTGTAAAATGGGGAGAATGATTCCTCCTTTGTAAAAGTGCTTTGAGGTCTACTGAGGAAAAGAGCTATAAACGAGCTAAGAAGTAGTATGAGTTCAGTAGTGACTCAGAGAGATGAATGCCACTTACTGTATCATTAAACCCAATCGCTTCCTGCAGCACTTTATTATTATATGTTTATTTGTACCACCGTAGTCACTAGGTTTTGGGGAAACAGAGAAAAAAGAGTCCGACCCCATTGAGCTGACAATCTCAGCTAGAGTGTGGAGAACGGGAAATATTTATATTAGTTTTTTATAAATGTCATATGCCCCTCAGTGGTATTATCCCATGTGGATGTGTAGGGTTAGATCAAAAGGGGTTGTTAAAGAAACCAGGCAGGAAAGAATGGGCTAGAGAAGGAGAATCCCCTCAAACACAGTAGCTACGTAGATAGCAGTGAAGAGGAACTCCTCAGCCCCATCCCTAGCGATGTTTGCCAAGGCTGAGAAGAGGGGGATCATAGACACTGATCTGTTAAGAGGCAGGCCCTCCAGAGAAGGGCAGGAGGGAGGAAATTATCAGCTGCTGCAGGCTGACACTGAGAGACTGACTGGGAGTGAGGAGGCTACACCAAGCCAGCTGAAAACTGGGTGCCCAGGAGAACGGAGGGGCAGCAAGTCTAAGGGCTGGAGGGGAATGCCGAGTGTGGGTAAGACTATGAAGGTAGGTCTCTTTGTTATTTGAAATCCCCACTGGGAGCGCTGTGCACCTCTGGGTACTACAAACTGTACTTTGTTTTGAAGAAGCTGCTTCTGTGTCACTGCAGGCTGTTACTGCCCCCGCAGCTCCTGAAGGGAAACTCTTACAGGTGCCAAACCCTTTAGGCCTGCTATGTAATAGAGTTGGCAGCCAAGGGCTAGAACCTGGAAAGCCTGCCAGCCAGTGTGTCTGGATTGCAGGATCCCACCCCAAAGAGAAATGAAGGCACAGGCCTGTCGGTTGGAAGGGGTACACGTGGGGGATTGGAAAAGGGTCTCGGAAGGGGCAGCCTCCCCAGTGACCAGGGCTGAAAGCACCTGCATTTTCCCTAGAGGGGTCCAAGCTCAATCTCAATTAATGATGTCTTAAAAGGTAACAGCTGAAGACGAAATGCCCTCAGGTTTTAAACTTGTGTAAGTTATTGACATTCCATTTAAACTCCTAATATACTGAGTGTTGACGTGGTTTAAGATCAGTAATAAAAGCACCGACCCCCGCTAATTCCTGATAGCCTTAAATCTTCATGTAGCAATGTCATACTCAGTAAGGCCTGATTGTTCTCTGTGACATAATTGCCCTATAACCTAGACTCACATAGCATGTGCTGTTGGAGCTGTCCCCATCTACTCTGCCCGCTTTCTGGGGCAGTGGTTCTCAAACTTATTTGATTGCACCCCCTTCTTTGCCCCCTCTCCTGCCACACAAGTACATATAATGATTACAAAAAATCATATGAGACCCTCTGGTTCGGGGCGTTGGCCCTGCTTTTTGTCTGTCCTAGGAGCGGTAGAAGCTCCCGAAAAGTGTATGGGAAACACTGGCTTCCGAACTGTGGCCCTGCCCACCCCCGTACCACCCTTTCCTGCAAAACCCCATTCCCGTGCTGCCTCTTGTCCCAAGGCCACTCCCCTACTCACTCCCCTCCGCCCCTTCTCCATCATTGCTCACTCTTCCAGCCTGTAAAAAGTGATGGGGCCTGGCCCCCTGGCTCCCCCTGTTCCAGTGCCTCTGGTCGGTCCTGAGGCTGGCGCTCACAATCGAGAGCCACTCCAGATAGTGGAACAGGACATGAGGAGTCAATTTCTAATTTCTGACTGTATTTTGTTAATAACACCTCACACTTCTATAACAGCTCCGCCCCCATCTCAGAGCGCCTGACAACCACACCTCTGTTACCTTGGTTGCTCAGTTGCAGTGCCAAGAGCAGGGGCTCTTAACCTTTTCCAGGTCTGGCCTTCCTCCCATTGAGCAGTATGGGAAGAGCAGAGCCACCTCTCAAATTCGGGACCCGCGGCAAGAGGCATCAGCAATATTAGGGCCCATTGTACTAGGCACTGCGTAGACAGATTTCGTCTGATCCCTGTGAGGTAGGTTATTATCATTGCATGCAATAAACCCCTAAGAAGTTAGGTTTCTGACTACGTGGGATTCTGCCTCTCTCCTGGTATCAGAGCGCGGTGTTTGAGTAAACAGTCCCTTGCTTTGAATGGTGAGGGTGGGGGAACATTCCTAGTGGATGTCTCCTTCGCTCTGCAATGATCTTTCCTCTTTGGGTCTAGCATAGCCCAGAGGTGCTTACCTTCAAGGCTGATTGCCGAGCTTCTGTGTATTTTGTGGGCTTTTTCTGGCCAGAGGAGGGTGTTTACAGCTCTGGGTGCAGAGCAGTTGTGGGTTTTTTTGCAGGGGGAGGAAGAGCTTTTTTGTTATGGTCTGTTGGAGCTGAGAAGTGGAAGTTTTATGAAGTGACTATAGAGTGCCCAGAGCAGAAAACGGGCGCTCTACTAAATCCATACACCAAGGCACAGAGAGGCACTGTGATTTACTCCAGATGCTGCAGCAAATCATTAGCAGAGCTGTAACTGACGCCCCGGACCCCAATTTCCAGTCTCATGAAACAAAACTATGTGCAGTGAGCAAGAATGATCAGGTCCCCATCACACATGGTCTGGGAACTGGGATCAGACTCCTGGGCATCCGGCTCCAAAAACACATGCCTTTACCAGTTGTACTAAAGGAGGTGTGTCCTAGTAATGGGTGTCGCATTCTCCCTCTGGCCCGACCACAAGGGGGCACTAGCACTCACACAATCTGACACACAAAGCACATTGCATGTCAAACAGTCATCTTGCAAACTGCAGCCCTGGTTCCTGTCTGTTTAAAGGGAAATCAGTTATAATTATTTTTATTCTAATGTATTTATTTGAATTGCAGTAGCATCCGGAAACCCTCATCTGCATCGCAGCCTCGTCGTATTCAGCACGGTACAAAGACGTAACAAGAGGCACTTGCTGCTCTGAAGAGCTGATAAAGTAATTACTTCTAAAATATTTTGCATAATTATAATCGTATTAAAGTCATTTATCACTTCCCATTGTCCTCCTAATGGACCCTGAAAATAATGGGCTAGAGGCGACTGTGTCCAGTGTCTATGGGGTACAGAGATGGGGAGGACTGCAGCAACCCCAGTTGCAACTCCGTGGGTGTAGGACTGATCCTCTCCTCTAAAATAGCCCTAAAGGTCCATCTGTGGGGAGACAATTGCCCTCAGACCCCACCCATGCCTGCACTGAGGGGAGTTATCAGGAGCCAGCTATGCCTGTTCTCCCCCAGCTGGGGACACCCCACATATGGGTTAACCCTTAGGGAGATGTGCTAGATTTTGGCCTACTGTGTAAAGGATATTTTTCAAATAAAAGGCTCCAGGCACACCCGTCATGTGCTTTTCCACCTGGTAAACACTGATTTTATTGGCTGTTCCTAAGGCTGCACAATAAGCCAGTGTTTACTCACTTGTTGGCTAAAACAGCATCCATCTGATTCACACTGAGTGCTTGCCTGGTCCCTCGGTGAAAGCACATGATGGATGATTGTTGTTTAATACTGGCTCAGTAATGGATTTGGTGTGTGGGGAAAAGATCATTAAAACCCAACCCACCTTCTCAGTGACATTCCAGTGATGGGGGGTGAGGATTTGTTTGCAATATTCTGCAGTGCCAATAATTCGACTGACCTGCCTCTGCTTGTGCATTATATGGGGGTGTTGGCCATGGTGCCAAGGCTAAATCCCAGTCTGGGCAATTCGGCTGACTGCCTAAAATCTCTTTGCAGTTTCCAACCGAGGCAGATTTCGGTTTTATTTCCCAGCATCTGCACTGCGTAGGTGGTGTCACCAGGCACAGTTAAACAGCTGCCATATCCCCACCCAGAGGTGGCTGCTTTTCAGTGGGAGGTGAATCCTGTGAATAAAGGGCCAGATTCTCCCCGCGCTAGCCCAGAATGAAAGTCCACCGGAAGGGGTGACAGCAATGCATGTTAGCTGCAACCCAGGCTCCATCTGGGGACCTGCTGCTGTCCAGCACAGTTCTGAAAGTAAGCTGTCCTGGCAGGAGAAGGGGTGTGGGCAGAACACAGGGGCCACACCTATAGCGCCCTGGCTATGTTTTCAAGCTGCCCTGCTCCAGTTGAGCCTTTGTGATGCAAATGGCACCCTACCCTCCCTGAGGGGTAAATCAGGAGGAACTTCACTAAGTCAGTGGAGTTACACAGATGCAATAGCAGTGTGATGGCAGGTCAGTGTCTATATTCCTTCTGTAAAGGGCCATGCACACCTATGGCACTACCTGGCTAATGTATAGAAAAAGGATAGCGTCTAAGCAGCGATAAAGCTAGAAGTGCAGATAAAGCTATAGCATTATGGGTTAAATATAGCTCCCAGAAACTACAACCCTCTGCTGCACCTTAGGCTTCTTCTGATTTGGTAGCATCTTAAACCCACTTTGCACAGGTGTAAATGACTCCCCCAGACAGTGGCTAATAAGCCTTGTTGTCTCCAAAGGCAGCTGTTGAGGGAGAAATGGGCACACCTCTGCTCTCACACTGGTTTTGCATTGTTACGAATCCATTGACTTCAGTGGAGTTATGGAGGGTTTACACTAGTGGAAACAGCATCAGGCCCTGCATTTGCTGCATGGAGCATGGACACTGTACTTCAGGGAGTGGTGTTAGTGCATGACACTCTCTGGCCCTGCAGCCTTGTGCCCTCCCCCTACCCCTGCAGCAGCTCCCCCCATCCACCCTGAGGCGCTCCCCCTGCGGCAGCTCCCCACCCCCCACCCTCTTGAGGCACCCCCCTGTGCCCCAGCTCACCCCTGCTCCGTCTCCTCCCCGAGCACGCTATCGCTGCTTCACTTCTCCTGCCTCCCAGGATTGCAGTACCAACTGGGAGGCAGGAGAAGTGAAGCAGCCACGGTGTGCTCAGGGAGAAGGCGGGGCAGGGGTGAGCTGGGGTGTGGAGTTCCCCTGTGTGCTGCCCCGCCCCGCTTACTTGCTGCAGGCAGCCCCCCCTGCGCTCCGCTGCCCCAGCTCCCTCTGCCTGAATGCTGGCGGCAACCGAGGCGGCCGAAGATCCAGCCGCTGCTGAAGAAAATGGCGCCCCCCAAATCCTAGTGCCCTCGGCGACCACCTAGGTCGCCTAAATGGTTGCACTGGCCCTGGGTTGGGGTGGGGTCTCCAGCACTGGCAATTTTAAAATCAAGATTAGACGTGTTTCTAAGAGATCTGCTCTGGTTCTAACATAGCCTGCATTGTACAGGAGGTCAGATTAGAGGATGGACTAGACTCAGGTCTATAACCCCAGCCTTCACTGCTACCAACAGCTCCATGCTGCCACTCAGCAGCAGCTGTAACCAGTGTCAGCTCAATGGCCCTAGGATCTGCTGTGGATACAGACCATGGGAAGTCCCACCTCAAAAGGTCTGACAGGCAGCAGCCTCATGGCTCCTGATTGGCCCCAGGCCTTATATGAACCCAAGAGGTGTTCTAGGAAGTGTCCAGGCAACAGGTGTGGGTCTTCTGTTGCTGCTATGATTGTTTCTGCTCCTGAACTCCTGGCTTTGACCCTGGCTTGACTTGGACTTTGCCTCCTGGACCCTGAAACCTGACATGGACTCTGACCCTTTGTATTGACCCTGGCCTGCAACCTGCCTATGAACTCCTCCACTGCTCCCAGCCTCAGGTTTGCCTCTGCTCTGACCCTTGATCCTGACTGCCCTTGTTGGGATCCTGACAGATGATCACAATGGTCCCTTCTGGCATTATCATTTCTATCTGAGCAGCATCTTAGGAACTCAATCCAGGGAATGTACCAGAAATTCCCAGGCCATTGTGAGATGTTTGCCAAGGCTTAGCAATATTAAGGATCCACTTTGCTATGGTAGTAAGCTCTCTGCCTCCCACTCCCCAAATATATAATTAGGAGCAAGTGATTCAGTTTACTTCTAATTGACTTTCCTGGCCAGTGAAATTGTACCTTAAGAAGGCATGGGTGCTGGAGTGTGGATGTTGGGGTGCAGCTGCACCCCCTGACATCATACACAAGGGTGTACAGTTTGGTTCAATGGCTCTCTGCACCCCCTATACAAATTGCTCCAGCTGCCCTGGAAGCAGGCAGTTTCCTGCCTGTTCCCATTCAGTGAGCCTTGGTTACTGACCCTGGCTGGCTGGAGGAGCAGCAGAGAACACGTGCTCCAAAAAGGCAGGTGTGGGGTGCTGCCAGCTTGACTCTTGCTGCGCTGTGGGTATGTAGGAGGGTTGAAGGACACTTGCTGACTGAGCAGCCTTTTTGAATGAGGAATGCAGGCAGCCTGTGAATGAGAGTCTTGTGGCTCCACATCCAGGAGGGGAAGACCCAGATTAATCTCTCCCATGCCACATGTTAACGAATGAAAAGAAAAATGTCCAAGTAGTTAAGCCAGCGGGGCCAGCGCAAGTAGATTGGGTGCTTCCAACGGTGGGAGGACATCCAATCCCACCTTTGGATCCGTGCTCCATGATCCCACCATGCTTCCAGCCCCTCAAATATGTACTCTCCTCCTTTCGCACAGTGCTCCTGTTCGGTCACGTAAGCAAGAGCCTAAATAGAACCTTTGCATTAGCCTCAGCGGAGCTTTAGAGCGAAGTGCCCAGCTGTGGGGTATAAAGGACTGTGAGATACATCTGAGACCTGAAGTCACCAGCTGGACTCCCTTTTCGGAGTGGGGAACTCAGTGGGCAGCATCTCTGCAGCTAGAGAAGGGGGGCTTGGGGTCTAGCCTGTTGGTGAGTGACAATGCGAGTCTGCTTTCCTTCCTAGACGTGGGGCATCCGATTCCATGCCTATGGTTATTCCTCCATTCCAGGAATAGATTTGACTTTTTGTTTCTAAATTATCCCTTTTTTAAATATCTTTTACCAAAACTCCACCCAAATCATATACATATAACATGTACTTAAATGCCATACAATCCATTCAAATAAAATGTTACATTCAGACACCTCTAACTAAGGGTACGTCTATACTACCCGTCGGATCAGCTGGTAGCGTTCAACGTATCAGGGATCGATTTATCGCATCTCATCTGGATGCGATAAATCGATCCGCTAATCGATGCCCATACTCCACCTCAGCAGGAGAAGTAAGCAGAGTCGACGGGGGTGCCGGGTAGTTGACTCACTGCCGTGAGGGCAGCTAGGTAAGTCGAACTAAGATACTTCGACTTTAGCTACCTTGTTAGAAACAATACCAGCCGTCTCCTTCCTGAAAGGGGGCTGCAGTTCAGCTGAAAGGCCTCTTGTCTATGACTCGGACCATTGGTGCTCTTGGATATGTGGGTATTTAAATAGCAGCCATATACCCCTTCTTTATTACTATTTGTTTATACAGACCAAAACCTGCCTGTGGTAGGCACACCACAAACAGAGAACAAATGGTCCCTGCCCCAAGGGGTTTACAATCTAAATAAAGCCTGAATTCCCCACACTATGGAGTCTAATCTTGCAAGTAATCTCAAACCCTAAGGGGGCTACTAACATGAGCAAGGGTTATTCATTTGAGCAATAGTTTCTAGGATCAGGCCCATAGTTTTTACAGTGCCTTTGGATACTGTGTGAGAGAAGGTGCTAAAATAAATGCAGTAAATACACCCTCTCACTCCACGCCATAACATCAACCTACTGCCTCATTCCTTATGGAAAATATCCACAAATACCATGGACAAATATATTTGAATGCACTCCTTAGCATCTCTGCCAAGCCAGGGCTGCCATCTGTTATTCATTGGTTAGTCACTAGCCACTTCAATTAGAAAGAGCATTAGCTCACAGGCAATCAATTCAGCAGATTACGGTGGTATTCCCTGCCACTGTGCAATGGGATCTAAATAACCTCTTTGTTTAAACGATGGAGAAAGCATTTAAAGTAATGTCCCTTATGGATAGACTCCAGCGCGCGTGATAGCTTACTTAGCGGATTCAGTATATTCATCAGTGAGGGAGAGTGAAACCAGGAGTTCTCTTGTTAGAAAGACGAAGGTGAAATGTCAAAGGAGCCAATTGTATAGATCTAAAGTACAGTCATCTCTAGTGCTTCCTCATTTCACATTGTTTAGTGCTCTTTTCTCTTTCTTAAAGGCCCAAACAGTTAAGTAGGAGTCTGAGGCAGTGAATAAGAACCTGGTATTCTTAACCTGTGATAAAGCAATTTAAGGGGCATCTTAACTATCTTGTGGCATCTAACTACATAGGGTTTGATCCTGCTCCTGTTAAAGTCAGTTAGAGTTTTTCTTTCAACTTCAGCGACAGCAGGAAAGGTCCATATACACACCTGTACTATACTAACTATTAAACCCCATATTATGTGAAATTCTGAATTTCAGCTTGCTACCAAGTCAAAATTTGGTTCAGGTGGATCCAAAGTTTCCTGAAGTCCACACACGTTCTGCATCAGTGTGGGCCATTTCAGAGTTTTGCGCTGAAATCCTGAAAAACTGAAAGCTTTGCCTATTTAGAGGTGAAGCTAGATGATACTCAGCAGTTGTGACTGTTTCACTTTGAGGTTCGGGGTTTGCTGGAACCTGAAACTCAAAGGATGTATTTAGTATGTCATCCCAAAGCACTAGAACTATGGGCCAGATCCTGCTCTCATTTATACCAGTGAAAATCTGGAGTAACTCCACTAAATTATCCTAGGCTTACACCAATGTAACGGAGGGCAAAAGTTGACCCTGTGTCTATAAGAAAGTACTTATGACCCTACTTAAGTGCAGCTATCCCAGCAGCTGTTTAACAGTGCATGTAAATCCTACCGCATAGCATAAAACAGACAAGAACTTCTGTATCCAGTCAAAGCAATACAGGGGAAATAGGGTGGGCAGGATGTAATTGTCTACACTGAAATGTAACCAGGACAGCAACATTAACACCCCAATACTTGTACATGCAGCTGTGGCATCTTTAACAACCAGAAATAGTTAGCGCTGCAGTTTTACTGTCTCCCTAGAAGACAGCACAGTGCCTTCTAGCTCCACCCAGGACTGGAAGCTGCAGGATAAAAACTACCATTGTATAGATTGTAGCAGAAAATGATGAAACCGTATCCATTCCTCTTTGCTGTTGTCAAGGTCTGAGTTCAAGGTTCTGTGCTTTCTCTATTTCTGCTGACGACATCACTGACACTTCAGCGTAAATAGCGCGACCTCCTTGGCTAAATGTCAGGGCTGCCCTCATCAACAGCAGGAGAAATACTGGTTAGGGCAGGTGATATAAATGGTAGTGTAGGAGAAACTCATTTGCACAGTCAAGTGCGTGTAAGTTACAGTGTTTTGTTATTCACATCTGTCTCCTCCACAGTTTAACCCTGGTTCGACTTGCCATCCACGAACTGCTTACATCAGGGTTGAATTTGGCCTGGAAAGTTATTTTAATTATAACACTCTTTTGCCCCTCAGTTACATGGTTATTGGCTGCTATGTGGCCTACCTAACCCATCTTCATGATACATCGGTTACTACTGAAGATTGGTGTCCTTTCTGCTACCATTCCAAGTGTAATAGCAGTGTGAATTAAATCAACAGTCCTTCTAGCAGATGAAACAGCAAATAGACCCCAAAGCCTGAGTATGCCTTGCCCATCCTAAAGCAGCGAGAAAATAAAGGGTAAAATATGTAGACGCCAGCTGTCTTTATTTACTAAAATAGAGTTCCCTGGTGTGCAATAGCTACACAGCTTAATTAAGATTGCCACTTTATATATATATATTTTTATCATTACCAGCAAAACTGACTTGACAGCACTACCCAATGCAGCATTACAAGTGTGGTTCCCAATGTAGAACCCCGATAGATGCTGATGACATGTTATACTGCAGTATTTTATGCACACATGTTGATTAAACAGACCTTTCACTTCAATGACTTCCTCAGTGATGAGTTAATGGGACTGATCTGATGCTATCAGAAACACTGTGCTGAACGGAGGTTCAATATATGTGTAGAGTAGGTCATTGTTTTAGAATGAAAACTAAGGGGGGTGTTGTGTGAACCTGTGCAGTGCCTAGTAATACGAACCTTGGATATAGTGACTTTCATCCACAGATCTATAGACCAAGGAGATATACTGTTTACCTATTTTACAAATCAGGAAACTGAGGCACAGAGGAAGTGACTGGGCCAAGTCAGCGGGTGACTGCCAGAGCCAGGAACAGAGATGCTTTCTCCTGATTTCCAACTCAGTGCTTTGCCCATTTACTGCTCCTGTAAATATTAAATTCCACCCAACTAGTTGCCAAAACACATTTTCCTTTTCAAATTCCATTTTTTTAACTCAAAATGTTTTTCCTGTGCTAATAGCTTACATCAGTCTGCAGCACTGTCCAGACAGCGACATAACGCAATGTAGCCACCAAATTAGAGCCAAGTGCACTCTTATCTGTCGAAAAGCCCATTCTCGGCTGGTCACCTTTCCATCTGCCTTTGTCAGTGGCTGCTCTGCACGACAAGGCAGAGATCTAGTAGATCAGTTTTCAAAATGTGGCAAGCATTGCTCTTTCCTTGTGAAATATACATTTCTCTGTAAGGTGCCCATAAACTTCAGTTTCCAGCATTTATACCATACAATCGAAACAACAATACAAAAAAGGGCCTGCTGAAATATACACCACTGGTATATAACAGGCCAAATCGTGTCTGCCTTACCGGCACAACACTAGGGTTGTCTCTATGTTAATTAAGCATGTTATTAAGCATGCTAGACTCAAAACAATGCAAGCCTCATTTACATACAGGAAGATGAGAAGCCTGCAGAGGGGGGCAATAGGGCTTTCTGGTGGAGACAGCAAGCTGAGCACACAGGAGGGCTTCCCGCCTCCTGAAGCAAGTTCATTGAACTTTGGAAGATACAGGCAAGAGCAGAAATCATCCTGGCATTCATCCTTAGACAGAATCAAGAGTCCAGAGCTCTTGTAAGCTGAGAAAGATGGGCCCCACGGCAGGTGCAACCACTAGGCAAACTAGGCGGCCGCCTAGGGTGCCAGGTGGTTGGGGGTGCCAAAAAGTTCGCTCAGGAGAGGCAGTGGAGTGGAGGTGAGTTGGGGCAGAGAGGAGCGGGGAGGGCTGCCCACATCAAGTAACGAGGGAGGGCATGCACGGGAACCGCTCCCCACCCCAGCTCACCTCCACTCTGCCTTCTCCCCTGAGCATGCCACCCCTGCTCTAATTCTCCTCCCCTCTCAGGCTTGCCACACCAAAAAACTGATTGGCGCAGCAAGCCTGGGAGGCGAGAGAAGTGGAGCAGCACCGGCGTGCTCAGGGGAGAAGGCAGAGTGGAGGTGAGCTGGGGTGGGGAGCTGCCTCAGGGGGGCTGCCCGGGTGGGGGGGAAGGGAAACTGCTCCGGGGGGGCTCCCCAGCTCTTCTTCATGGCCCCTGCCCCTGCTGCTCCCCAACCCCACCTGTTCCTGCCTCTGATCCCCCCCAGCCCCGCCCCTACTCCACCCTAGTCCCGCCCCCACTGACCAGAAGACTATAGGCAGGCCGGACCCTGCACTCACCACATGGTAAGTGGAGCGACCTGGCCATAGCCTGCTCAGCTCAGGGAGGGAGGGGCCTGGCTACTTCCTGCGGGAAGTGGAGTGACCCGGCCCCAGCCCCAGCCTGCTCTGCTCCCCTGGCTCCCAGGCTTGGGAGAAGGGGGGAACCGTGCCCCAGCACTCACTGGTGGCACGGTTGGGAGCCAGGGGAGCTGAGCAGGCTGGGGTCAGGTCACTCCACTTCCTGCAAGAAGTAGCCTGTTCCTCTCCTGCCTGCCCCCCTGGAGGTCTTGGGTCACACACACAGCCCGCGGAGGCCTGGGGCAGGGCCCTACACAGCTCCCCTGCAGAGGACTGGGGCCAGCCCTCCCTCTCGCCCATGGAGGCCTGGGACCCCACACAGCCCCCCTGTGGGGGAGCTGCATAGGGCACCAAAATAGCTGGGGATGGCCCTGGATCCCTGGGCCAGAGGGGGACTGCAAGGTGAAAGTTTCACCTAGAGCGTGAAATATCCTTGCACCGGCCCTGATAGGCCCTTCAACCAAGAGGTGTAGGGGGGGGGGATTGAAGTTTGAATATAGGTGAGAAACCTACTTCAGTAGAGATCTTTTACCTAAGAAAGCAAAAGAACAAGGTGCCAGCTTCCCCTGTGGAAAGACCTGACTGTGGTAAAGTCAGTCATGGCTGGGAAGATGAATGTTTCCTTCACCAGTCAATCTTGAAGAAAGCCTGTGTCTTGCTAGATTAAGTTTTTTAAAAAAAAACTTTTTAGAAGCATATTTTGTTTTACTTGTGACTCTACCTTAATTCCTCATACTTCAACTGACTTAACCCTATGTGTAATTGGTTAATACATTTATTTCACTTTTACCATAAACTAACTCAGTGCTGGGTTTAAAGGGAAGTGTTTTTGTGTCTCTGAAGGAACAAATGAATCGTATTTCTCTGAACTGTCTAGGAGAGGGCTGGATATTACAGAGGACTCAGTTCAGGGAAAATTCAGGACTGGGAGTATGTTGGGACTGCAAGTAGTAACTAAGGTGGTAAAAGTCACTGTGGGACTGTAGACAGGCTGCTGGTGTCAGAGTTGCTGAACCAGGGTGTCTAGCACTCAGACACTTGGGGTCTGACCTGCATGCTGGTAGGCTGATTGTGAGCAGCCCGGGTTGGTAGCTACAAAAGTGAAGCATTGTGAGGCACCCAAGGGTACAGGGCTGACAGTGACACTACCCTTCTTTGGTCTGGATTGAACCGCTAGATGAGTGACACAGATGGTGTTACTTACTGTCCTAATGAGGTGACAGAACTATGGTATGAAAAGAAACCGTCACTGAGCTAATCGGATCTGAACTTTGTGACTCAGGCCCTTCACTGTTAATGGAACCTGTTTTAGGGCAATCATCAGATGGATAGTTAGAGTGGTGAGTGATGGCTGGTGGATAGCAGGGAATCCTTGCATCATATATGCTGAGTGTAGCAGTGCTGAACCAAACACTTTCTGTAGATCAGCCAGCCACTCTGTAGCTCATGCAGCAGGCATGCTCTGCACAATACAGCATGTGATAGCTATAATATACTGCACATGAAATCAATGAGATTGTAAGGGGAGGAAGCAAGTGTGGAATTTGGCCTGATTTTTTTTTTAACCAAAAGTGTTGGGATATTCTGAAAAGTGGCACTGTAGAAATGGCATTGGAGGTCTCCATCTTCATAGTTGCTATAATACATTTTCTTACATTACAAATCAAAAATTGTTTGGTTTAAGACTACCCATCTTTTAAATTAGCACAGAATCTGAGAGTCAAGCTAGGATCCATTCTGACATGTGCATCACTGACACAATTATATCAGAATGAAATTCTACCCTCAGCTAACATCATTGAGCTTGATTCCAATCCCATTTACACTGGTTTTACACTGATGTAAACCTTTTGACTTGAAGAAAATTACTTCTGATTCACACTGTTAGTGAGATCAAAAACACGGATACTGGTTTCTTGGCCCTGCAATTGGTAACTGACTTGGTACTGCAAGACATTTTGATAATTGTATCTCGCTCTAGTTTTTTTTAACTTGGCATAATGAAATGGATTAAAAACTGGATAACTGATAGATCTCAAAATGTAATTTGTAACAACATCCAATGGCTGGGACAAGGTATAATGAAATCTAATGGCTGGGAGTTGAAGTTAACAATGTTCAAACAAGAAATAAAATGCATGTTCCAATAGCTCTGTTCAGTATTGGAACTGATGATTACTGACAAATGTGATGGTGGTCTTCAAATCAATACTGGATACCTTTCTAAAAAAATGCTCTGGGTGCAACCACATCTTACTGGGTGAGATTCAGGAATCACTGGGTGAAATTTTATGTGATCATAATGGTCCCTCTTCTGACCTTAAAATCAATGGGTGAAATCCTGGCCACACTGATATCAATGACAAAATCCCCATCAATTTCAGTGAGGCCACATTTTCACCCCATGACTCTGTTTCCTTACAGTTGCTGGTACCTATGGCCAAACTATAACCTTGAGTCTATACCCAGCCTATCAAACTGAATACAACTGAGAGTACATATAAGATTCGAAGGACAAAACTACAGCATGTGATTTAACAAGTAACCGTTTTTAGACAGCGATGGATTTATCACAGCAGTTGAGATCTCTATTGCTGCATGCTTTCCATTTGCCAAGTGCTGTGTTTATTTCTGAACATGATGGATGAGTTGTACTGGTGATATACAATGTGGGATGTTTTTAGCGCAGCCTTAACATTGCTCCTGATAATAATTTCAACCAGCATGCGGTATACACGCCAAAAAGAGTTTCCTCCCTCTCCTTCAAATGATCTAAAATTGGACTTGCATAAAACCAAAGCACAGAACAGGTAGCACAGGTGCTGCTGGCAGAGACACTCCAACTCTGGCTACACTAGAGAGTTTATGGTCGATTTAATTAATCCACCTCCAATGAGTGGCGGCAGCTATGTTGATGGGAGAAGTTCATGGAGGATAGGTCCATCTATGGTGAGAGAAGTTCATGGAGGACAGGTCCATCAATGGCTACTAGAAGGATGTGCAGGGCTAGTGTCCCTACCCACAGTTTGCCAAAAGCTGGGAATGGGCAACAGGGGATGGATCACTTGATGATTACCTGTTCTGTTCATTTCCTCTGGGGCACCTGGCATTGGTCATTGTCGGAATACAGGATACTGGGCTAGATGGACCTTCGGTCTGACCCAGTATGGCAGTTCTTTATGTTCTTATGTCCACACTAGCACTTAGATCAGTGTAACTCAATTCGATCAGGGGGTGCCTTATTCACACCCCTGAACAACATAAATTAAACTGGTGTAAGTGATAGCATAGACATAGCCTCTGATACCTGCTTAGCTATAGTCATGGTCATTGTTTTGAAGGAAAGTGCCCATTTATCTTCTAGAAAAGTGTTTCTCAACTACCAGTCTGTGGACCGGCACCAGCCCCTGAGATCTCCCTGACACAGTCGAGGAAGATGGGAAGTCGGTCCCTGGCATCAAAGAGGTTGAGGAAACACTGTTCTAGAACACTTGCTGCCTTTGCTCATGTGAAGTGGCCTGATTCTTCTGAGGTACTAAATGGTCAGCTCCCACTGACTTCAGTTGAAATTGCAGCTGCTTCAGACCACAGGCGTGGGATGGGGAAAAATCAAGCCACTGATTTAGATGCTTAACTTTAGGCATATCTCCTGAATCTCTCTCTGCCTCCATTTCTGCCATTGCTCCCTCTAAAAGCAGGGTTTAATGATAATGACCTACCTCTCTCATGTGCTCAGATGCTATGTTCATTAATATTAGTGGTTTTCAATAGAAATGGAGGGTGCTGTAGCTGTGCACAATAGCATTATTGGACACAAAGATTACAGAGGTTAAGAACTTGCAGAAATTTCTTCAGAATATTTTTGGCAAGTTCTTAAAATGGACCTAAGAAAAATTGGACTATTTCATCATGCTGAGGCTACATTCCCTTAAACAGCTATGTCACTGGCATCTGATACAGTGTGATGCATCATAATATTGATTTATTATCTGGGTCCAGCTGGTCCAGAATATATAGTTTCTTTTCTTTCCTCCTCTATCCAACTGCTGCTCCTTCATCCCTCTCTCCACCTCAGGCATCTCTCTTCTGTCCACCTCTAGCGGTTGGTCGTGAATCGTAATGTCCCTGACTCCAGTTCTGATCTGAGAAACTTCAATTCCCACTTGCCTGAATGGGTGCTGAGGACACTCCGCCTCTCCCAGGAGGTGCTCACCATCTCAGAGTCAGGCCCCCATCTCTTCCTCCTCATCTTTATTTTCTCTACCAGTCACTCCAGAGTTTCTTTTGAATAAATTATCATCTAATCACTGCTCGATGGTCCTCTTTGTACCACCCCAGATAATTTCTTCCTTACCCCTGCTGCTGAGAGGGAGGTTGCTCTTGTGGCTACGGCACTAGCAGGACCCTCAGGAACTGAATTCAGGTCTCCTAACTGCTGCAGATGCTGTGTGACCTTGATCAAGTCACTGGAATCTCTCTGTACTTCCGTTCCCCATCTGTAAAACAAAGATACCATTCTGCCTCTCACCCTTCCATCTTGTTTATTTACAGTGCAGCTCCTTTGCACACTGACTCTTTCTTACTGCACAGGACCTAAGATGATAGGACCCCTGATTTCCACTGGGGCTGCCAGGTACTACTCTAATACAACTTAGCAATGAATGCTACTCTGCGTTCACAGCTTTCAAACACTGGCACACAGGTATAGGTTTAGCTGCCTTTGGTTTCTTTAATTGCATCTCCAGCCATAGAGGTTCCACAGTGATATAAGGAAAAAGGAATATGGATAATCATCAAGCAGAATCTCTCAACTGAATGCTACTTAAAAAAAATTGGAAATACCTTTCATGCAATCAAACCCATAACTGCAGGCATACTGCAGCCTCTGGCCTTGTCACATTATATAACACAACGGCAGAGAGATTAGGTGCTATGTTTAAATAGAGAGAACTACATGTGAATACAAGAAAATCATTAGTAACCAAGGCAACTAACTGTGATGGAACCTTTCTCGTAACAAAAACCAAAATGAGCTATAGGAAAAAATTATAGCATTCAAAAAAGCATTGCCACTTTAATCATGCCCATAGTATCAGATTTCAAATCACACACAGAGAGAGACCCAGTCAATTAATACAAATATGTTAAATATTGTTTGGATAATACTTTAGCACATGCATATGCAACTAGAAATTGTTGCTTCACCGCTATGGGTGGATTGTCATTCTGTTTTAGCCACCAGCCAGCACTGAAGGGGTTTGTATAAATAAGTCTCCATACATGGCTAATTTAAGGACAGACAAGGGCCCATCCT
This sequence comes from Chelonoidis abingdonii, assembly GCF_003597395.2. Lineage (NCBI taxonomy): Eukaryota > Metazoa > Chordata > Testudines > Testudinidae > Chelonoidis > Chelonoidis abingdonii. The sequence continues at coordinate 291,354,410 of NC_133770.1, forward strand.
ACAGAAAGTCATCAATATTTTAGGAAACACTCATTACCATGAGAAAGATACAAAAGCATGTTATGAATTTTAATTTTTTTTTAGTACAACTTGTTTGATTCAGAATATGGTGCAAAGTGACAGAGAGAGAAGGGCTGGTTCATACAATGGGGGGATTTTCAAAGGCACCTAGGTAATTTAGGAGAACAAGCCCCAAGTCAACTGGACCTGTGCTCCTAAACCACTTTGGTGCTTTTTGAAAAAGAACCTCTAGGCACTGGCCCTAGGAGATGTGGGTTCTAGTTCTGTCACAGACTTTGTGCATAACATCAGGCAGGTCATTTAAACTCTCTGTGCCTCTCTTTCCCTCCTTGAAAACACTCAGAATACAAGAACCTGAAGGCCAGATTGCCACCAATATTCACCAAGAGAAAGAAAAGCCTTTGCAAAACTAGTCACGTCTAATTTACAGCAGGAGAACCCACATACATTTGAAAGTTTTGGTGCTGGTAAGATAAACCCCCAAAGGTTGGGTTGCTTGCGTGAACATACTTGAGCGTGCAAAACCAGGTGGGATCTCTCAGCAGAATACCCTGCCTTTTTATTTCCCTTGCTGCAAAATCTTAGTTGCTCCCACAGATAATTTCAGCTAGAACCTGGAAGTGAAAAAAACAGGGGGAAATCTTAAATACTAACAGATTTATTTTGGCATAAGCTTTCGTGGGTAAAAAAACCACTTCTTCAGATGCATGGAGAAGTGGGTTTTTTGCCCACGAAAGCTTATGCCAAAATAAATCTGTTAGTCTTTAAGGTGCCACCAGACTCCTTGTTTTTGTGGATACAGACGGACATGGCTACCCCTCTGATGGGGGGAAATGTCACCCCAGTATTTGTGAATCCTGGAATTGGCTTGCTTTGTCTTTGGGGGAAAGGGTGTGGACATTAATTCATCTCATCCAATGCGTCTGCCCTGATTCTAATTCACAGTTGTAGTCTCAATGGGTCAGGTAGTAAGTTAAAAAGCAAATGACAGAGCTACAGTTGGGACATCAGTCTCTGTTGGCTTACAGCAGCTATTTGCCCCTTTCCGGAAGGGTTCAAAGTTGCTTTCTGCTTTATAGAATCGTAGAAATGCAGGGCTGGAAGGGCATAGACTATACCTGACAGATGTTTGTCTAATATGTTCTTAAAAACCTCCAATGAAGGTGATTCCACAGCCTCCCTTGGTAACTTATCTGAGTGCTTAACTCCCCTGACATTTAGAAAGGTTTTCCTAATATCTAACCTAAATCTCCCTTGCTGCAGATTAAGCCCATTACTTCATGTCCTATCTCCAGTGGACCTGGAGAACAATTGGTCACCATCCTCTGAACAGCCTATAACGTATTAGACTATTTTCAGGTCCCCCTCAGTCTTCTTTTCCCGAGATCAAACATACCCAGTTTTTTAAATCTTTCCTCAGAGGTCAGGTTTTCTAAACTTTTGATCATTTTTGTTCCCCTCCACTGGAATCCAATTTATCCACATCTTTATGGAACCCAAAACTGGACACAATACTCCAGCTGAGACCTCACCATTGCCAAGTAGGGAAGAATAATTATCTCCCATGTCTTAGATACAATACTTCAGTTAATACAGGATAATATCAGCCTTTTTTGTAACTGCATCACACGTAGACTCATATTCAATTTGCGATCTTCTATAGCCCCCAGATCCTTTTCAGCAGCACTACCTGTTATTCCCCATTTTGTAGTTGTACATTTGATTTTTTTTTCTTCCCACCTGCAGTACTTTGCACTTGTCTTTACTGAATTTCATCCTGTTGATTTCAGACTAACTCACCAACGTCATTTTAATTCTAATCCTGTCCTCCAAAGTGCTTTCAACCCCTCCTTGCTTGATGTCATTTTATAAGCATACTCTCCACTCCATTATCCAAATGATTAATGAACATACTGAATAGTACTGGACCCAGGACACGCTCCAGTTTGTCCACATCCTTTCTTTAGTCAGGGGCCCAAAAGTGGATTCAATACTCCAGATGTGGCCTCACCAGTGCCGAATAGAGGGGAACAATCACGTCCCTCGATCTGCTGGCAATGCTCCTACTAATGCAGCCCAATATGCCATTAGCCTTGTTGGCAACAAGGGCACACTGCTGACTCATATCCAGCTTCTTGTCCACTGTAACCCCCAGGTCCTTTTCTGCAGAACTGCTGCTTAGCCAGTCAGTTCCCAGCCTGTAGCAGTGCATGGGATTCCTCTGCACTTGTCCTTGTTGAACCTCATCAGATTTCTTTTAGACCAATCCTCCAATTTGTCTAGGTCACTCTGGACCCTTTCCATACCCTCCAGCATATATACCTCTCCTGCCACCTTAGTGTCATCTGTGAACTTGCTAAGGGTGCAGTCCAGCCTATCATCCAGATCATTAATGAAGATGTTGAACAAAACCAGCCCTAGGACAGACCCCTGGGGAACTCCGCTTGATGCCAGCTGCCAGCTAGACATCAAGCCATTGATCACTACTCGTTGAGCCTGACAATTTAGCCAGCTTTCTATCCACCTTGTAGTCCATTCATCCAATTCATACTTCTTTAACTTGCTGGCAAGAATACTGTGGGAGACAGTATCAAAAGTTTTGCTAAAGTCAAGATATATCACGTCCACCACTTTTCCCATATCCACAGAGACAGTTGTCTCATCATAGAAGGCAATCAGGTTGAACAGGCATGACTTGCCCTTGGTGAATCCATGTTGACGGTTCCTGATCACCTTCTTCTCCTCCAAGTGCTACAAAATGGTTTCCGTGAGGATCTGGTCCCTGGACTGAGGTGAGGCTGACCGATCTATAGTCCCTGGATTCTCCTTCTTCCCGTTTTCAAAGATGGGCACTATATTTGCCTTTTTCTAATCATCTAGGACCTCACCCGATCACCACGAGTTTTCAAAGATAATGGCCAATGGCTGTACAGTCACATCAGCCAACTCCCTCGGACACATTAGATCCAGACCCACGGTCTTTACTCCTCTCCTGGCTCCCACCATTCCCGTAGCACTGGCCTCCTTTCTGTACCTTCACATAATCTCTCCACTCTTGGTTTAAAAGCCACCTTTCCTGCTTTGCCTGCCACCTCTCCATCTACTCTCAAATCTCAGGTGATGAGCCCTTGCCATTGCTCTGGCACTTTGCCCCTATAAACCCTCAAGGCACTTCACAAGGAACTTCACTGGCACCCTCATCATAGCAAATCCCAAAGGGTCCTGGCTTCCTTGCAACTTGAGCACCACCCAGTCTAATCTCTGCCCAGATGCTTGAGGTGGTCTGGCTGTAAATTCGGTTTATGTCCATCACTGGCAATTTTGTCTTGCTGCCGAAGCTTTTGAGGCCCATGCGATCACCGGCTATGTAGCAGCATTCTTCAGTACACGTGCTTCAGAATTCATTGGTCTTCCTTTCTCTTAACATGTCCAGACCCAGAAAGCTGCCAAAATGGAACCAGTGCTGATGGAGGTGGTTTCTGGGTTCAGCTTCAAATAACCTCCTTTCTGATCTGATCCTGCCATTTGATACGGAGCAGCTGATGATGACCATGTGAAACAAAAACATCAGTCTGGTGTCCTTCAGCCTCCCTCTCCACACACGTCTCACCTCCATGCAGCAGAGTTGGCGTAACTGTGGTTCTGTATATCGGTAGCTTTGCAGCAAGCTTGATGTCATGATGTCAGAAGCTGCTGAAGGGGCCTAAACATGGCAAGAAAATCCCCCAGCACCATTGGTGATAGATAACATGGGGTAATGGTGGGACAAGTCAGTTAAATAGTTTACCCAGGGATACACAGCAAGTCAGTTGCTGAGCTGGGAAGGGAACATTAGCAAGTGTACAACACTGGCCCCATACACATTTCCCCCCCTCGCTTCAATTTCTCTCTTATAACAATAATGTAATTATTATTCAACTCTAAAGATAAAGTTGTAGGAAAAACTCTGCACCCAAGAACATGGATTTATATTTGGTGGCAAAGCTCTGCTCTGCTCCTCCACTGCCTTGCCAACCTTTGGACCAGCTATATCTTTTGAAAGGGTCTGTCTGAGCCACTGAGCTAGCAAGCTTTAAAGGGGGTTTCCTGGAAAGAATTCTCTGCATGCCTTTGCCTGCTCGGCTTTTAGCTGGAGGCAGAGTGAGAAGACACTTGCATGGTTAGTTCTGCTTCTGTCTTCCTAGAAACCGGAGAGAACAAAGGCTGGGCAATAATAAATGTCAGAGCAAAAGAGACTTACAATGTCTGCCCTTAATAATGCAATCACTCTCTTACCTACCTAATGTTGTTCAAACAAGACCCAAGACATATTTCCCATTCATGGCAATGAGTGACAGCTCAATACGTCTTGTCTGAGTCTGTTCTCCCAGAACAGAAATGAATAACCAGAGCCTCCCTAATCACAGCATTATCCTTGCATTCTGCCTACCTAAAAATCCTACTATATTTCTACTGGCCAAATTATTCTTCACATCCTCGCCTGAAACACCTCTTTGGTAGTTGCAAATGATTGTGTCCCCCTGCCAGTGGCGACTGCATCTGATTGGAAGAAGTCTTAACAGCTTATACACAGGCTTTGGCATAACTAGATTGCCTAAAACTAGAGATTCAAATCCTGCTGTGGTTGACTCAGCTTGACTTTTATTTATTCTCTGTGTGTCTTGTGGATAAGATCAGTAAAAATATCATAGCACTACCTGCTATGCCTGGACGTTAAAGATTTCATGGCAATGGAGTAACTATTTACCCGTGGACGATGTGCACTGCGGACTCTTAACTAGTCCCTTCTAACTTGGTATTTATATTATTGTCCTTTCAAGTCCTGAGGGCCTCTTTATTCTTTGCCAGTTAAATAAAGTGAAATTAATAGGTGAGATCTATGGATATTGTTTTATAGTTATGGATAGGATTTACTATAGTTGTGTGGAGATGGGAATTGATTAGGTTAATGCTAACAAAGATAAACATCTGTATAATGTAAATGATTGTATTCTCTCCGGTCATGCGTGTTAATGATGACCAAGATAAAAAGATTTCAAAATAAAGATCCTGTGGTTCTTCTCCTTTAGTTCTGTTGTCCTTTCTCTCTCCAATTTTGTTATGTAGTGTGCTGTGTGCACAATTCTTGCTCATCTGCCCTTTGCCATGCCAGAAGTGGCTATTTTGCAGTGGTTTAAAGATTTTTGTATATATTCAAAAAGTCCTGAAGTCTTTATACTGGCAAAACTCCCACTGACTTCAATGAGACATTTCTTGTGAAGGACTGATTAAGGATGACAGGATTTGGATCATAGTTAGTAAAGCATTATAGGATTCTTTAGCAGCCAAGGTGAAATAGAAATGCAAAGCTGGTGTTATTAATCCAACCTCTCTTTACTCAGGCTAAGCTCCCATTCAAGCAAAAACCAAGGAAGGCTCCAGGATTTGTCTTACTTATTTTTTTTACCACAATTCTGACAGATAATTTCCACTGATTATTTTGCAAACTGAAAGATCAGTTCTGTCATGATGATAACACACTCTCATTAGCACATGCATATTGTCCTATATCTGCCAATAACAGTATTTTTTCCATGTTGCAGACCTGTGTATTGTAGGGGCGGATACCAGCAAACTAGCCCAAATGCACCAACTTCCTAGCAGCTTTTCCAGTCAGTGGTCAGAGAGAATGGATGATTCTAGTAGTGATGGAAAATAGCTACATTCCAGATGGGTACGTTACATGTTGCTTATTTCAAAAAATTCCCATATCAACTCAGCTGGATTAGGTATTTTTCATTCTCCTGTCCTGCTTTAGGGCACCAGTGGATAGACAGACAGATCAGGAAGGAATGTCCTTGTTGGGACATGTACAGAATTGGCAAGGTACATTATGGGTTTTTCCCACCTTTCTCTGAAAGATCAGGCATAAGCCACTCCCATCACAGTGTATTGGACTTCATGGACATATGCTCCTGACTGCTATGTAGGGTGACCAGTCAGCAAATGTGAAAAATCGGAGGGGTAATAGGAGCCTATATAAGAAAATGACCCAAAAATCAGGACTGTCTCTATAAAATCGGGACATCTGGTCACCCTACTGCCATGTAATGTTGCTCAAAAGCTGTGAATTTGCTAGTGCGTTCTAGTACTGAAGCAGATTCGTTTCAGTGGTGTGTGGAGGGGAAGCACGTGCTTGGGTACATCCATGACTGTACAAATAGTTACATAATGGTCTCAGTTATGTGGGTGCAGCTCCCACCAATCCCCACACAGTGCTGCAACATTAAGAAAACTGGATTGCTAAAACTATACTAATCTTCTCCTGCACTGGCAACCCTCACCATCAGTGCACTTCCTATTGCCTCTAGGAATACAAGAGGTTTACCCAAGGTGAGTTCCTTAAAACATAAGTGGCAAGGGACCAAGGCCTAGATCCTCAGAACTATTTAGGCACCCAACTCTCATTGGGAGTTAGGTGCTTAAATATTGTTAACCATTTGGCCAAAGGGCCTATTGCTAGGTACAGGCCTATTCTCAAGTGAACCTGCCCCCTAGCATATGTAGGTAGTGTGGTCAAGTGATCTAAAGCAGTAGCTTAAGGGTGTGGGGAGGGATAGCTCAGTGGTTTCAGCATTGGCCTGCTAAACCCAGGATTATAATCTCAATCCCTTGAGGGGGCCATTTAGGGAACTGGGGTAAAAAACTGTTGGGGGATTGGTCCTATTCTGAGTAGGGGGTTAGACTAGGTGACCTCCTGAGGTCCTTTCCAAGTCTGATATTCTATGATTCCTGTCAAGCTTTATGAGTAATTTGTAATGCTTATTAAGAGTGGAACGCTTAATATTAAAGAGTATATTATGCTGATCAGAACAAATGTTCTGACCACTAATTGCATTAGTATGGAAAATTTGAATATTGCCATATGTGCTTGGAAATTTGCAGTATGTATCAGACAAAAGGGGAGATGCATGAGTGTAAAAAAGAGGAATTATAGTTTGTCAATTATCTGTCTATAAAAGAATGTCAGTTTGAGTTATTGACTAAACCGGACAGCACTGGGATCAGAATGTCATCAGCTGCCAGCTTTGGTTCCATAAGGATTGGGTATTAGATTGCCTTTATTATTTAAGAAGAGTACATAACAAGGAAGACTATCAGATTTGACCACTCTTATCTCACTCTTTTATTGTTAGCAGCCAATAGGGACCACTTATCAATTTTATATATAACATTTTATATAAAACATTTAATAGAGGTTCAAAACAAACAAAAGAAAATATTTCTTCACACAACACACAGACAACCTGTGGAACTCCTTGCCAGAGGATGTTGTGAAGGCCAAGACTGTAACAGGGTTAAAAAAAAAGAACTAGATAAATTCATGGAGGATGGGTCTATCAACAGCTGTTAGGCAGGCTGGGCAGGGATGGTGTTCCTAGCCTCTGTTTGCCAGAAGCTGGGAATGAGTGATAGGGAATGGATCACTTAATGATTACCTGTTCTGTTCATTCCCTTTGGGGCACCTGACATTGGTCACTATTGGAAAACAGGATACTGGGCTAGATGGACCTTTGGTCTGACTCAGTATGGCCGTTCTTATATTCTGATGTTCTTAAAGATAACAACCATCTTTGAGGACCTGGGCCGAATAGACCATGGCAGTCCTACACATCAGCACACACATGGCCCATTCACCAGGAGATTTCAATCCCTGCTTTGGGTTTGAGTGTTGAATCCCATTTACTTAAAAATGGATTTGATAAGGGCATAGCTTGTTTGAAATTATCTGGTGCTGAATTGAAAGCATACACACACAGGGCACTTCCTGAATCCAAAATGAGGCAAAGGAAAACTAGGAGAACTTTCTTTTTTCTTTGATATCACGACTTCAAGTTCATTGCCCTTGACTTCGTTAAAGCATCTTTTGTTACCTTATTATCGCATTTGGATTTGGACCATCATTTTGGAATTCATGCAGATAAAGTTATCAAGTGTGCTCAGCTTACACTGGGCACATAATGGAAAGCTATAAAATTAAAAGGCCTGTTTGTGTGAGTTACGCTACTGTACCAGTTCTTGAAGATACAATATTATATTGTTGGATGTTCTTGGCTCCTTTCAAGATTACAGCATGCCGCCTCTCTACATTACTTTGCTGTTTTATTCAGAGTTGGGCAATGACTCCGCAGTGCTGTGAGGTAAAGGAATTTAGGTGCTTTTATCATGTATTTTAAGGGAGACATCCACCAACGTACCAACATTTGCAAATATACTTATAGTAGAGTGCAAATATAACTGCGTAATACAGGTTAGCATGTTCTGGAGAGTGGAAATGCTTGTCAAGCTGAAAAAAAACTCAGCTAAGCTGTCATCATAAGCTCCTCTTCAATAATGGGTGAAGCGTAGCTCAGTGATTTGCACATTGGCCTGCTAAACATAGCATTGTGAGTTCAATCCTTAAGGGGGCATCTGGGGCAAAATCAGTACTTGGTCCTGCCTAGTGAAGGCAGGGGGCTGGACTCAATGACCTTTCAAGGTTCCTTTCAGTTTTAGGAGATTGGATATTTCCATTATTTAAATAACAACCCATTCTCATCTAGAGCTTTTCAGCTGTAGATCTTTACAACTGTGAGTTGTAAACAAGACTATGCCAGATCTTGCGGTCCTGGCTCACCACACATATCCCGTTTTCACCCTGATTGAAGACTAGAGAATCAGGCTCACTTTCCCTCTCCTTTACTTTCTTCTGAGGGGTGTCTTGTTGTGCTATATGTGCAAGAGAGTCAATGTGACCTAGTGGCTAGACAACTGGGCTGGGAATCACAAGACCGAGATTCTATTTCCACCTCTGCCACAGACCTGCTGTGTGGCTCTGGGCAAGACACGTCACTTCTTTGTGCCTCTATTTCTCTGCCACTGGAGAAGGACTTTGTGCCCTGCCCAGCACCATGGAGCCCCAGTCCCAGCAGAGGGCCTCTATGTGCTCGTGCAATACAAAGGATAATAATATCACTTGACTGTCTTTTCCAAACCCTATGACAAACAACTCACTCAGGCAAATCCACCTCTTCCTTGGTGCAGTGACAGAGGAATTCCATTCTATATTTAACGCTGGGCTATTAATCCATTCCCGGCAGTAGGGGCACCCCAGAGTAACTGAGAGATGGACATTGTACTATTTAAGTCATATTGCCCAGTGGTGACTGTTAACATCTCACTTGCAACTTGACAGGATTATTCAAACACATTCCACTTGTATAGTAGGGCAGTTCTCCACGGGGTTTGCCAATCTGGCTCCTGCAGCACATTCCTCAGCCACTGGGAAAGAACTCACCCCACCAAAAAGTTTTCCAGCTATTCCTGGATAGACACATATTTTGGATTTCAAAATCATTCATCATTTTTTCCCTAAAAGAAAATAAGGCATGGTGAGGACACTGAACTGGGACTCATTCTATTCCCACCTCTGCCACTGGCCTGTGGGGTGACCTTGGGCAAGTCACTTTGCCTCTCTGTGCCTCAGTTTCCCCCTCTGTAAAAGGGGAATAATGTTACTGCCGTGCTTTGTAAAGCACTTTGAGATCCACTGATGAAAAGCATTTCAGAAGAGCTGATACTCCCTGGGCCTCTGCTCCCTCTTTGTAAAATGAGGATAACACTTGTTTGTCTTATCCATTTAAATTCCAAGCCCTGTGTGGAAGAAACTGTCTCGCACTATGTGTTTGCACAGTAAATAGGTTCTAATTCATATCAGAGCAGCTAGCACTACCTTAATACAAATAATGAATAATAATAATAAGGGAATTACATTGCTCTGGCCCAGGGTTATTGTTCTTCTCTTAACTTTCTGAGATTTATCATCATGGCTTCCTGCTGTGGAAATAGAAGTAACTGCCTGAAGTTTGACAGAGTGTGAGGAGAATCTGCCCCTTTAAGTCTACGGGCATCCTTTGAGATCAGAAGAAAAGCTTCCTGTTTCAAAGTTTGCCTGAAATCTGCATGACTAGGATGCCTTTTAGTTGCTATTCACCTTGTGGATGGAACTGTCTTCTCCTAGGAAATATCAGGATCACTGATTGTATCTGTTTTTAAATTGCTTGATACAGCTTGTGTTGTTCAAGTAGATTTTATGAGGTGCCCTTTCGCTCTGGTAATGATTTGTTGTTCTATTGTGTTTCATTAAGCTATTATTTGTGAAGAGCTTTGTGATGCATTGCATGAAAGTTGCGATATAAGTAATTTATGGTATGGACTGCCAATTCTGGTATCAACAGGCTATGATTAATGGCCCCGTGCTAAAAGCTCAATGCAATTCTTCCTTTCCTGAAATCCATGGTATGGAGGGATCAGTGCATTAAAAGCTGTTGTATGTGATAGCTATAACCCTCTCGGCTCCTGGCATATAGCAGAGCAAGTTGAATAACATGAAAAATAATTCCAGATATTATCTACTTCAACATTGCTGTCAATTAGTCATCAAACTAGCGTTCAACCAGCTACGGAGAAAAGCTAACAGCACATCATATCATCTGTTTGCTGAAGGATGGCAAAGACATGGGGAATACATCCTTCATCACATAATGCTCAACCAGTTCTGTTAGTATACGGTCAGAGGGCAGCATCCATGGAGTTATTCCCAAACTGCCAGCAGGTGGCACCTGTGCATTCAACACAATTGCCCTTCAGAGAAGTCTGTGGAAGGAAGCATTTGTCTCTGTTCTATGAATTACAGCCCCTTTTTCCGTAGAAGTATTATCCTTAGGACCAGTTGCCATTGGCTAGCAGCAAGTTTGTTGCCACAAATCACCCCTTTTAATAATCCCTGGGAATTACTTTTTAATGCTCATTAGTTATAAAAGTATGAGTTAATTTCATAGTGCTGCTCAGAATAAATGTGTGGAGTCATGCTTGTTCAGTCATAGTCCCCAATCCTCCAAGCTCAGCTATGTTGGAGAATTGTTATATGCATGCAGATCCCCACGAAAGTCAACGTCCTCACCCTCAGGCCCACCATAATCACATGAAACAACTTCCAGGATCAGGCCCATAGGCTGGTCCTTTCTGTGGAAGAAATATCAGTCCAGATAACAGTGTAGATTTCTACAAGCTGTTCTCCTGTAGCAGTGTCCTGTATGTCCTGGACTGAGTGATGTTACATATAGAAATGTTTCCTTTTTATCAGTTCTAAATATACTCTGCCCTTTGATTTCCTTGAACATCCCTACCTCAGTGCTTATATGGCCCCTACTACTGTAGCTCTGAGCAGCTCAGAGTATTGGCCAGAAACAGTAGGAATATCGCTCTCTCTTTTGACTTCTTCTTGGCCTATAATTAATTATTTTATTATTTACTATTCCTTGAGATCTATAAAGACATGTCTGACCCCCCCAGAAGGATAAATAGCTATCCCAGGATATCTAATGCTGCTAAATAATCAGGCAACCGCAAAATAATCCAAGTTCCCCATTTTCATTAAATATACCCCCTCCCCTAGCAGTATTGGCTTCAGCAGCAGCTGTCCTAAAATGATGTGCCCTGAGGATCGGTCAGTTTAGGCTATTTTTAGATAAAGGGAGCCCAGAGTGTATTTCAGAGGAAAGGGGCTGTTCCTGCGAGCAGCCCCCTCTCTGTTATACCAAGGAGGGTGCAGTCTGAGAACCTTTGCAGATCCTGATCAGCTGAGAGCTACACTGGCGGGGGGGAATAGTTTAGCTAAAGTTGACGTACTTAGATCAACTTACTCTGGTGTCTTCACTATGGTGAGTCGACTGCTGCCATTCCCCCATTGATTCCGCCTGCGCCTCTCGAGGCGGTGGAGTACAGGAGTCACCGGGAGAGCTCTCGGGGGTTGATTTATCTCTAGTCTAGACATGATAAATCGACCCCCGCTGGATCAATTGCTGCCTGCCGATCCGAGGGTAGTGTAGACATACCCATAGTGTAAGCTCTTTAGGGGCATGGCAGTATGGCAGTGGGAGAAGCACTCTCTCCCACAGGAGCATCCTAATCCACTTCTATTATTACTATACTTTTTATTTTATTTTGTCATCCACTGCTTCAGGCAGAGAGATCTGATCCATAGTTTCTCTCCAGCTATGGTTTTCTCTAAACATTTACCAACCACTGACAGAGAAGGTCTATATACAACATAAGAACTTACGAGCTGCCATACTGGGTCAGACCATGGTCCCTCTTGCCTAGTATCCTGTATTCTGACAGTGGCCACTACCAGAGCTTCAGGGGAAATGTACAAACAGGGTAATTATGGAGCGACCACTCCTGTTTTCCATGCTTGGCTTCTGGTAGTTAGAGGTTTAGGTTCATCCCGAGCATCGGGCTGCATCCCTGACCATTTTGACTAACAGCCACTGATGGACCTAGTCTCCATGAACTTATCTAGATCTTTTTTTAACCCTTTTATACTTTTGACCATCACCACACCCCATGGCAACAAGTTCCACAGGTTAGTTTTGCACTGTGTGAAAAAAGTTCTTCCTCTTGTTTGTATTAAACGTACTGCCTATTAATTTCATTGGTTCATTCCTGGTTCTTGTGTTATGTGAAGGGGTAAATAACACTTCCTTTTTCCCTTTCTTCACACCAGTCATGATTTTATAGACCTCTATCATATCCCCCCATTCAGTCCTCTCTTTTCTAAGATGAACAACCCTAATCTTTTCAGTCTCTCCTCATGTGGAAGCTGTCCCATAGTCTTGATCATCTTTATTGCCATTCTCTGAACTTCATGCACTATATCCTTTTTAGGATGGGGTGACCAGGACTAGACACAACATTCAAGGTGTGGGTGTACCATGGATTTCTATAGTGACATTATGGTATTTTCTGTTGTATTATCTATATCTTTCCTAATGGTTCCTCACATACTGTTAGCCTTTTTGACTGTTTCTGAGCTGTGCACTGAGATGATGCCTTCACAGAACTTTCCATGGTGACTCAAGATCTCTTTCTTGGGTGCTAAAAGCTCATTTAGAACCTGTCATTATTCATGTGTAGTTGGGATTATTTTTTTTACACTGTGCATTACTTTGCACTTATCAACATTGAATTTCATCTGCCATTTTGTTTGCCCAGTCACCCAGTTTTGTGAGATCTTCTTTCTCTGTGAATGGCTTGCCAACTACAAAAGCAGTTTCTCCTCCCTTGGTGTTCACACCTCAGCTGCTAGAAGAGGGCCTCATCCTCCCTGTTTGAACTAACCTCGTAATCTCTAGACTGATTCTTGCCTGCATATTTATATCTGCCTCTGGAAATTTCCACTGCATCCGTCTGACGAAGTGGGTATTCACCCACGAAAGCTCATGCTCCAATACTTCTGTTAGTCTATAAGGTGCCACAGGACTCTTTGTCTCTTACATAGGAGACCTTTACTGAAAAAAACAACTATAATCAACAGTCTTCCACACAGCTTGACTTCCACTTTTGCCACACATTGTACATATATTCTGTACAATGTGTGGAAACATCTAATGGGTGAACAATATTATTGTGTGTGATGTATGTATGTGTGTGTATAAACAGAATATATGATGTGATGAGGTATGAACGTTTTATTGGCATAAGTCTGGGCTGTTGATTGAGCCGTAGATGGGAATCAGGAGAACTGAAAGGGCTGATACAACCAGTGGGGGGTAAAGGACACTTTCTGCCTCCTTTCTGTATGTCCAGAGAAACTGGGAGCTGATTTATGTTGTAAACTCTTTAGGAGCAGGGACCCTAGGTTTTTTTATGTATTTTTAAAGCACCATGTACTGTGGGCATTACTGGAATACAGTAACAATCCTAATTGACATGACATATGAGAGAGATTGTAACTGGTGACTGCTGAGTCTGTGAAGATGTTAATGAGTGGCAGGATATGACTTATACAATACTCTCACATAAGCTCCTCCAAGTCTTTAGCCCGTAAGAGGCAGAAGGTGAAAGAAGGATCCCAACATCATTAAACTGAAATCCAATCTTCTATTAGGATGGCTTATGGCCTGTGAATACTTGGTCATTCTCAAGTTACCAGTGGCTATAGCACTGATGACATTATTCTGTGATAGATGCGTTAAGAATCGCCCGTACTGGACATGGGAGGGCTGACTTCTGGCTGAAGAGTTGACTATTGTGCTCCTGGGCTAGACTTCCATTTTCCAATGGCTTTATTTCTTGGCACTGGTCAGTAGCTCTGCATCTTAACATGCTATGGATTAGCTAATTCACAGGGGAGTTTTTCTGCGATGCCAGTACCTTCTCGAGATGCAATGGGCCTGATTCACCTTGCTGCTACTGTAATGCCGACAGACCTCAGTTGGTGGGGGGGGGGGATCGAACCTGGGACCTCTGGAGCTAAATGCATTATTCTCTACTGCATGAGCTAAAAGCCACCTGGCCCTTAGCTAAGGCGGTAGAGCAGATTCATTCATCTCTCTCTAAGTGGTCTCAGTGCCACTAGATGGGGACAAAACACCACTCTAAGAAGATGTGTGGGTTACATACTTTCCCTAGCTGAGGAAGCACGTCCCAAGCTTCAGAGACTTCCCAGTTGAAATCTCAGATGAGCCCCCACTTGTAGTACCAACAGACCCCGGTCGTTAGCAGTCAGAATTGAACCTGGGACTTTGGAAGCTAAATACGTGAACCTCTACTGCATGAGCTAAAAGCCAACTGGCTAAGGCTGTAGCGCAGACTCATTAATCTCTCTTGAAATGGACTCGGTGCCACTAGATGGGACAGAACACCACACCCAGGAGGTGTGTGGGTTATACTACCTTGGTAGAAATCTGGAGTAAGTCCATTCAGGTGCAGTGTAAAACAGGTTTAAGTGAAAAGAGAAACTTGCCCAGTGTGAAGCATTTCATCTGAGAGCAGATATGAAAAATGATGAATACCAGAGAAAGGCTGAGTTGGAAATGGACAAAGTGTGTTTTCTACTGCACTGCTCAACATCTCTTTTACACACAGGCCATCACTTAAGGCCAAGCAGAAGACAGCATCCACCCCTCGTTCTAGCAGAAGCTGGAAGTGGACAGATAAGGATGAGAGATAATGGTGCTGCATGTCCCAGCAATCAGCCTGCTGGTGGCTACCTACCACTTTGTTTAGAATTGACTGCCATTGCAGTGGTTTGACCAGCAGTGGGTTGTGTTTCTCTCAGGCAAAGCAATGTGCAAAGAGGCAGAGCTTCCTGGGACATCATCTGGTCTTTCAGGCCTGCAGAGCTTCGGTCCCTCTCCCCCTCCCTTCTCTTTTAAAGTGTCTCCAGCAGAATGTGAACATCAGGGTCTCTCTCCTGCATATGCTGGAGATCAGTCATGCATCGTGTGCCTCAGACCTCTTGCTGGGGATGTATTCAAACCATCTAGAATCACACGGGGATCCTTATGATTCATCTAGTCTGATCTCCTGTGAAACAATCCATAGCATTTCACCCAGTGATTCTGGCATTAAACAGAATTACCTTCCACGTCTCTTCTGGCTTGACTACAGTAGCACCTCAGAATTACGAACATATTGGGAATGGAGGTTGTCCATAACTCTGAAATGTTCATAACTCTGAACAGAGCTTTATGGTTGTTCTTTCAAGAGTTTACAACTGAGCATTGATTTACTATAGCTTTCACACAGTACTATGCAGAAGAAAAATGCTGCTTTCCCTTTATATTTTTTAGGTAGTTTATGTTTAACACAGTACTGTGCTGTATTTTTTTGTTGTTGTTTTGGTCTGCCTGATTGTGTGCTTCCGGTTCCAAATGAGGTGTGTGGTTGACTGGTCAGTTCATAACTCTGGTGTTCGTAATTCTGAGGTTCTACATTATTTGAAATTTGAGCTTCTTTGTTTGACCATCTTGATCACTTGGTATGTTTCTTCCTGGGTAGAAGAGTGTAACTTTGAGAATCAATTCTGAAGCACTTAGAAGAGAAGAAAGTGATCAGGAACAGGCAGCATAGATTCACCAAGGGCAAGTCATGCCTGACAAACCTAATTGCCTTCTATAATGAGATAACTGGCTCTGTGGGTGAGGGTGAAGCAGTGGATGGGTTATTCCTTGACTTTAGCAAAGCTTTTGATACAGTCTCCTACAGTATTCTTGCCAGCAAGTTAAAGAAGTATGGGCTAGATGAATGGGCTATAAGGTGGATAGAAAGCTGGCTAGATCATTGGGCTGAGTGGATAGTGATCAATGGCTCCAAATCTAGTTGACAGCCGGTATCAAGCGGAGTGCCTCAAGTGTCGGTCCTGGGGCCAGTTTTGTTCAGTATCTTCATTAATAATCTGGAGGATGGCGTGGACTGCACCCTCAACAAGTTTGCAGATGACACTAAACTGGGAGAAGTGGTAGATATACTGGAGGGTAGGGACAGGATATGGAGTGACCTAGACAAATTAGAAGATTGGGGGAAATCTGATGAAGCTAGGGAAATCTGATGTTGTTCAACAAGGACAAATGCAGAGACCTGCACTTAGGACGGAAGAATCCCATGCACTGCTACAGACTAGGGACCAAGTGGCTAGGCAACAGTTCTGCAGAACTGGGGGTTACAGTGGACGAAAAGCTCGATATGAGTCAAGAGTGTGCCCTTGTTGCAAGAAGGCTAACAGTATTTTGGGCTGCATAAGTAGGAGCATTGCCAGCAGACTGAGGGATGTGATCATTCCCTTCTATTTGGCATTGGTGAAGCCTCATCTGGAGTACTGCATACAGTTTTAGGCCACACACTACAAGAAGGATGTGGAAAAATTGGAAAGAGTCCAGCAGAGGGCAACAAAAATGATTATGGGGCTGGAGCACATGACTTATGATGAGAGGCTGAAGGAACTGGGATTATTTAGTCTGCAGAAGAGAAGAGCGAGGGGGATTTGATAGCTGCTTTCAACTACCAGAAGGGGGGTTCTAAAGAGGATGGATCTAGACTGGTCTCAGTGGTACCAGATGACAGAACAAGGAGTAATGGTCTTAAGTTACAGTGGGGGGGCGGGGGATTAGGTTGGATATTAGGAAAAAAAATTTCACTAGGAAGGCGGTGAAACACTGGAATGGGTTACCTACAGAGGTGGTGGAATCTCCTTCCTTAGAGGTTTTTAATGTCAGGCTTGGCAAAGCCCTGGCTGGGATGATTTAGTTGGGGATTGGTCCTGCTTTGAGCAGGGGGGTGGACTAGATGACCTCCTGAGGTCCCTTCCAACCCTGATATACTATGAATCAGTGTTCCAATGCAGATACACATTTAAAATTAATGCATGTCTCTGCTTTAAATTGTCTGTTGGGTCACATATTCCAGCAAGTAACCTCATCCTCTAGGATTCCTGCAGGACACTGATACTAATGCAGCACAGACCCAGTAAAAGTAAATTGATTTTAAAATTCCGACAAAGTATTTCTGGAAACTGCTTTGCAGTATTTGCCCAGCTGTAATTTCCTCTTTCCGCTGGAAGGCCACACACTCCAGCTGCACAAGACTTGTTCACACCATGTTGAGGCAAAGGGGTCAGCAGGGAGCCAGAGGGAAGAGTGCCACCTACTGAATCACCAGCAGTGCTTCTGTTAACTGTGTTTCCACTTGGCTGTCTCCCAAGTACCAAGGTTGTTGAGCTTGTGCAAGCTAATGAAGACACATTGACCAAAGCATAACCTGCTTATTAACAGCATTGGAAAATTATTCCCCAACTGTTAACTCTTACTCATTTTAATGTGTATTTAATGCAATATATTTGTGTTCATTATGTTCTCCTCTCCCTATGCACGCTTAGCTCCCATTGACAGGGAGAGCAGAACAGACCCCCTCCAAGTCTTTCACTTGTTAGCAAGTGTTACAAGGAGTGTTCTGGTTGGGGAAGGTTTTGGGTGCTCCTCAGTGATGTGCTTCTAAGTTCTGACTCATCTCTTATTGTAGCAAGTAGGGATGGTTATTATCCAGCATTTTAATCTGAAAATGCATGTGGAAAATGTAAAGTTTCAAAGTGATGCCTTCTGTGCAAAGTCATCACTAATTAGGTGGTATGTGGGAGTCATCTGGGTCCCTGTAAACTGTAGGTCATGCCAATATTGGAATCCTCTGAAGATTTTAAAGCAGTTAGAACAGTTACAGGGGGAAATAATTAGTATTTAATCTTTCATGGGGAAATCATGATTAACTCTAAACTAGCTCCCTTTAACATTGTGCAATTGTATTAGAAGGAGAGAGCTCCTTGCTGATATAAATGCTCTCTGTCTAATGACAGCTAGAGGGGAGTGGCAGGGAGCTGGGGACAGCAGGTCTTGATCTGTTTGATCCTGGACTATTACTATAATAATTTATTAGCATTATAACTAACCAGGTTCATGGCCCTATTGTGCTAGGTACGGTATATAAACATAGCAAGAGACAGTCCAGGCTCCAGCTAGAGAAAGCATGGGAAGGCAAACATAGGCACAAGAGAAGCAAAGTGACTTGCCCAGAGTTACACAGCAGGTCAGTGGCAGGTCACCAGAGTCCCAGTCCAGTGCCTCATCCACTACATCACATTGCTGCCTGACCAAGAAACTGAGAATGAATTATGTACTCTGCAGTTGGTTTTAGAGGTAGAAGAGAAATTCCCTCCAGTTCACACCTATAAGTGAGGATTTCTTGAGGGAGACATTGTGCTCTTGTTACTGAGCATTTATGATATGTAATACTGTAGCTGTTTCTAAGCTTTCTGTTTGTTTGCAGAGGAAAAGCTATCCATATGTTCAATTCATGGCTGTTCCCCTTTACAGCCTGAGGAATTTGTGTTCTTTAATGCTGTGTCACATAACTACATGTTTGGCTCCATATTCAGCTCTGGATCCAAACTTCCCCAAAGTTCAGATCTCAGAACTCTGGTTCAGCCTACAACAGTGATAGGGATTAGCTATGAAATTCAGGGCTGGGCCTAAATTTCCCTGGAGTTTGTGGTATCCTAGGGCCAGATTTCCCTTTCCTATGGGAAGGCACAATGGGGGTCATAGCCAAAGTGGTCCATCAGCGGAACAGAATTTGCTTCCCTATGCAATAGGCAGTCGTTTGACCTCCAAACACTGTGCATCCCTTCAGATCCATACAAAAGAATCCGTTAGAGATGTATAGCCAGTTCTGGGACCCCTTGACCTTGCCAATAGATCCTGGGTAGTTCAGCGCCTGGTCTTCCCGTACCTTAAATAGGATTCTGTGCAATAGCTAACTCAGGCTGTCTGAGAGAATCAACACTGTTGGTCCGGGAAATGACAAGTGTGTCCTCGCCCAGCACCTGCCCATACATCCTGAATCCACAAGTAGAGCTCTCTCTGGGGATCCAAAGCAGTGAGATATTGTTGAAGAAGCAGCTGATCTCACTCCCTAGTCCCACATGTGGTCACTTACCATGGATCATGATGACACACATGAGCCCTTGGTGCTGACTTGTTTCTAGCAGTAGTCAGGAGGTTTGGGGAGGCACCCAAAAGTGCTGTTTCCTATCCAGCGCTTAGCCATTTCACTTAGATCTGCACAATTAACCTAGAACAGAGGTTTCCAAACTGGGGGGCAACCCCCCTAGGGGGCACAGAATGTATTCTGGGGCAGAAGTGCATGAGAAGCTTTAGGGGAAGAAAACCAAAAACTTACTGTTCACATTCAGTGCTGGGAGGCCAGATCGTGGCAGCTGCTGGCTGGGCACCAAGCTCTGAAGGCAGCTTCCGACCAGCAGCAGCGTAGAAGTAAGGGTGGCAATACCATACCATACCGCTCTTACTTTGCTGCTGCTGCTGGCGGCAGCGCTGCCTTCAGAGCTGGGCACCCAGCCAGCAGCTTCACTCTGCCTTCAGAGCTTGGCAGCTGGAGAGTGGCAGCCGCTGGCTGGGAGTCCATGGGGAGGGGACATAAACTACTACAGACACAAAGAAGGGCGGCATGATAAATACGTTTGAGAAGCACTGCCCTAGAACAACTCACACTGGAGGAGGATGCTATGAGATTTCTGGCACTTCTTATCCTACAAGAACAGCTGCTCTCACGTGTTATCTTGGCTGTAGCAGGGGATGCCCCCTCCAGAACATCCACAGTCTTGGCATGTGGTGGCCCAAACCCTTCCCTTGTGGCTAAGGGATTCCATAGCCCGCTTCCTGGGGCTTGTGCTGCACTTCTCCCTGGTCCTGTTGAATTGCCTCTTCCAGCTGTGACCTACCGGGGTACAAACCAGACCAATGGGGGGCTGTGTTACACCTGCACTGTAACCTGGACTACCTTGTAATGCCTTGCTTTTGTAGCCTCCAAATTGGTCACTCCTGGATGTGTTTGTGTAGCTGCAGGTTGCCAGTCACATCCTGGCTCTCAACAGCCTTGGTTATACTGCAGGGTGACCCCAACACCCTCCCAGTCTTGGTGTTGCCCCCAGAAATGGAAGTTTGGTACTGCCCAGCCCTCTCCTCAACAGTCCAAATATATTAAGCCCATTCTTCCTTAAGGGTAGTAAGATATACTAGTCTGTTATCTTAAATAGAGTTACCCAGACACTAAGTTAAACACTGGATTAATAAAACAATAAAACCAGTTTATTAAGTACAAAGAGAGAGATTGAGTACAAGTAATGGGCCATAAAAGTCAGAAATGATTACAAGAAAAATAAAGATAAAACACTTACTAGTGCCTGATTTAACAAGCCATGTTAGACTTAAGCAAACTTTCTTATTGCATGTTTCCAGCAAGATTACTGACTAAAGTCTTCAGATCAGGGACCCTTCCATCATACCCCGAGTCCAATGGCTATTTCTTTTGTCTTCTCAGGTGCAAGTAATGTGATGGGCAGGGAGAAAGGGGGGCCCTAGGGGTGTTTGTCCCTTGTTTTTATGGTTTCAGTCCCCCTCTTGAAAAACATTTCCAGCTAAGACAAAGAGTCTATGTGGAAGGATGTTCCTGCTGGGGTTTTTTCCCCTGTTTGAGCTTACTTTGTTTTCCCTCTCTACTTGATGACTCTGTTTACTGCTTAAATGCAAATTAAGGCAAACAGACATTCCTTTGTTTAGGATGACTTCTGCTTGGGCAGGGCTGTGGGGTTTGGAACATATGTTAATAACATCATACAAGGGAACTTTATAACTGCCCATAGAATGTTGCCACATATATTTTATCAGGATATTTCTGATTAGCATGACAAGTTATGAGTTTTCAAATGATATATCAAAAGGCAGGTCTTGTACACAGATTATGATGATAGCATGTAGGATGTGAATACAGGGGTGCATTCCATCACACTCAGGTTGGAAACAGTCTTTCAAAAAACAGAACTCAAAACAAAAACTTCATAACAATCTTTTAGCCTTTTTTGGAGGTGAGGTCACACCACCTCAGTCCTTTCTCCCCTGTTGTCTCAAGGACTCCTTCCTGCATTGCCTCTAACTCAGGCCTCTACTTCATCCAAAAGTCTGTCCCCAGACTTCACCCTCATCTATGCCAGATACCTGACTGGGTCTATGACCTTCATTTTCACCATCAGGAGAGGAGTGTTGGCTGTGTCACATGTGGGTCTCAGACCCATCTCTCGTTAGCGAGTCAATCACCTTGTGACGGTGGCTTTCCCACTTCTGATCTCAGCTGGCATGGAGAAGCCCATGTATTGAGAAACTGAAAGGCATAATACAAAAACATTAACTGACTATTTTCAATACTTCAAAAAGCTTGGGTTTGCAGGGTGTTAAAATATCATGACATTGGCTTTAAAATGAAGAGGGCTTTTAAAAAAATAACTTTTAAATTGTTTCACTAAATTTTTATTTGATTTCTGGTTTTTGAGTTTAGGATTCATGTTTTTGAACCATTAGGGCTAGAAACTTACTTTTTTTAAAAATCTGTTTGGGAATTTTCCATTTTTTTTCCCCCAACAGAAAAAATGGTTTCTTCAAAATTGAAATATTTGGTGGGAAAAATGTCAATTTTCCTGATTTTCTTTTCTTTGTGAAAAACTGAAACAAAATGGGTCTGGCTGGGTCATCCCAAATCTGAACCTTTGGGTTTGTTGAACAGAATTAAAACATTGTATTAGAGGTTAGTTTGATATTTATCTGCCTGTGTCTGCCTGACCTGCTGCAGTGCCTCACAGGAGTTGTAGTTCAGGTGCCTTGTACACATTCTCCTCTATGAGCCAATCTCCCTGGCTGGACTATATCTGCCATAAGGCATTACGGACTACAGGAATAGGGAATTGAGGCACCCAAACTCCAGTTCCCAGCAGGCAGTGTGCAGCTCAGGTGGACACAATCTAATGTCAAACCAAGCCAAAAGTAAACAGTTCATTTTGGTTCAAGAAACCAAATGAAAAAAATATTTTGGAACTTGTCATGTCATGAAAAATATGATATTTCAGCTTTTTTCCTTCTAGTTAGGGATGAAAACAAATATAAAAATTAATGGAATTCCTTATGAAATGGAAATTTTGATTTCCAATTGGGGTCTTGTTTTGTTTTTTAATAAAAGTTGAGATTCTCGCCTAATCACATGACTCCAAGAGCTGCAGCTTTAAGGAAAAGTTCAAATATCCCAAGACTCAAGATAAAACCATGGGAGTTGATAACACTGAGTTTGGTTCATAAGTTGGCGGAGCTGGGGGCAATTCTTAATGCTCCTGAGCAAGTTGACCTGTGCCCCTAATTGCTCTTGTGAATCTAAAATTGTCCAGCCAATGTTTCTCTCCAATGCTCATAAATTTGCCCTGATTAGAATTTATACATTGTGTTTCTTTTTGGTTTGTTGCAAAGTTTTTTGATTTGAAATATTCAAAGATGCACATAAGCACTAGTAAGGTCTGGTATCCTCTGTAAATCAGAACTCAGTTTACTATCATGTCTTTTAGGGCTTGTCTACATTTGGAAATCTACTGAAAAAGCTATTTCCAATGAATTAGAAAAGCAATTTAGGCCTAGATTTTTAAAGGTGCTATGTGCTCAGTGTTGCAAAGTCTAACTAACTTAGGAGCCCATCTTGTTTTCACAAGTGATTTAGGCACACAGGAGCCTAAAACCTATCCCATGGGATTTTAGCTCTCAAGTGCCTAAATCCCTTTTGGAAATGAGATTTAGGTGTCTAATTTAGTTAGGCAGTACAACACTGAGTGCAGCAGTGCCTAAATACCTTTAAAGATCTGGGCCTTAGTCATTGAGATCACAGTACCTGGGCAGGCAAAAGCAGCTGCTATTTATCATATACGCAGCACTGTACATGTACAGCATGGACGTTAGAGATCTTTGGTGGAACGAGGTACTGCAGGCCAGGACACAGGACTTGTTCACTTATTCTGTTCTGTAGGTGCCCTGGTATCTTTAACACTCACCTGGATGGATACACGGGGAACCCTGGTAAACGAGATCTCCCTCAGTGCAGCACTTCAGTGCAGCATTTCAGTGAGTACCACCCTGCAGTGTCAGCCTACAGTCCCAACGAGAGACTCACTCCCCAGATTTGTGGGCCTCCTGAGCAAATGTCACTTTAGATAACGTGTGCCGTATGTTGTCTCCGGCATGGGTCAAGCAGCAGGACTGAATTTAGGCCATGGCAGTGCTCTTCCCGCTCCCTGCGAAACACTGCAGACATCAGAGAAGTTGCCAGCCATTGACAGACAGGAGGAATGAGCAGCAGCCATCTGTCCAAGCATGCTGTCCGCTATTACCATTGCCAATGCCGAGCTAGCATGTTCACAATGAGCGTTGCATGTCCCCTTATCACAGACACAAGCACAGTCATAAGAACATAAGAATGGCCATACTGGGTCAGACCAAAGGTCCATCTAGCCCAGTATCCTGTCTACCGACAGTAGCCAATGCGAGGTGCCCCAAAGGGAGTGAAAACCCAACAGGCAATGATCAAGTGATCTCTCTCCTGCCATCCATCTCCACCCTCTGACAGAGATTAGGGACACCATTCTTTACCCCATCCTGGCTAATATCCATTAAAGGACTTAACCTCCATGAATTTATTGAGTTCTCTTTTAAGCCCTTCACAACCTCCTCAGGCAAGGAGTTCCACAAGTTGACTGTGCGCTGTTTGAAGAACTTCCTTTTATTTGTTTTAAACCTGCTGCCCCTTAATTTCATTTGGTGTCCCCTAGTTCTTGTATTATGGGAATAAGTAAATAACTTTTCCTTATTCTCTTTCTCTACATCACTCATGATTTTATATACCTCTATTATATCCCCCCTTAGTCTCCTCTTTTCCATGCTGAAGAGTCCTAGCCTCTTTAATCTTTCCTCATATGGGACCCTATCCAAACCCCTAATCATTTTAGTTGCCCTTTTCTGAACCTTTTCTAGTGCTAGAATATCTTTTTTGAGGTGAGGAGACCATATATGTACACAGTATTTGAGATGTGGGCATACCATGGATTTATATAAGGGCAATAATATATTCTCAGTCTTATTCTCTAGCCCCTTTTTAATGATTCCTAACATCCTGTTTGCTTTTTTGAACTGCGCTGGAACATGCGGGAGTCTTCAGAAGAATTGTCCACGATTACTCCAAGATCTTTTTCCTGATTCGTGTTTAGTTAATTAGCCCCATCATATTATATGTATAGTGGGGTTATTTCTTCCAATGTGCATTACTTTACATTTATCCACATTAATTTCATTTGCCATTTTGTTGCCCAATCACTTAGTTTTGTGAGATCTTTTGAAGTTCTTCACAGTTTGCTTTGGTCTTAACTATCCTGAGCAGTTTAGTATCATCTGCAAACTTTGCCACCTCACTGTTTACTCCTTTCTCAGATAATTTATGAGTAAGTTGAATAGGATTGGTCCTAGGACTGACCCTTGGGGACAACCTTGTTACCCCTCTCCATTCTGAGAATTTACCATTTATTCCTACCTCTTGTCCCTGTCTTTTAACCAGTTCTCATCCAATGAACAGATATTCCTCTTATCCCATGACAACTTAATTTATATAAGATCCTTTGGTGAGGGACCTTATCAAAGGCTTTCTGGGAATCTATGTACACTACGTCCACTGGATTCCCCTTGTTCACATGTTTGTTGATCCCTTCAAAGAACTCTAATAGATTAGTAAGACACGATTTCCCTTTACAGAAACCATGTTGACTTTTGCACAACAATTTATGTTCTTCTGTGTGTCTGAAAATTTTATTCTTTACTAATTTGCCCAGTACTGATGTTATACTTACTGGTCTGTAATTGCTGGGATCACCTCTAGAGCGTTTTTTAAATATTGGCGTTACATTAGCTATATTCCAGTCATTTGGTACAGAAGCCGATTCAGAGGACATGGCAGATGAGCTACGGGTTTTGTTTATATCAAGGGTTGGTTTAAATGCTAAAGAATATTAGGGGGACTGGGCAAGAGCATTTGCAGCTGACATAGAAGAAAGCAGCACATCTACCTGAACTGGGCTAAAGTTATACTGCAAGATAAAGTGGGAGTTGGAGGAACAAAGGATAGTTGAGGACATCACCTCAGCCCAGAGATTCTCTGCCTGGCAGAACTTAGGCAACGTTGCCAGCCAAGGGTGGGAAAATAGGGGAACAGACAAGGACCACAGTCTAATTACTCATATTAAAACCCAGCAAAAAAGAAGCAAGCCAACTGCAGAAGCTTTGCTTTCATTGAGGACCATCATATCTGACATCCTGCTTCTAGCAGATGGTGCAGGGGGAAGCAAAACCCACAATGGCACTGCTGCTGCGGAGAGGAAACCACACTACCCAGCAAGACATCTAAATGCTTCCATCTTGAGTACAAGCAGTGTTAGTCATAGGACTTTGCAACCTTTCTTCTGAGACACCTATGGTACTGGACTCCATGAACAGTGGATTTCATAGACTGCAGAAGATCTGCTGTGCACCAGATCTACTATGAGGATGGGCACCTGCAGGAATTCCCAGGCAATGGGGATTCCTCACAGCTAACACTAGGGTGCAGCTGGGGCCAGTGCTGACTTTGTCTAGGGCAGTGGTTCCCAAACTGGGGTTCGTGAACCCCAGGGGGGCTACAAAATGTTATGGGCGTTCTAGGAAAAAAATTCCCTAATGGCAGACAGAGCTGTCTGTAGGGACCCCAGGCAGCACGGGGCCAGCAGCCCAGAACCCCTGGACTTCCAAGAGCTAAGCAGATCAAAGCAAGCGTATCTATCACATGGAGGAGATTTAAATTTCCAGACTCCTTATAAGAAATGGAAAGGGAAGTGGATATTTTTTGCTGTTTTTAAAATTAAATAGGCAGCTAGTATTGTTTTTTAAATTATTGTGAAGAACAAGTTTAAGCTTTATTGTAACGTGAGTTGTTTGCCTGGCCTGCTCAAGAGCTGAAGCCTTGTGTAGGAGGAACTCTTTTAGTTGGCTTCTTAAATACCTTCATTCTGTTTCACATCTGATACTCCTTGATGAAACATAGGAGCCTTGTCTTATAATAGGCTTGTTCAAAATGATATAAGGTACAAAAGTGAGATCTTTGGAAGAGTGTTTCTGTTTTCATAATGTAATAAAAATACTGTAATGATAACTAATAATTAATCATAAATAGTGCGTAATAAGCATGTCATAAAAACAAATTTTATATTTACAAGATCACTGCTTTTATAACCAAGTAAAGAAGAAAATCCCTGGAAATATTCATTGTTAGAGGGGGTTCAGGAGACTTGATATTTTAGTGAAAGGGGTTCACGGGTTGTTAAAGTTTGGGAACCACTGGTCTAGGGAATGTTATTCAGGGCCCATGTTTATGTTGATCAAGTGGTCACAGTACCTACATTGGAGGTGAAATACTTATTCCAGGCCAAGGACAGATGGGGCCAGTGAGTTTCCCTACACCCTGCATGTGGGTCTAAATTTACTTGTCCCTTCTTCATATTACAGAGCTGGATTTAAGGGGCAAGGCTCCTAAATTTCACACAACAGCACCACAACCACAAAAACCCACCTGTCTCATATGGATGTTAAAACACAGAAGGCACAACATAGTAGTTACATCCAGACCTGCCATGTGGACTAATACAATAATTAAATTACAGACTGATATTTGAGCAAGTGTCATCAGCTGCAGGGGACTATCCTTGAGGGTCAGAACTGATCTCCAAAGCAGAAATCCCATTAAAGCTATTCTGAAAAGATGGACCTTTAATGATGATCTTTGCAACTCTAGCAGGGTGAAAATTGTGCAGTGGGAAGCAGACAAGCTCAGTTTGCAAACACACAATGCTCTCAGGCAGGATAAATTAAAAATCCCAAGGGACAACAGCAGTTCTGACTGCTCCAAAGCCCCAATGGCTGGAGGGATCCAGGAAATCTGGTTTGAATTCAGAGACCCAAGACTAGCTCTTAAAAGCCCGAACAGCCTCGCTTTTCACTCTGTTTTGAGATTCTGCAGTTTCCCTGTGGGAAAACATGGGCATGTGATTTGGCATCGCTGCCAACACAGAATGTCATGACTAAACCAACTGCAGTCATTGATCTGGGACACTAGGGGGGGTAATGCTGTTACAGACAGGCAGCAAGGACCAGTTGGGGGGAGGGAGGACTGTGTCACAAGCCTTACAGGAAAAAAGAACAAGATGGAGAAAGTGTCCTCAGTCCACTATTATTGATGCCACTGGTTTTGACTTTTGCTTAAAAGCTTTCTGTTTTCGGATCCCATTACAGCTCCATATAGGCCATTAGTTAATTAAGTTATGCCACGAGCATCTCTGATAGCTTGACTATGTTATTACTCACTCTCTGCCAGCTCTCTCTGGGCCCTTCTCCGATCACCCCCACCGCTCCCCCAAAACAAAATTGGAAAATAAAAACAAAACCAGGGTGGCATGGAGGTGGAAGGAGATTAATTCTTGGTGAGGTGCAGCCAAACCGGCCTCCGCGGGCCAAGCTTATCAAATCACTCTTTCCAAACCACTACGGCACAGACAGCGTTTGGATGCAAATAGAGACATCGAGACGCACTGAGCCCTTTCAAATTCATTGACATTGGTAATGCTCAAAATGCCCCCCTGCTCCTCCTGGGACAAACTTCCTAGAATTCCGCAGAACAGAAAACCCCACAGTGGCTGGTCCAGGACAGAGCATGAGGCAGCAGCCCCATACCAGCCCAGTAACCTCAAAGTGACACACAGAAGAAGGGCATTAGAGAACGGGAGCTGGGTCAGTGCAAACAGTGACATCCGGTCAGACTGCCTCTCACTCCCATGCAAACATCACTGGCTCCTGCTTGGAAACCTGCAGCATTTGGGGACTGTGGGGCTCAGAGATTTGAGAAATCTGTCTGCCTTGGCTCTCCCCTGCAGCCCATCACTATGATATCTGAGCATCTCCCTTCTCTTCATGCACCTTCAACCAAAGGAGACTCATAGTACCCTACTGGAGAGGCCAGGAAGTATCCTTACTGATTTTAAAGATGAGGAGCTGAGGCACAGAGATGCTAAGGCCCGATCTATGCTACAGACCTATAGCAGTATAACTATGTCATTCAAAGCAACGTAACTATACCGATCTAACCATAGGTGCCAACTTTTCCCGGTGCTGGTGGATACTTGCCCCTGGCCCCGCCCCGACTCCGCCCCTACCCCCCCCCATTCCAACCTCTTCCTCAAAGTCCTTGCCCCAACTCTGCACCCTCCTTACTCCCATTGAACTCCTTCCACAAATCCCCACCCCGGCCACACCTCTTCCCGGAGCTCACCATACTCCCCCTCCTCCTCTCTCCCTCCCAGCGCTTGCCTCCACGAAACAGCTGTTTCTCAGAGGCAAGAGCTGGGAGCTAGGGGGAGAAGCGAGAATGGGGCACACTCAGGGGAGGAAGTGGAGGTGAGCGGGACAGCAAGTACTGGGAGCTAGGGGGAGAAAGCAGGGATGCGGTACACTCAGGGGAGGAGGTGGAGATGGAGCAGAGGTTGGCATGGCGGGGCGGGGAGCTGCCAGTGGGTGCCTATGAATCTACCCCCCATGCAGACAGTGCTATGTTGGTGGGAGCACTTCCCCTGCCATCATAACTACCACTTCTGTGCATGAAGACAAACCCTTAGTCACCAGCCCGTGGTCACCAAGGGAGCCAGAAATACCACCACAGTCTCCTGAATCCTAGCCCAGTGCTTTTACCACAAGTCTATCCTGCTTGCTGAGCATGGTTGGTATTTCAGAAAATTTCAGGGGGTGGGAGTGGTGCCACCTTCCCGCTTCCTCTTTCTGCTGAGGCCACAGCGGTTTGCGAGGTGGGTTGGTCCCATCCTGGAGGGGGTTGGGGAGGTGACATGCCGGTTCTATCCCAGGGAATAAGGGGAGGGAGTGGGCAGGAGTTTGTGTGTATATGCTCAGCTCCAGCCCAGGCCACCGCTGCTGCTTCCCATGCAGCTGATGGACAGAGGGTAGTTGAGCTGATGTCATGGCCTTTACGCAACCTGGCCTGGTCTGCCCCCAAAGCAGCCCCTGCAGAGCAGGGAGGGACACCGCAGTGCCAGCTGAAAAGGAGCTATGAAAAGTCAGGGGGCAACCCCCGTGTACCGTAACAAATGATGCTTCTGCTCCAAAGGCAGCTTTTACCTCTCGATGACTGCTCTCATGCAGTACTGAGCTCCCTGCCCCACCAGTGAAACTAGTGGAATGCAGGGCCCTGTGTACCTCACAGAACAGACATGGGCAAACTATGGCCCGTGGGACTGTCCTGCCCAGCCCCTGAGCTCTCGGCCAGGGAGGCTAGTCCCCAGCCCCTCCCCCACAACCACACCGCCACGCAGGCCACGCTCTGGTCCGCCGCTCCCACTGGGCAGCATGGGGAGTGCGGCTGGCTCTGGCCAGGTGTCGCGGCTGCCAGCTCCTGCTGCTGGTAAGAGGGCGGGGAGCGGTGGGCGGTTGGGGAAGGGAGCAGGGGATCTGGGGGGGCAGTCCTGCAAGATAAGTGGGAGTGCGTAGGAAACAAGGATGTTGAGGACATCACCTCAGCTCAGGAGATTCCTGGCCTGCGCAAACTTAGGCAACATAGTGCCAGCACAGGGTGGGAAATAGGGACAGACAGGGACACGTCTAAGTTACTCATATAAAACCAGCAAAAAAGGCAAGCAACTGCATGAAGCTTTGCTTTCATTGAGGATCCATCATATCTGACATCCTATGCTTTGCCAGATTGGTGCAGGGGGAAGCAACCACAATGGCCCACTGCTCTGCGGAGAGGAACCACAACTACCCTAGAGACATCTAAATGCTTCCTCTTGAGTACAAGCCAGTGTTGAGTCATATGGACTTTGCACCTTTCTTCGAGACACCTATGGGAATACTGGACCCATGATACGTGGTATTTCATAGACTGCAGAATGATTCTGCTGGGCACCAGATCTACTATGAGGCTATGGGCACTGCAGGACTTCCCAGGCAATGGGGACTTCCTCCAGCTAACACTAGGGCTGCAGCTGGGGCCAGTGCTGATTTTGTCTCTAGGGCAGTGGTTTCCCAAACTGGGGGTTCGGAACCCCAGGGGGCTACAATAATGTTGATGGGCGTTCTTAGGAAAAAAATCCCTAATGGCATGACAGAGCCTGTCTGTGGGGATCCCCAGGCAGCACGGGCCAGCAGCCCAGAACCCCTGGACTTCCAAGAGCAATAAGCAGATCAATGCAGGTATCTATCATATGGAGGAGATTTAAATTCCAGACTCCTTTATAAAGAATGGAAGGGAAGTGGATATTTTTTGCTGTTGTTTAAATTAAATAGGCTAGCTAGGTATTGTTTTTTAAATTATTGTGAAGAACTAAGTTTATAGCTTATTGTAATCGTGAGGTTGTTTGCCTGGCCTGCTCAGAGCTGAAAGCCTTTGTAGGAGGAACTCTTTTAGTTGGCTTCTTAAATTACCTTCATTCTGTCTTCACATCTAGTCGTCCTTGATGAACATAGGACCTTGTCTTATATAGCTGTTCAAAATGATATAAGGGTACAAAGTTGCGATCTTTGGAAGAGCTGTTACTGTTTATCATAAGTTAATAAAAATAGCTTAATGATGACTAATAATTTATCAATTAAATAGTGCGTAATAAGCAGTCTAATAAACAAATTTTTATATTTACAAGATCACTGCTTTTATAACCAAGTAAAGAAATAAATCCCTGGAAATATTTCATGTTGTTAGAGGGGTCAGGAGACTTGTATTGTTTCATGTGAAAGGGTTCAGGGTTGTACGTTTGGGAAACCTTGGTGCTAGGGACATGTTATTTCAGGGCCATGTTTATGTTTATCAATGGTCACATGTTACCTCATTGGAGGTGAAATTACTTATTCCAGCGCCAAGGACAGATGGGAGCCAGTGAGTTTCCCTACAGCCACTGCATGTGGGTCTAAATTTACTTGTCCCCTTCTTCATTATTACATGAGCTGGATCTAAGGGCTAAGGCTCCTCAAAATTTCACAGCCAACGCACCACAAACCACAAAAATCCCACTGTATCTTCATATTGGATGTTAAAACACAGAAGCACAACATTAGTAGTTACATCCAGACCTGAACCATGTGGGACTAATACAATAATTAAATTACAGACTGTATTTGCAGGCAAGTTGTCATCAGGCGCGGGGACTATCCTTGAGGGTCAGAACTGATCACCAAAGTCAGGAAATCCCATTAAAGCTATTCTTGAAAGATGGACCCTTTAAGTATGATCTTATGCAACCTCTAGCAGGTAAAATTGTGCAGGGTAAGCAGACAACTCAGTGCAAACACACATGTCTCAGGCAGGAATAAATTAAAAATCCCAAGGAGCAACAGCAGGTTTGACTGCTCATAGCCCCCAATGGCTGGAGGGATACCAGAAATCTGGTTTTGAATTCAGAGACCAAGCGATAGCTCTTTAAAGCCGAACAGCCTCGCTTTTCACCTGTTTTTGAGAATTCTGCAGTTTCCCTGGGTGAAACATGGGCATGTCGATTTGGCATCGCTTGCCAACACGGAATTGTTCATGACTAAACCAACTGCAGTATATTGTCTGTGACACTAGGGGGTATATGCTGTTACAAGACAGGCAGCAAGGATCCAGTTGGGGGGGAGGGAGGACTGTTTCACAGGCTTCAGGAAAAAACGGACAGATGGAGAAGTTCCTCAGTCCAACTATTATTGATGCCACTGGTTTTTGACTTTTGCTTACAAGCTTTCTGTTTCTCGGATTTCCATTTACGCTCCATATAGGCCATTAGTCTAATAAATGTTATGGCCACTAGAATCTCTGATAGGCTTGACGTAGTATTACTCACTCTCTGCCAGCTCTCTCTGAGGCCCTTCTCCGATCACCCCCACGCTCCCCAGAAACAAAATTGGAAAATAAACAAAACCAGGGGTGGCCTGGAGGGTGAAGGAAATTAATTCTTGGTGAGGTGCAGCCAAACCTGCCTCCGCGGCCAGCGTTATCAAACTCACTCTATTCCCAAACCACTACGGCACAGACAGCGTTTGGATGCAAAAGATGACATCGGACGCCTGAGCCCTTTCAATCATTGACATTTGGTTAATGCTCAAAATGCCCCCCTGCTCCTCCTCGTGCGGACAAATTCTTAGAAATTCGCGCAGAACTAGAAAACCCATCAGTGGCTGGTCCGGACAGAGCATTGAGGGCGCAGCACCCCATACCAGGCCCAGTAACCTTCAAAGGACACACAGAAGAAGGCATTAGCGAACGGGAGCTGGTCAGTGCAACATCTGTGAAACAAATTCCGGTCAGATGCCTTCTCACTCCCATGTCAAACATCAGCTGGCTCCTGCTTTGGGAACACCTGCAGGCATTTGGGACTGTGGGCTCAGAGATTTGAGAAATCTTGTCTGCACTTGGCTACTCTCCCTGCAGGCCCATCACTATGATATCGTGAGCATCTCCCTCTTCTTCATGCACCTCAGACCAAAGGAGACGTCATAGTACACCTTGGACTAGAGGCCAGGAAGTATTCCTTTACGATTTTAAGATGAGGAGCTGAGGGCAACAGAGATGCTAAGCCCGATTCTATGCTACAGACCATATAGCAGATAACGTATGTCATTCAAGCAACGTAACTATACCGATTCTAAACATAGGTGCCAACTTTCCCGGTGTGGTGGATACTTGCCCTGGCGCCCGCTCCGACTCCGCCCTACCCACCCCCCATTCCACACCTCTTCCTCAAAGTTCCTTGCCAACTCTGCACCTCCCTTACTCCCATTGAACTCCTTCCACAATTCCCCACCCCGGCCACACCTCTTCCGAGGCTCACCATATCTCCCTCTCCTCTCTCCCTCCCGCGGCTTCCTCCACTGAAACAGCTGTTTCTCAGAGGCAAGAGCTGGAGAGCTAGGGGGAAGAGCGCGAAGGGGGCACAATCAGGGAGGAAGTTGGAGGTGAGCGGTGACAGCAAGTACTGGAGCTAGGGGAGAAAGCAGGGATGCGTTCATCAGGGAGGAGGTGGAGATGGAGCAGAGGTGCAGTGGCGGGGCGGGGAGCTGCCAGCTGTGGTTGCCTATGTATCACCCCCATGCAGCCAGTGCTATGTTCGGTGGAGCACTTCCCCTTGCCTCCATAACTACCACTTTTGTGCATTGAAGACAACCCTTGGTCACCGCCCGTGGTCACCAAGGGAGCCAGAATACCACCACAGTCTCCTTGAATCCTAGCCCAGTGCTTTTACCACAAGTCATTCCTGCTTGCTGAGCATGGGTGTATTTCTAGAAAATTTCGGGGTGGGAGTGGTGACCATTCTTCCGGCTTCCTCTTTCTGCTGGGCCACAGCGGTTGCGAGGTTGGTTGGTCCCATCTCTGGAAGGTGTTGGGACGGGTGACATGCCGGTTCTATCCCAGGGAATAAGGGGGGGAGTGGGCAGAGTTGGTGTATATGCTCAGCTCCAGCCTCAGGCCACGCTGCATTGTTCCCAGCAGCTGCATGGACAGAGGTAGTTGAGCTGAATGCTCATGCCGTCGATTACGCACCTGGCCTGGTCTGCCCCCTAAGCAGCCCCTGCAGAGCAGGGAGGGCACCGCCAGTGCCAGTCCTGAAAAGGAGCTATAGAAGTCTAGGGGCACCAAACCCGTGTTACCGTTAACAAATGATTGCTTCTGGCCTTCCCAAAGGCAGCTTTACCTCGTTCTCGATGACTGCTCTCATGCAGTACTGAGCTGCCCTGCCCCACCAGTGAACTAGTGGAATGCAGGGCCCTTTAGTGTACCACAGACACAGACATGGCTAAACTATTGGCCGTGGGACTGTTCCTGCCCAGCCACCTGAGCTCTCGGCCAGGGAGGCTAGTGCCCCGCCCCTCCCCCACAACCACACCGTCCACGTTCAGGCCACGCTCTTGGTCCGCCGCTTTCCCAACTGGGCCAGCAGGGGGAGTGCGGCTGGCTCTTGGCCAGTTGTCGTGCGTGCCAGCTCCTGCTGCCTGGTAAGAGGGCGGGGAGCGGTGGCGGCTTTGGAAGGGAGCAGGGGATCTGGGGGCAGCTCAGGGGAGGGGGTGTTTGGATGGGTGGGAGGCTCTGGGGGTCTGTCGCAGATGTGAGAACAGCGAGGTTGGGTAGTTGGCAGGTGGGGGGCCTGTCAGGGTGGGGATGTGGATAGGGGTTTGGAGTGGCAGTCAGGGACAGTGAGCTCGGGGGTTGGATTAGGGGATGGGATCCTAGGGGCAGTTAGGGGTCTCCGGGAGGGTGTTGAGGGGGTGAGGAGCAGAGGTAGTGCTGGGCTAGGGGGTGGGAGTCCAGGGAACTCAAGTCTAGGGGGCGGGGTTGGATAGGGCGGGGGGGGCGTAGTTGAGATAGGAGGCGGGCGGTGGGGTCCCAGGAGGGGGTGGTCAGGAGACAAGGAGCGGGGAGTGGTTGGATGGGTTGGGGGTTCTGAGGGAGGCAGTCAGGGGGCGGGAAGTGGGAGGGGGCAGATTGGGAACGGGGGCCAGTCTGTTTGGGGAGGCACAGCCTTCCCTACCCAGACCTCCATACAGTTGTACAACCCCAATGTGGCCCTTGGGCCAAAAAGTTTGCCCACCCCTGTCGTAGAAGGTGCTCAGCAGAGTTGAGCCTCTAGGTCAGTAGTTCTAATCTTGCCCAAGATGGAAATCACTAGGGGCCTGGTCCTCATTGGTGCTGAGCAGCAGCCACTGCCATTGACTTCAGAGGGTCTCTCTCTAGTAGGAGGAAGTGCAAGCCTCTCCCTGAGCTGACAGCGCTTTTCTAAAGCAGTGCAGTTTAATTTGCCAGCTCTGCAGAGCCAGCACTAGGCATAAGCAGACTAAGCAATTGCTTAGTCCTGAGCATCTCCCCTGTTTTCTATTTTTTTATAAGAACTTGCCTGGTTTAGTATTGAGGAGCCCAAAAATATCACTGTTTAGGGCTTCCAATGGGCTAACACCAGCTCTGTTCTGTCTCACCTCCTTCAGTTGGTAACAAGTATTAATTTGTTTAAAGTCTCCTTTCCCTGTCTTTGGACATCAACAGAGAATCCCTAGGCACATAAGCTAGCCACCTTCAGCAGATCTTGAGGCTGAGTGGGTTCCTATTACCGCCTGGAAAACAAGCACAGCACATCACACAGGTGGTCTTAGAAGGATAGCAGACTTTGAACACATTTTCCCAGTATCTGTGTTAAAGAAACAGTTGTTCTCAATAATTCTGCATTGCTCCACCATGAAAATTCAGTGCTTTGGAGCCTTTTTAATTGTTTTATTTATTACAGAAGCAATGATAATAATCATCTTACATTTATGTAGCATCTGTCTAAGCATAATGCACATTATACTGGAATACATTCATCCACCAATGAAATGCTGCCACTTCTGGGGCATAATTAATGCGATCGCTGTTTAATAGTGCACTGCGATACGCCGTAACAGTCTAGGACAGGAAGTGATGAGGAGACTGTATCCAAATGAAAGGCAAAGTTGAGGACACAGAATGTTGCCACTGCTACTCGAATATGATTGCGGTTAACACTCTCCTATTCTCTTATCAAACACAACAACAAATCTTTAATGATCACAAGTAGTCAGGACCAGGGATTTACTTCTGTTCCAATTGCATCCTCTACTGCACAATGCCTTACTAGGGCATTGGGTCTATGCTGAATCAATATGGTGCTTTATACTTGTGGTAAAAAGTGCCATTGTGCTTGAGGAGTAGAGTTGTCAACCAGTCCTCTTCCCAGCACTTCAGGTGATATTCAGGGTAACCTGGGCCCAGCCCATTGAGTACCTGAAGATAAAGATTGAGACCTTGAGCTTGACTTGACCATACTCCAGTAGGGTAGAATAGTGTCTCCAAGCCAGCTGGAGGCAGTAGAAAGTATTACTGACGCTATATAAGAAGTTAGTGTCAGCAAGAAATCCAAGAATACTTCTAAACTATGAACTGAATTAACCAATTGTGGGTGTGTACCGTCAACCAAAGGAGACCCTCATCATGGCTACGAACATTTCAAAATGCTTTCCTCTGCCCACCAGCATCACCTGTGACTTGCTCAACCACCTGTTTTTTGTCCATAAGCTGATCTCATCCAAGCCCTGGGACATCTTGGCAATAGTGAGATCATCTTGAAAGTGAAGTAGAGCAGTGTGTCATCTGCATAGCAGGCTCTTGAGTCCCTGTTATCTGATCAGTTCATCTAGTGGTTGCATGTAGATAATAAATAGGACAGTGGATATAATTGAGCCATGTGGAATTTCACAAGTGAGGGGTCTAGTGGTGGAGATGCAGTGTCCCGTCACTACTCCATGGGTGGGACCTTCCCAGGAATTATGCAGACCATTTGAATCCATTCACCCTGCCGCCTCTCTTAGGTGGGATAGCAATCTGTAAATGACTGCATAGCTGTTGCTCCTCCAGAAAATGAAGATGGGTTTCCTAGCTCATGAATGCTTGCCATAGTGAGCAACAGTTGTTTTGCTAGGAAGTCAGAAGAGAGAGAGTGACAACAATTTAGGTGGTATAAGACAATGGCCAGATGTTGCATTGTTGCTAGAGAGAAGAAAGGTTATGCAAGTTATGAACCCAGTAGAAACACATCCTGACCCCTCTTTCACATGGGAACCAAGGGCAGATCTGTCATAAGCAAAATTTAACTCATGCCTCCAAGAATCAGAACCAAGAAGGTCCCCCACGTTCTTAACCAGGCTCCCTCTCTGCCTGGGGCTTCATTCTAAATACATTTAAATACTGCTCTGTAGGGGAACTTTCTTTATTTTTCAATCTTTCCCACGTAGCCATCTTGGATTCCTCTTCGTTGCTGTTGGGAATCCATGTCTGGTGCCTTTCTTCCCCATCCTTTGGTACCCTTTTCACTAAAGGTGGGAAAAGGGACAGGTTATGTGACTGGTAATCTGCCCAGAAACAAGACAGTGTAAAGGTTCAGCCTTCAAGTCACACGGGGCTGCCCAGCCAAGAGAGAGACAGTGCATGCCACACTAAGGGTTGCCGGGGTAGGATCCATACCTTCATGCGAGGATAGCTGTCCAGTTGCTATCCTTTGGTTCCAATTCATACACACACTCACCACGACGCAAGGAGGGAGATCTGTGAAGAGAAGAACAGAGTTGTCAGCTTACCTGTCTGAAGGTTCCTCCTCAGAAGCTTGCTGTCTAGTGCTTTGTCCTGTCGTGTCAGTGAGTGTCTGCGACCAAGCTGCCAGATATGGTAAAAAGACACCTGGGCTCTAATCATCTGCCACATATACAGTTCTGGGTCAGGACTCTAACCCCCTGATTATTACAGCCATAGCTGGGTTTTAATTTTAGTCCTTTATAATTATAGCTCGGAAGTCCTTAACATTTATCCTTTTATTACTGTTTTAACTGTTGAGTTATAAATAAAGCTGCTGTGTTTGCCTTACCTTATCCTTGTACATTTTCTTTGGGCTAACGAACCTGATGACAGAAGAGGGCTAGGGAGGCAAATCAAGGCTGATTTCCTGGTCAGATTAAAAATTAGTCAACAGCTCAAGCACAGGATATTATATAATGTAAAGTGCACAAACTCACTAACCCTCCATGGTTTTGGAGACAAGTTATTTACCAGCATAGCCTGAGATCTCAAAGTAGAGAGAGGAGCCTTATAAATATTCACCTTGTTCGCTATTGGCAGAGATTTCACAAGCCTGGAATGAATCTAATAAAACTGGGAAGCTTGAGGCTAACATGTTTATCTTCAGGCAAGGAGCCGTTTCACTCTTCAATAGAAGGGAAATGGTTCAGTTGCTTAGCACAGCCATCAGGCAGATGATATGGGATGTAATTTAGCCAATGGAGAAACAGAACCCAAAGGCTACGAGGCAAAGGAAAGAAGCAAACTGCTTCTGACAAGTGACAACATGTTGCACTCAGACTGCTTCTTAATCAGAACATACAACAGTTTAGGAATCTACTTCTTTTTAAGAATATATTTTTAGCTCCATTGACTATCTTTTCTCCTTTGTTAGTGTGTTCTGCCCACAGCTATCGCACAGAGCAATCCTGCATTTTCTCCGGCCGCTCCAAATGTTATTCAGGATTTTGTCACCAAATATTTTATGAGGAAGAAATGCTTTATTAGATAAATGACCCAAACTGTAGCTCGTGAAACGAAAATAGTTCAGCAGCAGCATGTGTGTGTATGCGTGTGAGCGAGAAAGAGAAGAAACATCAGGAGACTGAGGTAATCTATTTTTCTTAGTGCAAAGGTTTTTTTTTATCATCATAGTATCAGGAATATGTCAAGTAAATTGAATCATATAAATCCAAATAAGAGGGATGTGACTTTAAATGAAAACCCAGAGGAAGGAGTGAGAGGTCATTTGATGATGACAATAGATACTCTGAATCACGCTAAGAAAAAAAGGGTGGATTCTAGAATCTGTGCTGCTTGGGTGTTGTGTTTAAGCAAGCCTGAAAACTCTGAGCAGAACTCATCAGGCCTGATTCATCATCACCCTCCACCTTGTGCTGTCCAGTTAAACCAGTGCAAAGTGCCTCCAAAATGCCACCATTATGATTTAATAGCTTTGTACGCTGACTTTGCCCTGGTGCAAATGACAGCACGAGGTGCAAGGCACTGATGAATTGGGCCCATTTTGTGCATCCTGTATGGCAGGACAAGTGCTGATGATGCCTGCAAGCAGCTTTTCACCCAGCTGGGCAGAGCTATGAAATGCCTTCCACTGACCAAAGCTCCGCTGCTTCAACACAGTAGGTGAGCTGCCTTCCAAGCAGGACACTGCTGGAGTCAGGCCTTGACACCTGCTGCTGAGCTCACCTCACTCAGAGAATGGGGATGGGTTGTGGGTTATGATGGTTGGAATCCACTGTGGACAACCCTCCCAGGAGGAAGTCATTATTGTCATGACCGCCTATGATGTGACTTCAAAATGGGGTGCCAGGCAAGGTGCAAATGTCTCAAGGCAGCACTGCGTTGCATTGCCCTGTGCCACTGCAGTGGGGAATGCAATCTTTCAACATGCTGAACACGGTGAAAGATTCTTCTTTCTTAATTCATTTTAGGCTGCATGTTCAATCTATTTGAGATACAGCAATATTTTGTTATACATAGATCAGTCTGATATATCATTATTAGCCAAGGGAAATGTCACTTTCTATCCATGAACAGAAACTTGTAAACTTATTATGTTATATTTCTACATAATTTTCTACATAATTAATATTTTAGTAGAAGCTCTCTGATGACATGCTACAGAGCATGTTAACTCAATATTTTTGTATCATCTCAAGCCATCACAATACATTACTTTAGTTTTTAGGACACCTAAGACACAGGAATATAAATGTACAAAAATAAAAACCCTCCAGGATGGTTTAATACCATAAACAATCAGTATACAAAAAATCAGTAGAAAAAATGCATTCAGAATGCACTTGATGACCTGACAGAAGTTAGCAATCACCGTATACCTGAAAATCTTTATTAGGTCATGCCCTAAGACTCTGGCACATATCATGCTTTTATCATGAAACCCACAATTTTTTCACAAATCTGATCAGCTACTGGCAGAACATTTACATATTTACCAGCCCTCTTCAGCCAGTGTGAAAGCTAAGGACATATATAGTGGCATGAAGGACCGGCCTCATGCATCAGGCCAGACTGGATGACTATGATTAACTATCAGAGGGGTAGCCGTGTTAGTCTGGATCTGTAAAAGCAGCAGAGATCCTGTGGCACCTTATCTAAGTCTATAGATAGTCCTTAGTCTGTAAGGTGCCACAGGATTCTCTGCTATGATTAACTAGTTGAGCTCACTACATAACACAGGCCACAGGACTTCCCTGAATTAGTGCCTGTTGGAACTAGAGCATATCTTTATACCCAATGTTGACTTCAAAACTCCCAGTTGTACAGAATCCACCACAAGCCTTGGCAAATTGTTCCCACAGTTCATTATTCTCACTGTTAAACATGTACCTCATTTCTAGTCTGAATTTGTCTAGGTTCAACTTCCAGTCATTGGATCTTGTTATACTTTTGTCTGCTAGACTGAACAGCCCTTGTCAAATATTTGTTCCCCATATAGGTACTTACACAGTGCAATCACATCACCCCTTAAATTTTGCTTTAGAACTTCTGGATTCTGTCACGATAAGGCATATTTTCCAATCCTTCAACCATTCTTGTGAGTCTTCTCTGAACCCTGTCCAATTTATCAACATCCACTTGAAATGGGGACACCAGAACTGAACCCAGTATTCCAGTATCAGTAATACCACTGTCAAATATAGAGGTAAAATAACCTCTTTCTTCCTATTTAATATAGCTTGTTTATGCATCCAAGGATCTGATAAACCCTTTTGACCACAGAATCACACTGGGAGCTCACATTCAGCTGTTTATTCATTCTGATCCCCAGTCTTTATCAGAGTCCCTCCTTCCCAGGATAAAGTCCCCTATCTTGTAAATATGGCCTGCATTTTTTGTTCCTAGATGTATAACTACATTTGACAGTACCAAAATGCCTATTATCAGAGGAGTACCTGTGTTTGTCTAGATCTGTAAAAGCAGCAAAGAGTCCTGTGGCACCTTTTAGACTAACAGATGTATTGGAGCATGAGCTTTCATGGGTTAATACCCACTTCATCAGATGCATGTAGTGGCATAGTAAATAATAGTAAATTCCTAGTATTTGCTTGACCCCAGCTTATCAAGTGATCCATATCACTGTGTATCAGTGACCTGTCCTCCTCCTTATTTATCACTCCCCAATCTATGTGTCATCTGGAAACGTTATCAGTGAGGCTTTAATGTTTCCTTCCAGGCCATCAATTAAAATATTAAATAGCATGGGCCCAAGACCCGATCCCTGTGGCACCTCACTAGAAAGACACTTGCTCCATGATGATTGCCCATTTACAATTATATTTTGAGATCTATTAGTTAGCCAGTTTTTAAGCCATGTAATGAGTGCCATTGTTAATTTTATATCATTTACATTTTGTAATGAAAATGTTGTGCCACACCAAGTCAAAAACCTTATAGAAGTCTCAGTATATTATGTCAATGCTATTAATGGTATCAATCAAATTTACAATCTCATATCAAATTAGTTTGACAGGATCTATTTTCAATAAACCCATGTTGATTGGAATTAATTATATTACCCTTCTTTAATTTTTTATTACTTGAGTCCCCTATCAGCCATTCCATCATTTTGCCTAGACCAATGTCAGACTCACAGGTCTGTAGTTGCCTGGGTCATCCCCTTTACAGAAAATTTGTTTTCTTCCAATGCTCCGGAACTTCCACAGTGTTCCAAGAGTTACTGAAAAACAAACAACAGTAACAGTCCAAGTGCACTCCTCAGACAGTTGTTTTAAAATTCTTGGATGCCAGTTTTGCAGACCTAGTGATTTTAAACTAGCAGGTACCTACTCATCTTTTACTTTTCTTGACCGTACAGAGAGGTGGCAGAGCCAACACATGGGTGGGCCTGGAAGGAAGGGGGAGCAGCTACTTCTCCCCCACCCCCGTTCATGAGAATTGGTGGAAGGATAAGGCAAAAGAAGGAAAACGGAACCTCTTTCTGATGATTCAGCTTATGGCTAATATACCTGTCCCAAGCCAAAAATTAACATTTCAGTGGAAATTGGACCGAATCCCTAACTGAAGTCAAATTTCAGCTCTTGGTCATTACGTGTCTTCACGGCACTATGTATTTATTGATGTCACTAGGAGCTGAGGTTGTTTGTGTCTCACAGGGATCAGGCCCTTAGTAGCTGCACTGCTGACATGAAATTTGTAGTAGCAGCCACTCTACCACAGTTCAATTTAAGCAAAGCTGCCCTTCATTTAAAACCCCAGGGGGGACTAAGTACATTTGGCAGTAACGCCTAAATGAATTCATGCTTTGCACTTACAGGGCAGTGCAGAGACCCTTTCCATCTGAGATTCTTAAGCCTCACAACACCCTGATGACACAGGTAGATAATATTACACCTGTTTGATAGAGGGAAAATCTGAGGCACAGAAATTAAGGCCGAACTTTTCAAACCTAGATGCCTAAAATTAGAAACCTTAATCCACATTTAGGCATTTGAATTAGAGGCCTGCTTCTGAGAGAGGCCAAGCCCCTGGCAATCGCCCTTGATTTCAAGAGATAGAAATGACTAGCTTTAGACACTCATGTTTGAGATTTTTTCCCTAACAAACTTGTCACACAGTGAATCAGTGGCACAGTTAGGAATAGAACCTGGCAATACTGATACTCAGTCCTAGTTTCATTGCACTGAGCCACACACCCTGTACTAGCTGTATAAAAAGAGCTATGAAATCAATGTGTGGGACGATATAACTCTCACCTGGGTTCACATCTGAAGTCTGTGTTTCAGCCTGCTGAGAATTTCTAG
Source organism: Chelonoidis abingdonii (assembly GCF_003597395.2). Classification (NCBI taxonomy): domain Eukaryota; kingdom Metazoa; phylum Chordata; order Testudines; family Testudinidae; genus Chelonoidis; species Chelonoidis abingdonii. The sequence continues at coordinate 291,397,183 of NC_133770.1, forward strand.
GAGTGCATTCTAACCCCTTGAGGACTGGGACTTACAATGGAAATAGCGACAGAGAAAGGTTAGCTATGGGGCAGGCACATTCAGCTGACAGCATTTCACTGAGAATATGTGCAGAGAGAGGCAAATGGTGAAACTAAGCCTGGACAGGGCCGGTGCAACCATTTAAGCGAACTAGGCAGTTGCCTAGGGCGCCGAGATTTGGGGCGCCAAAAAGCACCCCCAAATTTTTTTTAAATGGTTGAGCAGCCACTGCTGCTAGGGAGCCTGCAGCCCAGGGTGTCCCCTGGGTCAGGGCGCTGCCACGGCAGCCGGCAGCCCAGGGTGTCCTCTGGGTCAGGGGGCCACCGGAGGGGGCGGCAGGCAGCTCCCATGGAGCTGCCGCAGTGGTGCCTGCGGGTGGTCCGCTGGTCCGCGGCTCGGATGGAGCTGCCACAGTCGTGCCTGCGGCTGGTCGGCTGCTCGCGCGGCTCCGGTGGACCGCCCGCAGGCACCACTGCAGCAGCTCCACCGGAGCCGCGGGACCAGTGCTCTGGGGCGGCAAAATTGCCGTCTGCCTAGGGCGCTCAAAACCCTAGCACCGGTCCTGAGCCTGGGGAACTGAGCTTGCCACAGGAGAGTCTGTGCTACTGGAAACATACAAGCCCCAGTCCAGCACTGGCTACAGACACAGATCAGGAACAATCAGAAACCCCCGAAAATCCCTCCTGAATATTTTTTACATCTGTTAATTGTATTCCATATGTGTAGGGACAGGTATTGTGAGCCTGATTCTCTTCTTACACCATTGAAACTCCATAATTTCCCAGGGCACCACTCCTGGTTTACACCACTGTACATGAGGAGAATCAGCCCCTGTGTTACCAGCCTAGCGGTTAATATGCAAATAAGATCATATAATTTAGAGAGGGTGTGATTATACTAATGAGAAGAGAGAGAGTCTTGTGGCTATGGCATAGAGCTAGAACTCAGGAGATCTGGGCTCAATTTCTATCTCTACCACAGACCCTCTGCGTGATTCTAGGTAAGTCTCTCTGTGCCTCAGTTCTGCACCTGTAAAAAGGAGGTAACAGTATCACCTACTGCACTGGGGTGCTGGACGGATACATTCATTAAGAATTTGTTTAACGAATAGGGTACTGGACTGAGACTAAGGAGTTCTAATTCCAGCTCTGCCAATGAACGGCTGTGTGCCCTTGGGCAAGTCACTTCACTGCTCTGTCTCCCCTCACACCCTTTGTTTGATTGGACTGTAAGCTCTTTGGGGTGGGGATTGTCTCGCACTGTGTTTGTGCAGGGCTTGGCCTAATGAGACCCTGATCTTGGGCAGGGCTTCTAACTGTTACTGTAATACAAATCAGTAGTCATTATAATTAACGGGAAGCTCTCAGCCATGGCAGTGATAGGGGCCATATGAGAACCTAGACATAATGGAAGTTAAACCTCTAATCATGTGCAGTGGGAGCTAGGTTTTCTCTGAAGCATGAGCGGGATGTGACTGATCTGAAAGTGCTGTGACTTCTCCCCAGCCGACCTGACTCCTGAGTACCTGCTAAACATTCAACCATGCCTCCAAATGCCCCATTTACGGTGCCCGTAACCTCCTGAAACCCTATGCAAGTTCTCAATTAATCCAAAAGGGACTGTAAAACTCCAAATCCAAACTGATGGACTGTGAAATCCACATCACGTTGTCACCCACAGCAAACTCTCCCTGCTCTGCACAGAGCTATAAATAGGCTTTTATTTTTAGCAAGCAGACAAAGGCAGCCGGGAAGATGTTGCAGAGCGAGACTACTCCTGGCTCACTGATTTTTTTTATTTTCACCTTTAGAAAGAAGATCGGGGGCGGAGGGGAGAAAGAGATGGGATGGAGTTGTTCTGTAGCAGCAGAGCCAAATTCACCATTATCTTTGGATTCTTTTTATTTCCTTCCTCTGCTCAAAATAATCTGGCAGCCAGAAGGCATGAACTACCTTCCCCACTCTAGAGGAATACAATACACCCAGTTCCTGCGTTAGCTCCTCTGTTGCAGTTTGCTACTCCTGGCTATCGACTCCAGAGAAGAAAACAGTTAAGTGTTCCCCTCGCCCTGGCAATGTTTTCTCTCCCCTCTCTTCTTTTTGACTGAAAAAAGGAAGATGATCCTTGTTTTAACTATTTAAATGTTTCATGGACCACTTGTTAATCCAACTAGGAACATCTGGGAAGAGTCAGGGCCAGATGCTCCCTCAAACTGATTTGACAGCCATGTTACTCCAGGGACTCTTGTCTCACATTAGTGTAAGCATCTGTCGCAGGCAGGTAACTTTGTAAAAAGTGGTCTTAAAGGGGCCTCTGTAGAGACACCCACTCCCCACCATTCCCCAAAATCAACAATGGTTTCCTCCCGTAAGCACAGCAGGAGCAGCAGCTAAGCAACAGAGGTCAGTTAACTGGGAGTTAGTGGGGGAAGCAAAGGTGCAGGGTCAGGGTGAAGTGCATCCTGGGAAATAGTATTCTTTAGCCACAAGACAGGTACAGCACAGGCAACATCAGTGCAAGCTTCTACTAAGTCATCCCTGACCTAAAGGAGCTCAAAGAATGGGAGTTTTTATTGTCCTCGTCCATTCAGACTTTGGGCCCAATTCTCTGGTCCTCTATGGACACTTTGTGCTGCTCCTGTGGTGTGAAGGGGCCAGAAACCCAGCAGATCTGCCCATCAGGAGATTCCCCTTGTTTAAGGGGAATCCCTGGTTGGCACAGAGCCACAGCATCAGCAGTCCATCAGCATCCCTTGGGAGCCAATAAAGTAAGCAATATGGCCAGAGGAACCAGGTGGGCCTGCTCCAGCTATTCCTGTCTGCTGGAACAACCCCTTTGTGACCACAGGCAACCAGGCATAGTATTCTGAGCCCAGAGTCTGGGAGCCTCAAAAGTGCCAGAGAGCAGTCACCCTTGCCCCCATATCCCTGGGTTGTACACCCAGCACAGCTGAGCCAGACCAACTACACGAGCTCACAGCTCTGAGGCTGGCCAAAAGGGTGACACCTATTAGTGAAGCAGGTCCCCACCCCTTAAGCAATGCACTGAGAGAGCTGGAAGTAAAACCCAGTTGTTGAGCTTCTCAGTTCCCTGTTCTAACCAGTAGACACTAGGGCTCTGAAACAGCCGGTAGCACCCATCATCCAAAAGCCACCTCTTCTCCCGAATCTCAGCTTTCATTTTAAAACAAACTAACACAAGCCTTCAAGTAGTCTCTAGCTGGTCTAGTTACAAAGACAACCTCAAGAACGTAAACAGAGACAGAGTGCACCCAGTGCAGAGATGTCTGAGTCTGCAGATAGCCCGGAGCAATGGAGACCTGCTCCATTCATCTCAGTGAGGTATTAACTCAGATGTCAAGTGAGGATAGATCACAAAGCTGACATTTAAATGAAGTCATCCCTCCTGTAAAAAAGGCAGAGGGTCACAGATCTGCACAATTTTCGGTGGGTGACATCTTATTCAGTTGCCCCAAGGGGTTGGCATTTAGGAGAGACCACCATTTTATTTTTCTTTTGACTACTGTCAAGGAGGAGCTGAGCCCAAGAAGCCTAACAGAACCAATGAGCATATTCAAGCCTTAATGAAGGGAAACCAAGCTCAAGGAGCCCAGTGAAACAAAGCAACCTAAGATCAGCCTTTTGAACATATGCACAATCTATTGCAACAATGTTTCATTTTGGCCACTCATGTGGCTGGGGCTTATTTTGGGGGCAGAGTTTGGAAGCAGCACCATTTTTTCCCCATGCTGATAGATACAATTCTTTCCACTGGTGATGATAATAGACAGTTTTGATGCAATGTATCTTTATGCTTGTGCAAAGCATAAATTTCATGGATTCTAAGACCAGAAGGGACCATTATGATCATCTAGTCTGTCTTCCTGCATAACACAGGCAGCAGAACTTCCTGAAATCAGGGTGGTCCTGTTTTTAAATAAAGATTTCTACCATCTTTGCACTTTGCTACACTCTGATGCCTCTGCCTCTCAATACACTAGTGGAATTAAGACCATCATCTTAATGTTCAAAAGAATAAAAAGGCAGGTCCAGCCAAATTAACTCTCATTCACCCAATCTTTTCCAGAAAACCTCAAGACTAATTGAAGTTCAAACTGATACAAAGGCACTTTTGAACTCAACAGTGCACTCATTGAATAATGAAATTAACATCAAGACAATAAGGAATATTATCAACATAACAAATGCTCACTGGTCTTAATAACAGATGGGGAAATGGATTTATAGAAGATGTTTTAAATCTGTTAAGCCCTTCTGCTTTGTGTATTGACACAGGTAATGAGTTCCACGGAAAGAATGCTACCCTTGAAAGCCTTTAGCACTAAAAGCTTAATTTAGTGTACAATGAATAATACAGGATCCCCATTCATGGGTCGATCAAAACAGGATAAGAGAGAGCACCAAAAGAGCAGACAGATCATGCTAATAGGAAGCTCGAGGCTTATTTAAAAATCTATACTGTAGTTAAAGTTATAATGTAAAGTGGAACTTGCCATTCTGTTGCTCAGAAAATTTAATTGGTAAAGGGATACTACGCCTTGCACTTGTTCCAGTCTGGTCCAAGACAGAAGAGGATAAATGTTATTGCAATCTGACTGCCACCAAAATTGGTTGCCATTAAAAAAAAATCAACATTTTGCAACAGGGACCACACCACAGTATCTATGGTTCCTACAGTTATTGTCTACACAAGGAAATACTGATATATATTTACCTGTGGAAATCGTTGTCTTCTTCCTTGTGTGGAATGACTTGGTGCTTTAGTTTGTTTCTAACAGACAACTGTCCATATGTCTGAAGTCACAATCACAAGTGTCAGCAACTGGCATTCTTGGCAGGGGTAGCAAAAACTGAACGGGCCACGGAACTGGGATTATGCTCTCCTGTCAAGACATGGTCCCGCTAGACCAGAGCAGGGCAGGGTATTGGGAATGAATGCATTACTGTTACTATTGCTGTACCTGACCCATGGATAAACACCGCCTTTCAGATTAGATTTAATGGGCAAATTCAATTCCTCTCTCATGTAAATGTATTAAAGCCTCTAGGAGTTATACCATGGAGGAAGGTGATTCCATTGCCCAAAGTGATCCCTACTGGAGGGGAGGGGAAAGCAGAATAAAATGGGAAGAACCCAAGACTCCTAAACAGCTTCAGAACAATATGCTAGGAAGTTCCACACCAGATAACAATTCACTCCTTCCCACAAGGAGGCTGGACTTTACCAAGACTCCTCCAACAATGTGATACAGATCTCACTAAATCCAATCAACCTCACATACAGTAAACCTCAAGACAAACAGAGCTTCAACTAACCAGGCTTTCTGAGGAAAAGGTGCCTACAGATGCTAGAAAACACCTTTTGCACTAGTGTTAGAAATAAGGCTTAAGAAAAAAAAGATGACTCTCAAGATAATTGTTTCTTGGAGTCATAGGAACAACGGATAGTGGTTAAATAACTCCTTGTTATTTTAAAACATGCAAAAAGGTTTTAAAAACATTTTAAAATGCATGTTCTGAGCAATGCCTTAAGCAAACACAATGATTAAGATAAAAAAAAATTATAGGCTTAGCAGTGGGAATAGTCACAATTCTTTTACCACTGTTTGAGTTGGCTTGCCTTTTTTTTTTTTCTAAAGGCCTGACATCCCTGGCTGACAGTTTAATTATTGGGGTAATGAGATGGATAAAGGGACTTGCACTGCAGCGACTCCCACTTACTAAACACTTGCTTGGAGCTGCAGCTGCAAAAAATGCCACAGTTCCTCAAAGAAAAGATAATACTTTCCTTGTTGTCAGTGCCCTCAACACTTATTATGTGATTGCTTAAAGGAACCCCGACATTTTCATTGCTATGATGGGTTCATAGAAATCAGAATTGGATATGACCAGTTTGGTCATTATAAGGCTCGACTGCCAACCATTGACTTACATTAGTGATCAGTTACTCACAGAAATAGTCTCATTGACTTCAATGGGATTATTTGAGGACTGCAGGGTCGATCCTAAATGTGTGTAAATTATCACAGCTCTGACAATTTACAGCAGCTGACTACAGGCTTCCCATGGACTATTCAAGGTTATCAAAATTGGGCCCTGTGTTTAAACATCTCCATGTAGGGTCAAATACTGATGCCTGCTACTCTCTATTTAGTCAAAACGCCTTTTTGAAATAATTTTGCCTGAAGGACAGAATAGGGCCATGAGAATTTGGCATCCCATTGAAATTAACAGGGTAACAATATATATTTAGCAAAATATGATTATTTTTTATTTTGAATACAAAGAAATCAATCCTGTATTTTAGCATAGAAATTCAGGATTGATTCTGCCATCTCTAATACCTGGGGCAAATCAAGTGTAAGTCTGTTGAAATTAACAAGATTACAGAGGCGTAAGATTGGTGTAAGTGTCATCAGCATTGGATCCTTCAACTTTAAAGGCAGGGTCTGATTTTGAGCTCATTGACACTTTTTGAAACTAATGTAAGTGGAGTTACTCCAGATTTACAATAGTGTAAATGAGAGGAGAATCAGTCCCACAAAGCCAAGCTGTGCCCATTGGTTTACACCCATACAATCCGACTGATGTCATTCAGACTGTACAGCTGTAAATAAGGGCAAAATGTGGGCCAAATTCAGCCCTGACTTTGAATTTCACACTGATTTGTGACATGTTTTATAGCACTGTTAATAAAGTCTGTTGAACTTCTTTTGTTCATTTAAAAGAAAGTGAGAAAAAAACCCACAGTGATCACTGCCATTCTGTTCTATGGGGGAGCTTGGACCATCACAGAATTGGGTCATCCAAGTTTTCTTCATAAACTGTACATTTGTATTTGCAATGTCCCTATTTCTGCATCATATTGATGGTGCTTATAGTAAATTTCAGTGCACGTGGAATCAAAGTGAAGGCTTATATTCAGTCCTGTAGCCTCAGAACTAAGAGACTTTTCTGGAGGAAGCACTGTATTTGCATTTATAATCTCTCACTTTAAAACCTTTCATCTCAAAGTGAATCACAAACATCTATATATACAGAAATCACCAAGAAAATGCAGCCACTTCTGGAATAAAACATGACAATTCCTTAGCAAAGCACAAGACTTTCAGACAGAAAGGGAAGAATACTGTATCCAGTTTAAACTACAGGAGCAATTTGAGTTAGCACAGGGCCGCCCAGAGGGTGGGGGGGGGGCAAATGGGGCAATTTGACCCAGGACCCCACGAGAGTTTTTCAGGGCCTCTGGAGCGGGGTGCTTCACTCACTCTGGGGGCCCCGGAGCTTCTTCCGCTCCGGGTCTTTGGCAGCAATTCAGCAGCGGGGGATCCTTCTGCTCCAGGACCTGCCTCCGAAGTGCCCCGAAGACCTGTGGCGGAAGGTCCTTCCACCTCGGGACCTGCCATCGAAGTGCTGGGTCTTCGGCGGCAATTCGGCTGCGGGGGCTCAGGCCCCCTGAATCCTCTGGGCGGCCCTGAGTCAGCATAATGTATCTATACAAAATAGACACTAAGCTGGGCAAGTCCAAAGACACTGGGGTTAGTCTAGTTTTGCAAAAAGTGCCACAGGAATGTAATGACTAAGTGGCCAGGAACTTATCTGAAGAGCAACATCTTCCTTCCTAAAAGTAGTCTGGAGAACAAGTTCAGGGAATACTGCCCCAAAAATAAGCACATCAACTACTGACGCACCAATATCACTTCCTGTAAATCTCTGGCTTCTTTGGAGGTCTCTTGTCCACACACAGAACAATCCCAATGCTTCATAGCTAGTGAAATCTTGATGAGACAGTATTATTGCTGCCAGCTGTTAATAAAATTGGCCTGACCGTCTTTTCCACTCTCCTTCCACTTTGACTTCCGTCTGAACTATCTGACAGTTGGGACTTAATTAAATCTTTGTGAATCACTGGGGGGAATGTGTTGCGTAATATGAGCCCAATCTTGTTTGCCATCCTCTCTGACTTCACTGGGTCTGCGCTCATAAGTGTTTGGCCATATGACTCAGTCAGCAGTGTAAAATGAAATCTCTGAAAGTCATAGAGTAATAGCACGCAGTTTTGCATGTTTCTTTAGCAGATTGTTTCTTGCTGTCCAGGAAAGAGGAACCAGCATGTAAGGTGACCATAATATTTTGAATAAGATAGATATTGTATTGAGAGTTTTATCCTGAATATTCTCAAGATACCTGGCCATCCTACTTTCGTTGTTTCTAATGCAGTGCCTAGAGGCTCCAGTCAAACATCAATGGCTGAGCACTATACAAACAAGTAAAACAAAGACAGTTCCTGCACTAGTCAGTTCACAGTCTAGGATTATCACAAAATGCAACAGACAGGAGAGTAGGTGGGAGGACAGAACAACAGTGAAATGGACACATTTTGCAAAAATCAGCAGACATGGTGGTTCTCCGATCACCACCAGGTTAACTCACTCCAGCTGGTTTCATTTAGCTAGCTACCCTCTCAGAATTATTATTTTTATGAATTATTTCTTTCATAGACCTGCCAAGAGGTCTTGATATAGATCAGGACTCCATTGTGTTAAACACTGTCTCTTGCTACGTGTTTATATGGTGTCACAATCTGACCCAGTAATCCATTCGGGATGATCACCAGTCAGTTGCTAGTGGGCACTGTTGTCAGATATTCAGCTGTGTGTGTGTGTTCTCCACATGTGCTGTCCCAGCTCTGTGCAGACAGTTGGCACACTAGACCTCGAGCAAATTGCCCAGTGACCTCAGGATCCATTAAGGTGCAAAGGCACTCAGTCAGGTTGATTACCAGTGAAGCACAGTCCTAACTCCCTGGATCAATATCTACAGTTACACTAGCACACGTATGCCCATGACAATGGACACAGCTCAGTCAGTGGCAGGACTTTCCACTACCCTCTAGGCTGGACAAAGGGTTACGGTGAAGTATCCTAACATTTATAGACTGAGACAAACAATATGGGTTGAACAATGTACGTATCATCTTACACGTTTCATGACATGTTTGTTAACTCCCCTTGTACTTCCCTCTTGATATTTCAGAGAAAACATTCCTATTGACCACCTGTCACTGTACTTTCACTCCTGCTGTTTCAGACAAAATATTCATCACTTTTGTCAAACCATTTTATCGTGTGCGAGGTTGTGGTCTTCTTGCACTGGCCTACTGGAATGTGTTTACATATTCAGTGTGTTTTAACAATGCTAGCAATGTCGGTGCCGAGTGCATGTACTGGACACTGGCATCTCCTTTTGACAGGGCCTGACTGTTGCTCCTAGCATAACACTTGCTGACTTTGGTTCAGGCTTCAGGTCTTGCACCAGGCCCATGCTTCAGGGTCTCTCTTTCAACTACAGATCCAACTGCTGGATCCCACGTGTTTTTAAGCCAACTGGGTCTGGGTAGAGTATAGTCACTGCTTTTAGCTCTGGGATCCCAGGGCACAATCCTAGGTTCTGACCTCTAGTCTGAGCTCTTCCTTTGGACGACAATGCTCAGCAATCCTGACCCCCAAAATCAGTGTCTGAGCCCCCTGAGTCCACGAATCGCTTACACATGCTCCCCCAGGACTCCACCTAGGCTGTTTGCAATGGAGACATCTAGATTAACCCTTTCATGAAGAACATGGCAGGAAGCAAGAAACACAGGCTTAGCAAAGGAATTTCTTAACCACAGTCGCTTCATTCTTAAAGGCACTTGAGGGTTACATGTCTTTGAAAAATAACAAAAGTCCTGAGATGCCCCCTCCCCATCTGCAAGTCCTTCTTATGTGTGGCAATAGTTGCACCCTGCACAGAGCAAAGCCCCTTTTTAAAAAGAGTCTCTTCCCTTTTTTTTGTATACTTGACCTGGTATGTTTGTCCCTTCTCCACTGTGGGCTCCTGGGTAGAAAGTCCATTGTTCCATGGGGTTGGGATGGTTGTTGAGAGACAATCTGGGCAATGGCACCAGATTGTCATCTTGATGCCTTTTCCGGGATATTCCGTCAACAAGGTATTAAACTCTTTTCCTGGGCAGGACATCTGTCTGGAATGCAGTTTAATAAACTGATTTGTGCAAGTTTTAGACATATGATCAGCATGTAAAACAAAAATGGAGTTCCTCATACAAAACAGAGTTCTCAGTTTGATGTAGACATCTCACTCTGTCACACAGTACCTGCCTTGAAGAGCTTACGTTTCAGATGAACAGCAGGAGAAAGGATGTATTTTTATCCCCATTTGAGGGACTAAGGCACAGAAAGATTAAGTGACTAGCCCAAGGTCACATGCAGTTTGTGGCAGAGCCATAAACAGGCCTCCTGAATCCCAGTCCATTTTCTAAATAAAATGACCATGCCTGGCTCTCTGAAACCAAGACTTGATGCCTTTCATTCATGCTGTGATTATAAGAGGGAAGGGGGGAAACTGTCACACATAAAATTCGAAAATCATAGGAAAAAATAGAAGGAGGAGACATCTACCAAAGCCTCTAGAGAGAGATACTGGAACAATCACTTTTATTCAGAAAGCAGAATATATTTATATAGGATTGTTTGGTCTTGCAGACTGATGGAGCTGATATTTGATTATGTCTGTCTGCCTGTGTCATCATCAGAACTGCTGCTCCTGTCAGTTTCCTTCATTTCACTATCCCCCCCTCCAAATATATCCACTTAACAGATAAGTAAAACCCATTTCCTAGTAGGTTTCAGCTTGTCAGCAGAACAGCTTGATTTAAATCATGCGCATGAATGACTCTTGTAGCGGTATAAAGCTGTCCCAGTTATTTTCTCCCAAAAATAAACCAGAGATTACCATAGTATCAATGGGTTCCCAGAAGTGAGAGCCAATTTCTGCCTCCAGATGCCTGTGTTTGCAGCTCATATTAGGCAATGGGTGTTGCACTGGTACATCTGAGGGCAACATTTACTATTAAATGTACTTTTTTCCCTAAAAGCATGATTTTCACATTGGAATAAACTAAAAGCAATACCTCAGAAGATATATTCCAAAGAAACATACCAGGCCTGAATTTTTCTTACAGATGGAGTGAAAATCAGAGCTCAGACTCTCCATGGGAAAAGCAGAGGATCTTAACCCCAAAGCAATCATATTGACTGATTGTATATAATATTATTGTACAGTATTATTGTATTAAAACTGATAACATGCTGGTCATGAATAGCATTGTGTGATGTATGTACAAGCTGTGTACAAAGAGTTATGTGTGTGCTGCAAATATGTTCTTAAAACGTGTTTAGGAGACAGTACATAAATCCAGCCTGACCTAGACAAAGGCATGTTGAATTCATCACTCTGATTGCCTTGATTATAGGCAGAGGACAAAGAAAGTACATTTACATATAAGGTAAACAAAGCCATCAAACTAACAAGTATTTGATTCATCTCCCTTCCATTGCAGAATAGTTCCTATAGTACATTTTCTCATCTGTTCCTGGATAGAGATGGGGGTTCAGGTATAGGGTTTGGTTCAGGATCCTCTCTAATGCGTCTTTGTTGCATTTTCTGTTACTGATTCAGATATTTGCATTTTAAGAAGTGCCCTGATCCTGATTCTGAAGTGAAGCCCCCTAACCCCATGCTGATGACGCCATGGTCTGCTGCTGCAGAAACAACCAAGGTCAGAAGTTCAGCATTGACAAATAGCAAAAGAAACTAGGCCTAAAGGTTGGTTCTTGCTCTGCCACTGAATTAAATGGCAAAGCTCTCCTTCTCCTTGGCATCTTTCAAGGAGGGCCCAAGGAAACAATCACATAGACTAGCAACCAACAGTGCAAACTTGCTGTAGTCAGGAAACAAAAAGAAAACAAATGGAAGGATCTGCTTCCTTCCAAACTCAGTCAGCCCAATGTGAGAAATATTCATTCCAGGTTCATAGTGGTGAAGCAACCTCAAGAACAAAAGAGCTGCATATTTTGGAGTGTGAAATATGCAGAGGAACTGCTGGAAAAGGTGTAGATGAGCTTAGACAGGACAGAAGAGGTGAACCAAGGCTAAATAGCTGGTGCAGGGCTTTGTTACCTGTGTAAATTTTTGTTGCTCTAACCACCTGTTGAAAGATTCAGTTTTTTCCAGTGACACAGGATTACAGGATTTATCCTATACCAGATGAACTCTGCATGAGTTCATATCTATTGATCTTAAAGTTTTGCATTGCTCATGTTATGTCAGTGACATTAGTGAGAAAATAGAACAAAACTAAAGTTTAAGGCCAAGATTGGCAAAAGTCACTAGTGATTTTGATTGCCTCAACTTTTGAGTATCCAACTTGAGATGCCTTAAAAGGGGGTTGGTTTTTCACAGTATGCCTCAGACTGGGCACTCAGAACCAGGGCACTCAAAGTCTTTTAAAAAAAACAAACCAATTACAATAGGGGGAGGGAAGGAAATACCAAAAAAAGCTCCCCAAGTATGTGTTATGCTGTGTGAAAATCTCGCTTTGAGGATGTGTTTCTCTTCCCTCCCTGAGCCATCCTTTAGCATTTAGGAAAGCTGCCAACAGCCAAGGAGTATCCACATTTCATGTTCTTACCTTGAACTTTATCTGGTAACTCGGGCTGTCAAGCAATTAAAAAAAATGAATCGCAATAAATGTGCGATTAAATAAATTAATTTTGATTAATTGCACTGTTAAACAATAATAGAATACCATTTATTTAATTTTTTGCCTGTTTTATACATTTTAAAATATATTGATTGATTTCAGTTACAACACAGAATACAAAATGTATGACGCTCACTTTATATTTTATTACAAATATTTGCACTGTAAAAAACAAAATAAATAGTATTTTCAATTCACCTAATATAAGTACTGTAGTGAAATCTCTTTATCATGAAAGTTGAACTTACGAATGTTGAATTATGTACCAAAAAAATTGCATTCAAAAATAAAACAATGTAAAACTTTACAGCCTGCAAGTCCACTCAGTCCTACTTCAGCCAATCACACAGACAAACAAGTTTGGTTACATTTGTAGGAGATACTGCTGCCCGGTTCTTGTTTACAATGTCACCTGAAAGTGAAAACAGGTGTTTGCATGGCACTATTGTAACAGGCTTCGCAAGATATTTACATGCCAGATGCACTAAAGATTCATATGTCCCTTCATGCTTCAACCACCATTCCAGAGAATATCCATCCATGTTGATGATGGGTTCTGCTCGATAATGATCCAAAGCAGAGAGGACCGATGAATGTTCATTTTCATCATCCGAGTCAGATGCCATCAGCAGAAGGTTGATTTTCTTTTCTGGTGGTTGGGGTTCTGTAGTTTCCACATCTGAGTATTGCTCTTCTAAGACTTCTGAAAGCGTGCTCCACACCTTGTCCCTCTCAGATTTTGGTCAGCACTTCAGATTCTTAAACCTTGGGTAGAGTGCTGTAGCTCTTTTTAGAAATCTCACATTGGCACCTTCTTTGCATTTTGTCAAATCTGCAGTGAAAGTGTTCGTAAATCAAACAACAAGTGCTGGGTCATCTTCCGAGACTGCTATAACATGAAATATATGGCAGAATGCGGGTAAAACAGGGCAGCAGATATACAATTCTCCCCCAAGGAGTTCAGTCACAAATGTAATTAATGCGCTATTTTTTTAATGAACATCATCAGCATGGAAGCATGTCCTCTGGAATGGAGGTTGAAGTATGAAGGGGCATAAGAATGTTTAGCATATCTGGCAAGTAAATACCTTGCAACGCCGGCTACAAAAGTGCCATGAGAACGCCTGTTCTCACTTTCAGGTGACATTGTAAATAAGAAGCAGGAAGCAGTATCTCCTACAAATGTTTGTCTTAGTGATTGGCTGAATTCAAGAAGTAGGACTGAGTGAACTTGTAGGCTCAGAAGTTTTACATTGTTTTGTTTTTGAGTGCAGTTATGTAACAACAACAAAATCTACATTTGTAAGTTACACTTTCACGCTAGAGATTGTTCTACAGTACTTGTATGAGGTGAATTGAAAAATACTATTTCTTGTTTATCATTTTTACAGTACAAATATTTGTAATGAAAAATAATATAAAGTGAGCACTGTCCACTTTGTATTCTATGTTGTAATAGAAATCAATAGATTTAAAAATGTAGAAAAACATCCTAAAATATTTAATAAATTTCATTTGGTATTCTATTGTTTAACAGTGTGATTAATCACGATTAATTTTTTTAATCGCAGTTAATTTTTCTGAGTTAATCGCGTCAGTTAACTGCAATTAATTGACAGCCCTATTGGTAATGTTAAGTTATTTGACTGGATTAGGAGGAGAGCACTGGGGCATTGCACCATTATCTGAATATCATTGACCTCCAGGAAACTGTGCTTCTAAAGCTTCAGTCAATCTGGCACTTTAGCATCCCAGAGGACAAAGGACCTGGGTGCCAAGGGGTGCTCAGCCCATCAGCTTCAATGATAGCTGCAGAGGTTGAGCACCTTCTCAGGATCAGGCCTTTTGATACCATGCAAAATACTCAGGCTGACCTGTTTGTGTGACACATGCAGTCATTTGACTTAGTGCCCAGCATGCAGCTCTAGAGTCAAGAGGGGAGCTGCACCAGGAATAAGCACCAGTTATAAGCAAATACAGCTAAGCAAGGTGATGAGGAGCACGGCAGAGGGATGGGTAACAGTTTGTTTGGGAAGCAATTTTTCAAGCAGATAAGAACCATTTTTTCAATGAGATTCCCAAACAGTGGCCATGAATCAATGTGTGAAAGAGATTTATTATAACAGAAATATTCGCTCCATAAAGCCAAGGGGGTGACATCACAGCAGGCTCCGCAGCCGTGCAAGAACAGCTTGGTTTCCCTAAGTTCACACTTCAGATCTGATGTTCAGGTGGGTAAATGAAGGTTTAAAACAGGACAGTGATTCTCGGCCTTTCCAGGGCAATCACCAGTCCACAGTTAGCATGTTAGGTAGTGCCTTTGAATTGACCTCTGCTGCAAAAGCGTTCATTAATGAAGGCTGCTTTTGGCAGTGGTTGCTGGGGTGTTCAGAGAAGCCCTGCTACTTCTGTTTTGGAGCGCTTGATTGTAATGAGCTCTTCGGGGTTCAAGGCAACAGAGCAGCTCTCCCCCAGGAATCAATCCTTCGCTTGGAATAGCGATTTTGTTGAATTGGCTGCTGTGAACAGAGCACAGAATAGGGATAGGGAGGAAAGCATATTTAATGTACTCATATTTTATTTTCTCATTTCCTCAGTCGGAAGTCCCAGTGGCAGAACAGACACTGCCATTTACCAGACCAAGGCCTTGGCCATCACTTCCCACCCCACTGTTCCTTCTGCAACCGGCAATGGAGCCCATGCTGCTGCAAATGGATTGTGATACTGAGTTTCAGAGCAGCCCAATTCCCACTGCAGATTAGAATGCACCCAACTGACTGGTATTGATGGCTGATGAAGAAGTCTTCAGCCACAAGAGCCTAAAGTGCTAGTTTTGCTAAATGTGGTCACACTTTATATTCAGGGTCCATTTATAAAGGGTTAACACATAATTTAATAAACTGTTAAACCAATTGTTATAAAGTACAACAGGTCAATAGGTGGCATATAGCCCTGGCTTATAATCATCTATAACATCTTCTACCAAAGTGCCTATAACCATCTATAACACATAGTGCTCATGTCTGTAGCATGTTTATAGAATTTAATTATTTATTAATGCTTAATAGCTATTTATAATGAATCAGTCATATGATGTTTGACCATAAACATCCTCGGTTAGGGAACCATTCAAAAGACCACCCGCAAGTTAGGCATCCAAAACAAAACTAAAAGCATCTTAGTACAAGCTGTGTAAGTGGCTTTTCACTCCGCAGAGATCATGGTGCAAAATGGAAAGATTCTTGTATTTTACATTAGCACACAGGGTGTTGTGTGTAACTGAAAGGGGAAAGTAATGTTGCTTGTCTGCTGTTTTTCCTTGCTTACTTCAGATAATTCTGCGTATAGCAGTTAGTGCTAAACAATGCTTAAAACTCTTTTCAAAGCATGTAACACATCTGATAATGTTCTCTAGCAACTCAATTTTTAAAAAATTCAAGTACAGTAAAAACCTCTGCAAGAAATAAGCAACCTATCAAGTTCAGAAGGCACTTCCAAGAACCTTCACAGGCAGTGAGCACAGTTTTACATCGCCTTTGTTAAAAGGCTCCTTCTTTTAAACATCTTGTTTTTGTAGATCTCCTGAGTGGTCCCTTGTGACTGACTTTGCTGGATATAGTGTATTCATAATGGAAAGCATTGCATCAAATGTGTGCAAGCTGACTATGTTTGTATGCTTTTTATTCCTCCTGTTAGGAGGCAGAACATGTGGGCTTCAAAGACAGCTCTCAGTCCCCGTGTATCAGAATCCAGAAGTAATAAACGAATTCTAAGGACCCCAGGTTCTCAATGCCCTACCTTACTCACACTTGTACCTTCATTGATGAGTATTCCCTTTATTTTCAATGGACCTGCATGGAGAAACTGACTATTCAACATGAGTAAAGGTGGCAAGCCTGGCCCTAAATGAATAGACTATTGGAAGGTCCTAAGTTAATACTGTACAAAATACTCTAAAAACAAGATTAGATAGTAAGCAAATGTGTAGGATAAAATTGTAACTGCAAACACTTGTAAAAACCAAAACCGACCCCCTTAAAAATGCTATTCTTATATCTCAGTCAATCTCACCTTGCGCTTTTGCATCCCAGAGGATAGAAGACCTGGAGGGGTTCTCAGCCCATTGGCTTCAATAAGAACTGTGGAGGCTGAAGACCTTCTCAGGATCATGCCCCTTTAAAGAATGCAAAACTCTCAAGCTGATTTGAGCATGAATCAAACATACACCAGTTTGTGTTTTGTTTTCCCCTGTGACAGGTGCACAAGAACGTGGCATATTGATGCAATTTGGTTGATGGCCAGTATTTCTTGCCCTCATGGTTCTTGGCAGGATAATAATTCTCTAATCAGGCATAGGTGAACTTCACAGTCCTGACACTGAGCGTGTGATCTCTGCCAGCCTTCCACTGTGATTTTCGTCCTCTTCTGCCCTGCATTGAACAGGATGCACTACCAGGAAAAAACACATTCTTGGCATTGTGGAGCCAACAAAGCACAGGTGTCCACCTAACCAGCAGCTTTTCTGGAGCTCAGTCCATCTGAGCAGCTGGGCAGAAAGGAAGTCACCCACATGGGCTGAAGGAGCTGATGATGAGGTCATTACCACTGTGCCTTGTGAATAATACAGACATACTTATGTTCAGTAACGATCACTCTGTTCCTCACAGTCCCCAAAAGCCAGCTTTTAGACTGAAAGCGATTTTATAGGGTCCACATCTTGCTCCCTTCAAAACTCTTCCTGACTCAGTGTGCTGTACCTCTTGGGTGGGAGTTTTGCATTCATATAGGAAGCAGGATTTGGCCTACAGAAGCGGATGATATGACTTCTCTATCAACCCTTTTCCTACATTCCGACAGAGACGGGTGCACTGAACTTTCACTGGGGGGCCAAGTATCTATGGAGAGCAGACTGGTGTTACTTAACCCACCTGCTATCAAAGCAAGCCACCTCAGAGAACTCTGCCTTAATCATTCTGTGATATTTCAGTTGCTTCTCTTTTATGCTCTCCAAACTCCATTTTTAAAAAAATGAGATCAAAATCAATAAAGATAAAGTCTGCATTGCCACATCCTTTGTAGGTACAATGGAATCACAGACGGGTTTCTCTTTTATAATTAATTCTGTTTCACAAGAAGTTCATATATATGCTCAGTGGAGAGGCCATTAGAGTCATACTGTCAAAAGGATGAAGAGGGCCTGTCTGGGTAACAAAGTTACCAGTCCATTAAATGATTTCCTTATGATGCCGTTCATTTTCATCTAGCAGCAGGTCCCGTTCAATGGCTTCTTTGATGTTAGCCTGACGGTTTGCAAATTTGCTTTCCTCTGGAATCACACCTGCAGTTTACCTGGAGGAAGGCAGCCCTTGCCACTATCACAGCTATCCGTCACCAACAGATAGGGCCAAGCTCGACCCTCCAGCACAATCACAATTGACTTCATGCTTAACAATAAGACGCCAAGGCAGGCTTTGCTTTGTCCCTTTCATTGTATTAAGCAACAAACACAGATTAAGATTAAACATAATAGAGACCATGTGAAAATGCAAAGGCCCTAACCTGCTCATATTTCTGGGCTGGGGACAGTGGAGTCACAAAGAATATGGAAATACACTCAGTTCTTAGAGAATGGTGATATTTGGGAGATGCTTTGGAGAACTGGAGGACTCATCTGAGCCAGTGTTGCCAAGTGCAGCTTCCATGCTTACCTCCTGAATGAGCCTCTACAGAAGGCTAAATTGAGATGCACAGCCTTGCTCGTAGTCACCAAAACAAGCTGCTCAAAAAAGCAGTAAATTTAGTGTCAAAAAGTAGCTTCCTCAAGTGGCTCCTCACTGTAATACACAGCAATACACACAAGTCCCAGCCCTAGGAGTGTTACACTGGAGATCATCTATTTAAAGTACTTTGGATTGGGGAAGAGAGGGGTGAAGGAGGGGAGCAGGGGTCCTTTGGTTCTAGACTAGAAGAGAAGCACTGGAAGTTGTCATGATCCAATTCTCTTGCATTCTCCTGAGGCTCCTGGCTATCTACACAGCAATGACAATTACTGCAATACCAGTTCAATATTTTCCAGCATACATAACATTATATTGTGCTTTATATGTTCAGAGAACAGATCCCACTGACTTCAGCTGCAGAGGTGAGAGCTCAGCACTTCTGCAGATCAGACCCCAGGATCTCAAGTCAGGCACCCGGAAAATGAGAAACATAAAATTAGTGACCACCTGGGAAAAGTTTGGTGTAAGTGATTAGCTCAGCATGACATAGGAACTCTGTGGTGGAGGATAGAATCTAGTTCTCCAGAGCAGCATTCAACTGCCTTAGCTGTCAGACCATCTTTTCTTGTCCTGTGATCTCTTGCTTCCTTAACTACACACCTTCCAACTTGTGCAAGAAATTAAACTGTCCTACAGTCAACGGTCCCCTTCACTATACAACCCTGATTCATCTCCAGAGCAGGAAGATCATGGGCACTGAACGAGGCAGGGGTCCTGTGGAAAAAAATAGCACATGATTATGCAATTAAAGACCTTGCATATGCATATGCACAAGGGGGTTGAATTAAGGTTGCATAGCTGAGCTCCCCCTCCAGCCCCTGGAGACTCACTAGACTGCTCTGAGGAGATCCCACTGCTAGATCCTGTGTGATTTAAGCTTCCAGAATCTGAACAGAGTCTGTGAATTGCCCTAAGCTTGGTGTTCCTAGGCATGCTCTGGGGCTGCAGATTCTCTGTCTAGCAGCCCCCTCCTGAAAGCAGAGAACTCATGTGCCAATTGTCTAGCCCTGGGGACAAGTGCCGACCCCCCAGACTCCCTCATGGCTGTCATGGTATCTAGCCCCAATCTGAACCTTAGAGTCCAAAAAAATGGGGTACCAGCATGAATTCCTCTAAGCTTTATTACCAGCTTAGATCTGATAAGCTGCACCAAAAATCAGGACTTGGAGTGCCTGAAAAACTCTGGTCTCCCAAACCTTCCCTGGGCCCAACCCAATTCTTGAGTCCTCACACAAAGGGGAAATAAACCATTTCACTTCCACCTCCTTTCTTCCCCTCCAGATCTTTCCCCCCTGGGTACACCAGGCGATTACTGTGAGTCAAACTCACTGAATCACACACACGAGAATCGGGTTTTTCTCCCCTTCTCCCCTCCCAGGCTTCCTCCTGGTTATCCTGGAGGATAGACAGATTCAAGCTCTCGTGAATTCTAAAGACATAGGAAATTCCCCTTTCCTCCCCACTACTCCTTTTCCTTCCACCAATTCCCTGGTGCGTACAGACTCAGTTCTTTGCTTACACAGGGAAAAATAATCGAGTCTTTAAAGAGAAAAAACGTTTAATAAAAGAAAGGAGAATAAGATTAATACTGAAATTCAGATGAATATTACAGAGGTTTTTCCTTATAGAAACTAGAGAGAAGCCTCCTCCAGCAGAAATACAATTTAAAATACTTCCAGCCAAATACACATTAAAACTCTACCAGCCAGATACACATTTGCAAATAAAGAAAACCAATTAAAAAGACTAAACCGCCTTTCTACTTGCACTTACTACTTGAATAGAAAATTAGAGAGCCTGTAGTACGTCCAGTCACTCTCAGATCCCAGAGAGAATAACGCAAAACCCAAAAAACACAAACAAAGGCTTCCCTCCACCGAGATTTGAAAGTATCTTGTCTTCTGATTGGTCCTCTGGTCAGGTGTTGCAGGTCACTGTTAACCCTTTACAGGTGAAAGAGACATTAACCCTTGGCTATCTGTTTATGACAATGGCTTAAACACGCATTCTCCCACAACTCCAGTCAGGTGGGAGTTCTGCATGCACAGGTTTCCTCTGCATGCACAGGTCACATGAGGACTGTAATGCAACACACCCAGACTTTGCAAAGGATTCGAAAACACCACTGCTTGTTACTTAAGCACAAGAAGTACACAGCTCCATACAAAAATAAGAAACTCTATATGCATTTCCTCCCCACTCTGGAACATTCCTTGGTCTGATGCCAGGGTCCTCTTTGGGCATACAGGGTCCTCTTTCTGAAGCTCAAGACATGGCATCTGAACGATGGAACCTCTCTCCCTGTAGGTCAGCTTGCTATCTCTGACCTGAGTTTGTCCCACAATTAAGCTGCCACTCCCTCTCCCACTACAAAACTGTATGCAACTGTTTTCCTCTCTTCCTGGTCAAAGCTTCTGGTATCTTTCTGGGCTCTCCTCAAGTGTATATGTCCCATCACCACCACCACCTGGTTCCTTTGCTCTGCTGTGGGGGATTTTCCATTGTCCTAAACATCAGCCCCCTGCAGACAAGTGGGACACAACTACTTATCCTGGCTTCAGCTAACTTAATGCCTCCACTGGAACAGGCAGCCATTGAGTTGTGAGCTGGTCTGAAAGGAACCTTTATCGACAAGGGTGAAATCCACATACACACAGAGCTTTTTGATTGAGCAGTTTTCATAGTAACAACTTCATGCTGTCAACCAGAATTCATAAGTTCTAGAGAGAGAGATTCCCCAGTCACCCCCCCCAATAACCCAGCTCCTTGTCAGACTTATGTCACCTCCTCAGCTCACTTCCTCCCCCATCCCACTAGATCCCTGTCCCAGTCTCCTTGCCCCACCAGTCTCAGTCTCCCGCAGGCTCCTCATCTGATTTCAGTCGCCCCGCTCTACCTCCTGGCTCCCAATCCCGTCCCCAGCATTTCCTCCCCCAAGGTCCCAGTCCCAGTCTCCTTGCTCTCTACATCCCAGCTCCTTGATCTAATCTATTCCTTTCTGCTGCATAAGTCTGGAGCAGGGCCACCCAGAGGATTCAGGGGACCTCGGGTCTTTGGCAGCGGGGACCCCCACTTTGGCAGTAATTTGGCAGCGGTGGGTCCTTCCACTCTGGGACCCGTCGCCGAAGTGCCCTGAAGACTCGTGGGCGGCCCTGAAGACTCGCCGCCGAATTACTGCCCAAGACCCTGCACTTAAGCGGCGGGGCCTGCTTCAGCAACAGGGGGTCCTTCCACCCTGGGGCGGAAGGACCCCCCACTGCCAAAGACCCAGAGCAGAAGAAGCTCCAGGGGCCTGGGCCTCGCGAGAGTTTTTTGGGGTCCCTGGAGCGAGTAAAGGACCCCACTCCAGGGGACCCAAAAAACTCTCGTGGGAGTCCCTGCGGGGCCCAGGGCCAATTGCCCCACTTGCCACCCCCCAGGAGCTCCTGATCGGGAGCTCATCCCCTCTGCCTGTGATTCAGGCAACTTTTTCCTCCATACTGCCTGGGCCCAGCAGCCAGGGCACTGACTGCACAGGAGATACAGACTTCCTGCTTCCTGTTTCAGTATCCAGCCCTGACCTAAAGCAGCCCAGAGCCACAACTGCAGGGAAAGTCCTGTTCAGCCCAGTGCAGAGAGAACCTTCATGGATTTATCTGCAAAGATCTAGTAAGGTTGAGCATAGGCAACCTGAGATTTTTCAAAGGCTTATCACATAGTCAAATCTGGACCAATTTTCACAGATTGGCAAAAGGCACATTCTGGACAAAACAGCCACTCCCTCCCAAATTTCAAATGCCTGCTCTAAAACACGGCGGCATGAAAACTTCTCACAGAAGCAGTTGCCAGAATTTTTTTTAACATGGGCAAAACATATTTTTCCCTAGCCTTGTTCTTGGAAATGGCCACACAGTTTTGGCCGAAATAATCCCAAAAACATTCAGATTGAGGCAGACATCCACCATGAAAAATTTCAGCCCAAATGGTTAAAGTTTGGCAAAGTTATAAGCAACTGATAACAGGGACTTATGGGAAGTGTTGGGCAACCTTATGATATACAGCCCAACTAGTCCTGCCTATAAATATACAGTCACAGTGGCGCAGGTTAATATCAATAGAAAGACATTTTTGCTGTAGTCATGCACTGTGTGAAAATATTTTTAATTATGTTATCGTAATTCACTAATGCTAATTAAAAAGAGAGTTCTCACTGCCTAGGACAGTTTAGCATTAAATTCAATTTGTACTAATCTGCCCAAAACCAAGACATGCTTGGGGGAAAGGGATAGCTTAGTGGTTTGAGTATTGGCCTGCTAAACCCAGCGTTGTTAGCTCAATCCTTGAGGGATCTGGGGCAAAATCATTTCTTGGTCCTGCTAGTGAAGGTAGAGGCCTCTACTCAATGACCTTTCAGGGTCCTTTCCAGCTCTATGAGATAGGTATACCTCTATATATGCTGTAGGAGAAAACACCCTATTCTGGTGGTGCCAGCCATAATAACTGTTGGACTATGGTATCTTGGTAGCCCCCATCAGGACTGAGGCCCCACTGCACTACGTACTGTACCCATATCAAAAGACAGTCCCAACCCTAAAGGGAAATCCAGGCCATGTCTAAAACCTGCTGTTTCATTCTTTACATCATCACAGACATCCAGTCTCTTTTCTCAGTCCACACAGCTCAGGCTCTTGCTCAGACCTTCATCACCTCATGCCTTGTCTTCTCCTTTCTGGTTTTGACATTCCGTCATGCCCCCCCTCAGTTCCATTCAAAATACTGCTCCTGAAATCATCTTCCTGGTTCATGGCTCTGACTACATCCTCCCCCTTTTTGCATTCCTCTGCCAGCTCCCCCCTTTTTCATCCTATCAAACATAAACTACAAGTCTTCCTTCTAAAGGCCTTCCAAAAGCATCAGGTGGCTTCAAGAAACAGGGGAAGCCACAGACTGCACCCCAAGGAGTTTGCAGTCGCAGCAAGGCAAAGAGAAAGATATACTAGTGGGAAGGGATAAGACATTCACACAAACGGATGAGGGAGGTGTCTTTCAGCCAGAGAGCAGCAAGTGCCCAGCACCTCTGGAAATCAGACACAAGTGCATTGAGTTGGTCACACAAACAATGAGGCACAAACAGTTACAGTCAAAATATAGCTACAAGTTCGCTGGTTCCCAACAAGCCTCTACTATACAACCCCTTCTACTTCACTCCCAGCAAACCCCAATTGCATTTTCAGTACAGCTTATGCTCCTCTCTCCTAGCCTTTGAGAGATGATCAGTTGCATTTCAGACTATCTACCCTATAGTTTTGCCATTGAGAATTCACCAATAGTCCCACAGGAGCTCTGATCCATTTCAGCTGGCACTCACAGACCCAGGTTGTAATATACATCTCCATTAGGATTTAATGTGAGTCCTACAGAGATATTCAAAAACAAAATCATTGTACAATAAAACAATGACAGTGAAAGATAATTTAACATTTCTCTACCCCATACATTCTTCATCCTTATTCCAGTAATTCTGTAATAGGCCAGATAAATTGTACAGTGACATCAGCTTCTCCCACAGAGACACACACACCACCTTGCTATGCGCATTGTCTGAAATTATTCTCTTTATGAAATTTTTCAGCCCTAGCAAGGCAAGGAGCCCCGTCAAGCATTACCAGAGCCATTCACAAAACGCAGAAGGAATAAAAACATGACAGATTTAATTATTATAAATAGTTCATTAAATTCCCTGCAGTCAGTATGTGAAATACAATCTGTAAATAGAACGCCGGCTGGAGAGAAAAAATACTCTTCTCCACTCTGATCTGTATGTGGTAGAAGGGGAAATATATTTCCTAAGTAATTGTGGGTTATTCATTATTAAGGCATTGATAATTAGTTATTGCTTTTAGGGGGATAGGGGTAGTTAATAGTGAGGCTAATGCTGCCAGCAGGGAAGTCCATCTGGCTCTATCATATTTCAGGCCAAAGCCGTTAGGGGTATTACAGCGACTGCTGAGGGGAGGGAGGAATGAGGTGAGTGAAGGACATATGTTACCAACTTGAAGCCCCTAGACAAACTCCTACTCACTTAGAATCATAGAATATCAGGGTTGGAAGGGACCTCAGGAAGTCATGTAGTCCAAACCCCTACTCAAAGCAGGACCAATCCCCAACTAAATCATCCCAGCCAGGGCTTTGTTAAGCTGGGCCTTAAAAACTTCTAAGAATGGAGATTCCACCACCTCCCTAGGTAACCCATTCCAGTGCTTCACCACCCTCCTAGTGAAATAGAGTTTCCTAATATCCAACCTAGACCTCCCCCATTGCAACTTGAGACCATTGTTCTTGTTCTGTCATCTGCCACCACTGATAACAGCCTAGCTCCATCCTCTTTGGAACCCCCCTTCAGATAGTTGAAAGCAGCTATCAAATCCCCCCTCACTTTTCTCTTCTGCAGACTAAATAACCCCAGTTCCCTCAGCCTCTCCTCGTAAGTCAGGAGCCATTCCCTAGGGAGCCCCAGTGGCATTTTCAATGGAAATGGTAGAAACCCCTCTCTCAAGTCCTTTGAAAGGACTTCAGTTTGTGAGAATGTGCTGTGCCCTTCAAAGATAACAAAGAAAAACCTAGCAGGAGTGAAGCAGGCTCACCAGCTGGAAGACAGGAAAATGCAGCAAGCAGCATCTAGACCCAGAGCAGCACATCCGGGCTGCAATAGCTATTTTTTGCCAAATTTCAGGAGCCAGTCTCCAGGAAGGCATGCTGGGGAGAGACGTTCCTGTAGGCCAGTAAACCTGCATTGGGGAGGGTTAGGCGTGGGCCAGTAATCACTGAGGGAGGGGCTGTGCCTGCGTGTAGTGCAGCACCACTAGATCAGAGGGACAAAGCACTTAAGAATGGAGAATAGAGCTGGGCAAATAATTGTGGGCTGCATCCACACAATATATATACTACCTGTATGGTCCTGAGCATGTCACGTGGGCCACAGCTGTGTGCTGATTGGGCTGCAAGCAGTGTGCGGGTTGAGGACCACTGAAATAGGTGATTCCAGGCTGGATTGGTGACAATCTCTTTTAGAGAAGTCATTCCACCTTGTATAAGCAGCAAAGAATCCTGTGGCACCTTATAGACTAACAGACATTTTGGAGCATGAGCTTTCATGGGTGAATACCCACTTCGTCGGATGCATCCAAAAGCTCATGCTCCAAAACATCTGTTAGTCTGTAAGGTGCCACAGGATTCTTTGCTGCTATTACAGATCCAGACTAACACGGCTACCTCTCTGATGCTTGACACCTTGTATAAGTACTTAAGTATTGATTGGAGCAGGGACTTTTGATTCTTCCCTCCCACCACCCATTCTAGGCGATAGGCTATTCTGCTCTTAATCTCTCCTATTGATGTTATTGTGCTTTGTACAAGCACATATATGCCAAAGACAGAATGACTCTATAGCCTGGTGATTAAAGCACTCACTTAGGAGATGTGGATCCAAATCCTTTCTCTGAGTTGGGTAGAGAGAAGATTTGAATCTACATCTCCAGGCAGAGTGCCTTAACTACCAAGCTATAGAGTCATTCTCAACTCTTTCTTTGGCCCAACGAATATTGAAGTTTTTATACGAAGGAGACCAGCTTCACTAGGAGAGATTGCACAAAACCTACACCAGAGTACCCTATAACCTGGCAACTAGGCTGCTCAACAGGAAAGGGAAGATCTGATTTCTAGTATCTGCTCCAGAAGGTGGATTCAAACCTGGGTCTTCTGCAGCCCATACACATGGGGCTAATATACATACATTTGCTTTACTGCCCTGGAACATGTTTTTCTTGCCAGAATGAATTGTGTCACCTTCACAGACATTTTGGGGTTAACGAAAACTCCATTTTTTGGGTGAATAAACTATTCGTCCAGAAAATTTCACTGACTTTGAATGTAGCGCAAAGAATCAGTTCTGCAGTGGGTTATGGAAGGAGATGATAGATAACTTGACTCCATATATTTTTCTGTCACAGGGAGTACCCTGTATGAAGATGTAGTCCTTCTAGCTGTATGTGTAGGAGAGGTAGTGGAAAAGACACAGGCAAATTATGCTGTAGAAATTTGGAGTGGTCCAGAATTAGAAGCTTGAATCCAAATCCCTCTAAACTGCAGGTGAGGAGAGATCATTTTGAATCTGAACCCACCCCTGTGGTTTTGGTTTCAGCTCTGTGAAGCCCATATCAGCTCTCTCTCCCTGGATCTCTGTGTGGCCTAATATTTATCTTTGGGCCAAACCCCTTTCTTCCTCCACTTCTGATTCTCTTGTTAATGGCGTGTGTTGATTACCAGGAAGAACAGCTAGAACCAGAACACTGCTTAATGAACACAGAGGGACGGACATACTGTTGAAAAGTTCCCCATGCCTCGGAGCAGGGTCCTGACACAGAAGGCATTACTGGGATCCTAGCTAGAAATGCATCTGTACATATGTGTCACAGCCACTGGGTCAGTGACCATGCTGACTGTGTTCACTGAAAGCTGGAGGCCAGTGCATTCAAAACATGCAGGATCTGAGGGCACCTGTCTCAGCTTGCATTACCCACATACATCCACACTGAAATTACAGAGTTACTCAGCTTGTGACAATGGGTGGGGGACGAAGGGGGGAAGAGTGATATCTCATAGGACAGTGGAGGCAAGTACACTCATTAAAAGCGCTTGGTGGATATATGATTTATATATTCACCGTCTGGGACACAAAACAGCACCGAACTATGAGGAATGTTGCTAAAACTTCAGCCTAGAGCTCTGGCACTAACCCAGCTAACGGAGCTGGACAGGCGTATGAGATTGGACGTTTCACAACTCGAAAAATGTGCAGCCCACCCCACCAGAGCTCTGACACAGAAAATCAAATGAGGCAGATAAACACTGTGCGGCCGTGCATGAAAACACAATTGCTTCCTGTGAAT
The DNA here is from genome assembly GCF_003597395.2 of Chelonoidis abingdonii. Classification (NCBI taxonomy): domain Eukaryota; kingdom Metazoa; phylum Chordata; order Testudines; family Testudinidae; genus Chelonoidis; species Chelonoidis abingdonii. Next base: position 291,424,532 of record NC_133770.1, read on the forward strand.
CTGATGGGGGAACAGTAATTTTCAAGCTAACATTATAATGGTCTAATTTTTCTAGCAGTGATGTAGGTCCTGGCTCAAGTAGCCCATAAAGGGAAAGATTTAATGGTCCTAAAAATTCCTCTAATCCAACCATGCCAGCTTTTCTTAGCTCTACGAACTCCTCCCACTCTCTCTTGGAGAGAATCAATGGCTCCAGTGCTTGGATCACATCCTCCCCCCTTCTATTACAGTTAAACTTAGGCCATGTCTACACAGCAGTTGAAGGCGTGACTGCAGCTCAAGCAGGCATGTCTGTGCTAGCTTTAATCTAGCTAGTGTGTTGAAAATAGCAGGGAATATGTAGCGGCATGAGCTTCAGCACAGGTTGCACCATAGGGATGTACCCAGAGGCAGCAGGTAGGCTTGGTCAGCCCCAGCTGAAGCCCACGGTGCCAAGACTTTACTACCATTTTTAACATTTTAGCTAGATTAAAGCTAGTGAAGGTATGCCGGCCAACCTGAGCCACAAATCACAGCTTTGATTGAGGTGTAGGTATAGCCTCAGTCAGGCAACAGAAAAAAACCCAGGTGACTCAGGTGACCTGTCACCAAGGGTAATAATGAACACTGAACAGCTATAGCAAACCCAGAGTTTGTGTCAACCCTAGGCTTAATATGGCTTGCATCAGTCACTTGACCAACGCACACACTCATATAACAAAATCCAAGGCTGCTCACAAACAGCTCACGGAGAGGCGAAGAGCAAAAATGATCCAGCAAACTGTGCTACAAATCGTTTGCCCAGCTATGACTGTGGCACACTGATGGTTCCATCTAGTAGAGGGTGGCAATATGAAAACATATTAACTATTTAACTGTAGTATTTATATGTAAGGAAAATAATATTTTACGTTTTCTTTTTATACCTGATCTTCAGGGCGGAGAATTTTGTTTACAGTGAGACACATGCATTATAAAATAAACTGACTTTAACAGGGTCAGAAGCAAAAAGTCAGCATCTTTCTTTTGTAACGGCGTATCTGATGGGTAGAGAAAATCAAATTGTGCCAGGGTTTAATAGTGAGAGGATGGTGTTGTGCAATCATGATGGCTGGTCTGGACAAAACAGATGAAATGTTTCCTAAAATATTTTGGGGAGGAGATCTTGTTAGTGCAGAGGTGGGCAAACTTTTTGGCCCAAGGATCACATCGGGGTTGCACAACTGTATGGAGGGCTGAGTAGGGAAGGCTGTGACTCCCCAAACAGCCTGGTCCCCACCCCCTATTCACCCTCTCCTACTTCCCACCCTCTGACTGTCCCCCTCAGAACCCCTGACCCATCCACCCACCCCCCACTCCTTGTCCCCTGGCTGCCCCCTCCCAGGATCCCCACCCCCTATCCAACTCCCCTGCTCCCTGTCCCCTGACTGCCCCGACCCCTATCCACAAAACCCTCCCCTGACAGCCTCCCTGGGACTCCCACCCCCTATCCAACTGTCCTCTGCTCCTCATCCCCTGACCACCCCCTCCAGGGACCACCCACCCCTAACTGGCCCCCGGGACCCCACTCCCTTACCCAACCCACCCTGCTCCCTGTCCCCTGACTGCCCCGACCCCTATCCACAAAACCCTCCCCTGACAGCCTCCCTGGGACTCCCACCCCCTATCCAACTGTCCTCTGCTCCTCATCCCCTGACCACCCCCTCCAGGGACCACCCACCCCTAACTGGCCCCCGGGACCCCACTCCCTTACCCAACCCACCCTGCTCCCTGTCCCCTGACTGCCCTCTCGACCCCTATCCACATCCCCTCCCCCTGACAGGCCCCCCAGGACTCCCACTCCTAATCTTCTCTGTTTCCCATCCCCTGACCACCCTCCCAGAACCTCCGCCCCATCCAAACACCCCCTCCTCCCTGACTGCCCCCAGGAACCCTGCTCCCTTCCCCAACTGCCCCCTGCTCCCCACTCCCTTACCAGCAGCAGGAGCTCACAGCCCCGACACCCGGCCAGAGCCAGCCGCGCTCCCCACGCTGCCCAATGGGAGCCACGGGCCAGAGTGCAGCCCACACGGCGGCATGACTGTGGGGGAGGGGGAACAACGGGGAAGGGGCTGGGGACTAGGCTCCCTGGCTGGGAGCTCAGGGGCTGGGCAGGACACTCCCACACCCAGATGTGGCCCGCAGGCCATAGTTTGCCCACGGCTGTTCTATATGACTGTTTTGTGGGGACATCGTGTTCTTCCCCACCTCTGTATTGTATCCAGCTGTTGTCTCTAGAGAGAGAGTGCCACCCAGCTCCACTCCAGGCCCCAGCTGCTGGCCCTGCGCCTGGGGCCCCAGCTACTGGCTCTGCCCCTGGGGCCCTGGTTGCCGGCCCCATTCTCCGCTGCTGGCACCATGCCCAGGATCCTGGCTGCTGGCCCTGCCCCAGCCCCCTGCTGTGGCCACAGCCTCCTTACCCCCATCCCCATCCTCCCCTTCCAGAGTCCCAGGCCTGCTCCCAGCATCAGCTCCAGAGGTGGGGGTGTGTGAACAGGCATGGGGGGGGGCACAAGGTAAAACATTTGGGGACCACTGGCCTAGAATGGTGGAGCAGGGACCTCTACCTGTTGCTGCCATAATAATAATAATTGAAAATATGAGCTGTTTTGGTTAGGTTTTAGACTGAATATACGGGTTATATCTCTCTTAAATACTTGCATGGATCCCATTCCCATAATATTTCAGGATCTCATAATGGCTTAATGTATTCATCCTCACAACATCCCTGTTAGATAGGACAGTACTTTTATCTCCACTTTATACTTGGGGAACTGAGACTCAGAGAGATGAAGGCCCAGATTTTTGAAGGTATTTAGGTGTTGCTGTGCTCAGCATTAACTGTTAATGGGATTTAGGCTCCTACGTGCCTAAATGACTTTTTGAAAATGAGATTTAGGCTCCTAAATCAGTTAGGCATTGCAACACTGTGTGCAGCGACACCTAAATACCTTTCCAATTCTGGGCCTAAGTGACTTGACCAAGTCTGTGGTAGAACAAGCAACTGAGCTCAGTGTCAGATTTGAGTCTCTGACTAGCCCTAATCACTATACAAACTTCATCCTTTCTCCATCTGTTTCCCATCTTGGATGACACAACTCTTAGAATGCAATATCGGTACTTGTGTTTGCTGGTTTGAAGTGCACTTTCAGTTGTCAAATGTTTGCTTAAAATTCACTGTCTGTGAACAAACATGCCAGTAAACTCATTCACTAGAATATTTGCCAAAGAAAACCCAACAGAGGCACGAACACAGGGAAACTGAATTCAGATTATTTATTGTTCATAATAAATGTTTTGAGCACCGCTCTTGTAAGTAATTACTAAAATTAGCCTTCAAAAATCTCCTTGAGGCGACCCTCTCGTCAATCAAGATAAACTCTAACTGCACAGCACCCAGCCGGGGACTTGTGAGTTCCCCACACCCACCCAGGGCCTCTCACATGGGGCTACTCCTGAGTAGGAAAAAGACCACCCTCGATCAAGGAAGTTTGTTTCCAGAGCCAATGCTGTGCGTGGAGGTGAGGCCGACTATAGCTAGTCAGTACCTTTCCACCTCTTCCACCAACTCTGGCTCCTTCCCCACTGTGAAGTGACATTCCACATCTCTAGAGCCAGTTTCCATTGCGGAGGACCAGTCCATCATGGTCTGTCCCTCTTGCTGCCATTCTGGCATCACACCTGACCTCCACCCTTCACCTTGCGGGCGGTGAGCCCGTGAGACGGGTTCACATCACCTTTTCAGGCTCTTGCCTGACACCATCCCCCAGGGTAGATCCCGGTATCCTTACTCCAGGTAAGGATTGCGTGGTCATTTTTGGGTATCAGAGAGGAAAACCCTGACTGTTGTTTGTGCCTATGCACCTAACAGCAGTTTAGAGTACTCAGCCTTTCCAGAGATGGTGGAATCAGTACTCAATAGAATGCCACCTACCGACTCTGTACTTTTACTGTGAGACTTCAATGCTCATGTGGGGAATGATGAGGATACCTGGAGGGGAGTGATTGGGAGAAGCAGCCTCCCTGGTCTGGACCCAAGAGGTGAGTTATTGGAGTTCTGTGCTAGTCATGGATTTTCCATAACAAATATCATGTTCGAACACAAGGTTGATCATAAATGTACTCAGTACCAGAGTACCTTGGGCCAAAGATCGATGAACGACTTTATAGTTGTCTTCTCAGATCTAAGGCCATATGTTCTGGACACTTGGATTAAGAGAAGGGCAGAGCTGACAACCAATCACCACTTGGTCATGAGTGGATCCAATGCCAATGACAGCTGGATAGACAGGGGAGGCCCAAATGATCAGTGCGAGTCACCTAGGAACATCTGGTGGAGGACCCTGTGTGGAAAGACTTCAATTCCGATCTATGGAAGAACTTCTCCTGCATTCCAGGTAATGTCTTGGACATTGAGTCCAAGTGACCATGCTCAGGGCCTCAATTGTTGAGGCAGCCACCAAAAGTTGTGGCCTAAAGGTGATTGGTGCCTGTCATGGTGGCAACCCTAGGACCCACTGGTGGACTCCAGTAGTGAGGGAAGCTGTCAAGTCAAAGAAGGAGGCCTTCCGAGCAATGCTTTCAAACCAGACTCCTAATACGTCTGAGAGGTACCAGCTGGCTAAAAGGACTGCAGCTGCAGCGGTCGTTGAAGTGAAAGCCCAGGCTTGGGAGGAATTTAGAGATACCATGGAGAATGACTACCAGATGGCCTCAAAAATGTTCTGGAAAACTATTTGTCACCTTAGGAGGAGTCAGCAAGACATTGTCCAGGCTGTACTCAGCAAGGGTGATGAAATGCTGACCTCGACTGCGGAGATTGTTGAGAGGTGGAAGGAGAACTCTGAGGAATTCCTCAACCCAATGGACATGCCCCCCCCCTCCCCCCTTCTAGGAAGTAGTGCTGGAAACCTTCGGTGACATCTGATGCAATAACTGCGTGGATCTGCTAAACATGGCACAGACAAAGAAAGGTTAAATACAGGAAATGTATGGGGATAAAGAAAGTCTAAACAAGTAGGTGTTACTATGTGTGTCCACAGGATGGACCAAGAGGAGAGGCCATGGGGATGGTTTTGTCCAAAAAAGGGGATCTGAGAAAGGAGGCAGCCACTCCTTTGCCTGCAGTCAGGGTCACCTTGGGGCTACCTGGGTGATTGTGGAATAGATGCCTGAGGTCTCTCTCAGGACCTACACAGAAAGATAGAGTAACAGAGTTTAAGGTCACAAGCAATCAATAGTTCATCTAGTCTCCTTCATATTACAGGCTGCCAACATTACCCAGCACCTGCGTACCAAACCCAACAACTGAAATTAGACCAAGGTATTACAACCCTCAGGAGACTAAACTATTACGTACCACAGGCAGAGAATGAGGGACCGAGGTGCATCAGTGCCTCAGATCCTCGCAATGGCAGGGAATTGATTAAGTGAGATATATGTATATGATTCTCACAAGCAACCCACATCCCACACTGCAAAGGAAGACACAAATAGACCTAAGGTCACTGCCAGTCTAACATGGGGGAAAATTCCTTCCTGACCTCACACAGGTCATCAGTTAGACCCTGAGCAAGTGAGCAAGAACCAGCCAGCAAAGCACTTGAGAGAGAGAATGTTTGGTGCCACCTCAGATCCCTGGCCGCCCTGCCCAATGTCCCATCTCCAGCTGTGGCCATCTGTGATGCTTCACAGGAAGGAGACAAACAAGTAATGCCCAGAATACATGGGGATGGGGGGTAATCCCTACCTGACACCTGCAGGTGACTGGCTGAAGTCCTGAAGCATAAGCTTTTAGGAACGTCAGACATAAACCATAAGGGAGAGGGATCCTCAGGACTTCTGAGCCCTGGTCCCCACCATCACAAGCAACCCCATCATATGATCCCACTCACAAATTTGTCCAGCTCCCTCTTAAAAATAATTAATTGTTTCCTCCCACATATCATGTTGGGAGGTTGTTCCAGAACCTCACTCCTGTAATTGTTAAAAACTCTCTTCTAATTTCCAGCCTGAATTTGTTCATGACCAGTTTATATCCATTTCTCCTTGTGCTCTTTAGCTTAAATGGCTCTTCACCCTTCCTGATGTTTAGGCCTAGAATGTATTTATAGAGTGCAATCATATCCCCTCACTGTCTTTATTTTGCTAGCCTAAACAAGCCATGCTTTTTTTAGTCTGTTCTCATAAGATAGGCCCTCCATTCCCTTGATTATCATCATAGCTTTTTCTGCACCTGTTCTAGTTTGAATGCATCTTTCTTGAACACGAATGATCAGAACTGTATACAGTATTCCAAATTAGGTCTTCCCAGAGCCTTGCACAGTGGCATTAATATTTCTCTATCTCTACTGGAAATGCCTTACCTAATATATCCTGGGATCGCATTTGCCTTTTTTTTTTTTTTTTTTGCAATTGCATCACACTGGTGGCTTATAGTCAACCTCTGGTCAACCAACACACTGAGATCTCCTTCCTCCTCTGTCACTTCCAACTAATGAGCCCTCAGCTTGTAACAGAAATTTTCGTCTCTTTCTTCATCTGAAACATCTAGTCATGGATTTGTGCATTTAAATCTATCTGGAGGAGTATATCAGGGTGAAGGACTGTCTTCTTGTAGTATTTTTGTATGGCACATTGCACAATGGAGTTTTGATTCATGACTGTAGCACCTAAATGCTACAGCAATGCAAATAATACTTCAGAACAATTAGCTGTTTTTAAAATTCAAATGCACCCATTCAAGTGCTTATTCTCTACCACTTCCTTCAATGTGAGGTGTATAGTGTCAGAAAAATTCCTACACTGATGCTTAGAGACTGCGAAGACTGTAAAATAGGATAATCTAGCCAGTCTTCTCTAGAATCATGTTATGAGCTGTCTTACCCACCTTTCAGAAGTTTCTGAATACAGTCAGCCATGTCCCTCTGACAATTCACAACTCCCCTCTCTTCAACATCCAATGGCAGATAGTCCCATCCACTAAACAAAGCCCTCTCCAATCAACAATGACTCTATTCATTCCCCTTCTTCCAATCGGCTTCCAGGTAGTTCTGTAACTGCCTTAATATTTCATAATAGGCCTAATAAGCATTGCAAGAACCTTAATGTTCTCATCATTTCACTTTTCACTTTTTAGAACAGTTTACATTTACAGGCTGAAATTAGACCTTGATGTTTCTAAGTTGAGCATTCATGTTATGTCTGTATAAATACTTTAGAGAGAAACAGAAATGCTGTAGCTGGAAACACACACACTCAGAGGGTTGAGTGTTTCCTGGTAAAAAACACCACATATTTTCACAACTCTGGACTCAGAAGATGGACCGATAGATGAGCAGTAGACAGCACCAGCAAAGTCATCTAATTCACTACCTGCACTGTTCATGAGATCCATCTAATCAGCTCTTCTTTGTCCCCCTCCATTGTTACTTACTATTTACCTGTTCCACCCTTGGCAAGTTCTTGTTTTCTGATCATGTGTTTTTTCAGAAATGTTTCCTAGGACTAACTTAATTTTAGTTTAAGGGTCTGACTCCTTGTTATAATGCACATACCTATCTTAAGTATCCCTTGCACTTCTTCATGGATCATTTGGCCTGATATCATCAAGTATTGGAGCCCTTTCAATTATCATTAACTTCAATAGGAGCTGAGTTTTCTGCACCTTGCAGGCCTGGGCACTCAATAGTGCAGTTTCTCATCTCACGCCTTTGTCATCACTTCTCTAGGATGTGCCTACCAAGGCCCCAATTCAACACACCATTCGAGCACACCCTTGACTTTAAACGTGTGTTTAAGTACCAGGGACTTCAATGGAACTAAAGTGTATACATAAAAATCAGCACCAAATGAAGTGGGTTTGCTGAACTGGGGCGCACATGCTTTCCATCTCTTTCTAAGTCTAACACCCCGTCTAGACTACGCGCCGTATCGGCGCGTTAAAATCGATTGCTCGGGGAGCGATATATCGTGTCTATCTGGAACGGGAATATATCGATCCCAGAGCAGCGCTAGATCAATTCCGCGAACTCCACCAAAACAAACGGAGTTCCGAATCGACATGCGAGCGCCACGCACATCGATCACGCGGGCTCGTGTGACGGGTAAGTAAATCGATTTTAGATATTCGATTTCAAGCTACGCTCTATTTCTACGTAGCTCTGATAATTAGCGTATTAAAAAATCTGGAATTTTTTTCGCGCGTAAGTGTAGACGTGGCCTAAGACTCTTTAATCCTTATTGTGTTTTTCAAGTAATGAACACACTTCTTTAAGGCCCTGGGTTACCCAGTTATCTGCCTAATATTTTGGTACGCCTCTACCCCAATATAATGCTGTCCTGGGGAGCCAAAAAATCTTACCGTGTTCTAGGTGAAACCGTGTTATATCGAACTTGCTTTGATCCACCGGAATGCGCAGCCCCCCGTTCCCCCGATGAGTACTGCTTTACCGCATTATATCCAAATTTGTGTTATATCGGGTCATGTTATATTGGGGTAGAGGTGTATGTACCCACCACTAACAAACTAGGTCAGTATTTTATTACTCTTCTTGATTTACTTTTAATTTTAACACAGCTATAATGTCATCTGCAGCCTGACTCTCCTGTCCTACTTAAAGATGACACCACAACAAAAAAGTACTGCCTAAGCTTTAGAGCAGGTACGATTCAGCATTATGAACCCTTATTTTCACTCTAACTTTTTAAAGCAAAAGATCAGCTGTTCCTTTTTCATATTTAACCATGCAATGGAGTTCTGAATGGTGATTTGCATTTTAATTAGAATTAGTGGAAGGACTGTTACAACATTTCTTTAAAGTTAATCGAGAGCTTTCATGCCTGTCACATCAGAGCAAGTAGCTGGGACAAAGAGGAGAAAAAGTGCAAAGTTATGAATGAGGAAGAGAAGTCCTCTAAAGAGTAAAGATCTGAAACTAGCAGCAATCGACATGCTGTGAGTATCATGCAGAAAGGTAGGACGGACTAAGTGCCCTTAGTGCACTATGGGGAGTGGCCAGGTTTCTAAATATTGATATATGCCAGCTGGTGTTCTAGGTGAAACATTCTCAATTAGTATAATCATTAATTATGTGTTTTACAATAGCCCCCGGAGCTCTCAACCAAGGTCAGGGCCCCATTGTGCGACGCACTGTATAAACACATATCAAGAGACATTCCCTGCCCCAAAAAGCTTGCAATCTAAATAGACTAGACATACAAGATGTAGGAGAAAGGCACTGTTATCCCCATTCTACAGATGAGGAACTCAGGTGGAAGGAGATCAAGGGATGCACTCAAATTTACACAGAGAGCATGTGGCAGAGCTATGTACTTGCAGTGTGTGAAAACTAAAACCAAACTCAAAGAAACCAACAGCAAACCTTTTGCACAGTGTTTTGTTCGCGAAGAGTAGTTTACTCTTCCCACTATACAAGATGTGGCTTAGAGAACTGAAATCAGAGCAGGGTATAAGACACCTGAGTTCTGCTCCTAGCTATTCTAGTGCCTCCTCTGGTTGCCCTTGTATATACAGCTTTGTTAAGCCTCACAATCTCAATACCTCCAAGGAGTAAGTAAGTGTTAGAGCCGGTCAAAAAACAGTTGATGGAACAGTTTTCTATCAGTTTTGTTTCGTTACCGAAACACTTTCGATTTTTTAATTTGATCCAGATTATTCAGCAAACTCTACATGAAGACATGAATAGTTTCAAGGGAACTGAAACTGCATTGCTCAACAAATAAACCATTTGCCCAAAACATTTCTCCCAGCTCTAGTGCCAGGTTCTGGCTGCAATTGTGCAGCATTCCAACACAACAAGGTCTTTACGGCACCCTACCCAGGAAGTCTATCTGGGAAGCTCAGCCCTTAGATGCACAATCCCCAACACCGCAGCAGGGTCCGCTAGAGCGGAGAGGGATAAAGTTTCACAAGCAGCTGGCTGCTCTAAGTGCCAGGAGAGGGGGAAATCTGCACTTAGAAGGCCCTCTCTGTGCATGGATCTATTGAGGATGGTTGTGTCAGGATTATTATCTCAGGCACGAAGGGAAATCAAGCTGGGATGGGGAAAGTAAAACAAAACAGCTCTTCAGGTATCTTCAGAAACAGGAAAGAGAACACAGACAAGCTGTGGCTGTGCCATTGTCTCTTTGTAGGAGGCTTTTCCCAAGTATCCCCGCATTACAAGTAAATGGTTGCTAATGATTTGTGTTCACGAGACACTTAAGTAATTTAAACAAATCTGTATCTGCTTCAGAGTGAACACATGCCAGCAAACTAACCCCACCAAGCTGACTTCATCTGTACTATGCAAATTGATTTCTGATTAATGTCCCCTCAGACTAGTAAATTATGGGATGACAGTTTCAGGAAGCCAGTTGGGCTCCCTGCTTCCCCTGTGGTCATGCTTTAAAGACAACTGACTCGCTTTCCTGCTGAGGTGGTGTTCAGCTCTGCCTAGTCTAACTGGAGTACTTTAAGCATGTGATCGGTCCCACTAGCAAGGTTTGACCTGCACAGAGGGACATGGGAATAACTGCATGAGCTGAGATAACAGGCGGATGTGGTGCATTACACCTGGTATTCAAGTTCTTTGTCTTGTCTTTGAATGAGTGGGAAGAAACTAGAAGAGAAATCCCCCCCGTAATCAACTTGGAGACAATGGGGAGGTATCATAGACCAGGAGATTGGGGCCTTTCATACCTCTGGCCAGCAGAGCTCAGGTCGGTCAGTGCATTTGACATTGGCATTTGAATGGGAGCCACCTGTATCCTGCAATGATGAGAACTGAGCCCCAGACAGGTAAGGGCAGCTATTCCTCCATGACCACCTGTCACCAGACAATGCATGCAGCAGCCCTGGCATCCGCCCTGAAAGAAGACTTCCTGCTCCTTCTCTTGGCCAGGAGATGATGGCTGCTTTTAGGGTCTGACCCAAAGGCCATTAATATCAATGGGAGGCTTTCTACTGACTTCATTTGGCTTTGGATCAGGTCCAGATGAGAAGAGGGTAGCGGTTATGTTTCCCAAAGGAGGAACATGACCTCTGCAATGGAAGAGCAGCAAGGAGCATGTGCGGAAGGAATCTTTTGGATGTTTTTAAATGTCCTTTTGGTCAGGGCACAGTGAAACAACTTGCACTCACAAAAGCAAATTCTACAGAAACAAAATGAAAAGCTTTCACCGCACAATCCAATGCAAACTTTAATGATCTTTCCTGAGCATTAGTGTTTCCTTACTCAAGAAAGCAGTGTTTTCATTTGCCATGGTATTTGCTATTGATCATGCCCTTTTCTTTTAGTCCAATTTGGCATGCATTTAAAACTGTTCATTCATGTGTCTCACAAGCTTTGATGTTGGCACAGTTTGGGGGACATTTCAAATTGCAGCCTTAAGTGCATTTTCTGTTTTATAGTAATAGCCTCTAATAGAGCAAATGGCAATATTAAAGAAAACTATCCAGGCCAGCATTTCTCAGTTGTGGGAATGAGCAGAACTCTACACTAAGCATCAAAGATGTGTAGAAGAATAACTTGCAGTCTTTGCACCAGATTTGATAAAAGTCCATCACTTGGTCCAAAAATCAATTAGACGCATTTCTTAAAATTCAGAGGAGCGCATCAACTTCTGCTTTACCTGAAATCAAATTTAATGAGTGCTAAGGCAGGCACAGCTATGTCACTTTCGGTAGCATCGGTGGGACTTGAGAAGAAAATTGTTTTCTTAGCTTCAGATGAAATGTCCATCTTTTAACGCCTCAGCACACTCACAGTCAGACATGCAGTCATGGGCAGCCCCTTTCATTGCCAGAGGAATTATGTGTAAAGAGAATTTAAATGCTAAACATTTATTGTTTTCTGAAACTCCAGGAACTCAAATAATCACAGCTCCATTTTTATTTCTAATACAGAATTCCTCAAGTCTCTATCTGTTGCTTTCTCTTCTTCCTCATTTGTTCTTTCAAAGCTGGCCATCCCTGTAATACTCAATACCCAGAACTACATACCACTTGACTCATTCCCTTAGCTTTGTACCCACTGGCTTAGCTCTGTCAACCTGCAGCTATCTCAGCTACTGAATATGTCCAAGATGGAGGCCTGGTCTACACTTAAAATTTAGGTCAACCTAGTTATCTCCATTAGAAACGTGAAAACTCCAACATTTCAGCACTGTAGGTGTGCTGATCTAAATCCCAGGGTAGATGCTGCTAGGTTGATGGACGAATGCTTCCATCTCTCAGGGATATGGTGTTCCAAAAGAAATGCACCTTCATCAGTGTGGGTTGCATGTACACAGTGGGGTATACTGGCCTATTTATGCCAGTATAATCCCTGTAGTGTAGACGTGGCCTGAAGTCCTTCTAGGGAGGGGAAAAATAAAATCTTCATTGCTACATCTCTCAGTGTCTATATATATATATATATCCACTATCTGTCACAACCTACAAGTCTTGAACCCAGAGCCACAGGTTTTCTGGGAGTCATCATGCTATTATCCTCCACCCAATAGCTTGCTGGCATTAGTTAGAACCAGGATTCCTTGAAGCCCAGTTCAGATAGAAGGCTCCACCTCTGAGCCTCAAGTGGTGGACCACCACAAGTCCTGACTGGCCCACTCCCCTTACTTACACCAGAAGGAGGATGTGACACTTTCTTGGGGTGCCCAGGATCATGGGTCACCTTGTTACCCCCCTGCCTCCAGTGTGAACGTGTGGTATCTTGTGGATTTAAGCTCCTTTACTGCAGCAACTGTCTTACCGCTCAAAAACTCTCTTCAGGACACTGTCAGTCCTATTTTCTTCACAGGTTAACATGAGGTGTATTCCAGTCTCAAAGCCTCTTAGAAGAACGTTCCCCTCTAGCATCCAGCCCCTGTTACGGGACACTAACAGAAATTACCAGGTAAATTGCCACCCAATAAGAGTATACTCACAGCTGGAAGACTACAACACAAGATTCACACTTTGCTTACTACCACAAATGAATCACTGGATCATACAACTAGGCCATCCCTGACAGGTGTTTGTCCAACCTGCTCTTAAAAATCCCCAACGATGGAGATTTCACAACCTCCCTAGGCAATTTATTCCAGTGCTTAACCACCCTGACAGTTAGGAAGTTTTTTCTAATGTCCAACCTAAACTGCCCTTGCTGCAATTTAAGCCCATTGCTTCTTATCCTACCCTCAGAGGTTAAGAACAATGTATCTCCCTGCTCCTTATAACAACCATTTATGTACTTGAAAACTGTTATCATGTCCCCTCTCAGTCTTCTCCAGATTAAGCAAACCCAATTTTTTCAATCTTCCTCACAGGTCATGTTTTCTAGACCTTTAATCATTCTTGTTGCTCTTCTCTGGACTTTCTTCAATTTGTCCACATCTTTCCTGAAATGTGGTGCCCAGAACTGGACACAATACTCCAATTGAGGCCAAATCAGTGTGCAGTAGAGCGGAAGAATTACTTCTCATGTCTTGCTTACAATTCTCCTGCTAATACATCCCAGAATGATGTTTGCTTTTTTTGCGACAGTGTTGCAAGGTTGACTCATATTTAGCTCGTGGTCCACTACGACCCCCAGATCCCTTTGCATAGTACTCCTTCCTAGGCAGTCATTTGCCATTTTGCATATGTGCAGCTGACTGTTCCTTTCTATGTGGAGTACTTTGCATTAGTCCATATTGAATTTCAACTTGTTTACCTCAGACCATTTCTCCAGTTTGTCCAGATCATTTTGAATTTTAATCCTATCCTCCAAAGCACTTCCAACCCCTCCCATCCGCAAACTTTATAAGAGTCCTCTCTATGCCATTATTTAAATCATTGATGAAGATATTGAACAGAACCGGACCAAGAACTGAACCCTGTGGGACCCCACTCGTTAGGCTTTTCTAGCAGGACTGTGAACCACTGATAACTACTCTCTGGGAATGATTTTCCAACCAGTTATTCACCCATCTTATAGTAGCTTCAGCTAGGTTGTATGTTCCTAGTTTGTTTATGAGAAAGTCATGCGAGACAGTATCAAAAACCTTACTCAAGTCAAGATATACTACATTTACCACTTCCCCCCATCCACAAGGCTTGTTACCCTGTCTAAGAAAGCTATCAGCGTGGTTTGACACAATTTGTATTTGACAAAGCTATGCTGACTGTTATTTATCATTTTATTGTCTTCTAGTGTTTGCAAATTGATTGCTTAATTATTTGCTCCATTATCTTACAGAGGTTAAGCTCACGGGTCTGTAATTCCCCGGGTTGTCCGTATTTCCCTTTTTATAGATTTGCCCTTTTCCAGTCTTCTGGAATGGCTTCCATTTTCCATGACTTTTCAAAGATAATTACTAATGGCTCAGATATGTCTTCAGTCAGCTCCTAGAGTATTCTAGGATACATTTCATCAGGCCCTGGTGATCTGAAGACATCTAACTTGTCTAAGTAATTTTTGACTTGTTCTATCGCTATTTTAGACTCTGATCCTATCTCATTTTCACTGGAATTCACTATATTAGACATCCAATCCCAACCAACCTTCTTGGTGAAAACCAAAACAAATAAGTCATTAAGCACATCTGCCATTTCCACATTTTCTGTTATTGTCTTTTCCCGCTTATTGAGTAACAGACCTATCTGTACTGGGTCTTCGTCTTACTCTTAATGTATTTGTCAAATGTTTTCTGAGATGTATTTCTCATAAAATGAGAACAGGTTCATTAACAACAACAGAATTTTAAGTGCTACTGAGTAAAGATAAGGATACTGAGTAATGAAAACAGAATTGATTACAAATAAAACAAAAAGTATAACATGCTTTCTGGAAACTATAACTTGACTTTACAGGCTACAATCCTTGTCTAAAGCAGTTTCTCACCCACAAAGTTTTTCTGCAGTTGTTGCTGGATACCAGTCAATCCAGGATCCATTCAGTCATGAATCACCCCTCTATGCCAAGGATGTTTCATAGTGAAACGAATAATGGGGTGTTCTCCTTGAACTCCCCGTTATAGTCTAGTAACAATCTGAGTGCATTTATGCTCTTTGTTCTTCTCTGTGTGGCACCATGCTGAGATCACATCCCTCCATTAGCCTGTTTTTCCTGTTGACTATACATGGAAATGGGGTTTTCTTTATAATGGCTTCATAATGCTTCATTTACATCAGAGACACAGCAATAACTATCTTCCCTCTAGTTTGGAAAAAATTTATTTCTCCCTTCGGTTACAGACTTTAAAGTATAATATCAGTAGGTATACATGTCACCGTGCCTCCAGGAGTCACAACTGAAAATACCAAATTCAGGACAAATTGCTGAGAATTAGAACAGACACACCCCAAAACTGGTGATTATTCTCCCATAGGATAGACCAAACCAGGAACAAAAGTAAACTTCTCTTTCACCACAATGGCTAACAAGAAGTTAGAAAATCAGTTTCCTTATGCATTCCAGTCCTGGATTCAACACTCAGACACTAGACTTAAAGATGAGTGGTTACTTAAAACCAATTTCATCAAACAAAAGGGTTCTTCTGAGCCCAAAGGACAGTCACAAACCCAGGTCAATATATAACTTAGCTCTTACCTAAAAATCATGCTGTTGCCAATCCTTTAGTATCTAAAATCTAAAGGTTGATTTATATAAAAAAAAAGAAATGTGAGAATTAAAACTAGCTAAAGGAATCAAATACATACAATACATGCAAAGTTATTGAATCAGGTTTGAAGCAGTGATGGAATAAACTGATGATTTGTTAAATCTCTGGTTGCTTCCAAATCATTGGAAGGTCCTCAGTCCCTTGGTTAGAATGCTCCCATTAGTATAAGTTCATAATCCAGAGGTTTAAGCAGGAAAGAAGCAAAATGGAGATGTTTCCAGCACCTTTTATAGCTTCTACCATGTAGAGGGAAACCCATTGTTTCAAACAAAGCCCTCAGCACAGCTAGTGGAAAATTAGAGGTACAAGATGGAGTTTGGAATCCCATAGGCAAGTCACATGTCCATGCATGATTTTTCTTAGTCATAGCAGGAAAGTCCATTAAGCGTAGATAGGCATCTACCATGGTCCACTGTGAGTTAAGTATTTATTGATGGGCCACTTAATTTAAATAGTCCCTTCAAGATGTGCAGGCTAAATACCTTGTGGTGTTACCCCAGGAGCAAACGTTTGAAATTTAGGTATAGAGCCAATATTCATAACTTCAAATACAAAAATGAAACATGCATACAAATAGCACAATCATATTCAGCAAATCAGAACATTTGCATAGACACCTTACTTGACATAATTTATACAAGATTTGTTGCAATTATATAACAGTGGTAGCAACAATCATCTACATGATTATATTTTATCAGATAATGTCACAATACAATACATACATGTCACAATGATATTAGTGACCAGAGTGTCACTGTCCTTCCTATGATACGGGACAAGACATTTTTTGGATAAATGCTATGAAAACAGCATGTAGAGTGCACTGAGTTTGTCAGGAGTTGCTGCTGCAGAACAGTGAACCCTTTGACTGTTGGCTTTTAGGGGTTTTTAACATCACAGAGAAACAGTAAGTTGTCCATGCAACTAGACTCCACCCTGTCTTGGACTGCTCACCCAGTACTACTTGCTCCTGTCTCCAGATCTGGACCTGACTCAGATCTGAGTTCCTGACTCAGATTGATTCCTGGTGTCTGAATATTGGTTCCTGACCTTCTACTTCTGAACCCTGGTTGGCATAAAGACCCACCCTCTGCTGTCCTATGCTACTCACTGGGTCTGGCCACCTATGTCCTGGCCCTGACACTAGCTTAGCATAGAATGGCCAAAATTCCTCATTGATGGAACACTCCATTGAAGGTAATAGAGTTTTCTCTGTAAAGAATGTGTCCCTTTGACTTGAAAAAAAAAGTTTATATTTAGTTTAAATTCATGAAATTATTTACAAAACATCTTAGTGGTTTTTGTACATCTTTTTTCTTTCAAAAGCCCAAACCTAAACGTGGGGCTTAAAGCTGTCTCAGGGGTTGTCCATTTTGCAAATGGCCAACTGGAAAAGAAAACAAATTCACGTAGAGCATCCATAAGCCAAGTTCTTTTCCTGGGGTAAGGCACACCTGGATTCATTCAGTGAAACTCAGACTGTGTGGTATTTTTGTGATAGGAGCAGAATCAAATGAATAAACTTTTCATTGGTGGCCTAACCCAGAAATGAATGTTGGTCTGCAGAAAAGTAATGCTAGGGCATTAATTCAGAACACCAACTCCCCACTCGCCTACTTTTGGTGCCAATAAAACCTTGCAGGCCCAGAAGAAACTACCCACATTAATGATTTATCTATACTCCTACACTTGCCTCCTCTTACCATCAATCAGTTCCTATTAAATTCTAATAATTTTTAAATTTCCCTGACCTCTTCAAGCCTCACTTGTCTCCTGTTAACGAGACATTATTTCCACTGAGGTAAATGTATTCCAATTTATTCTGTAATGCAATACCCAGCATTTTCTTATCCTCATCTTATCCTCACCCTCCTACACCCCAAACCCCTCATCCCCAGCCCCACCCCAGAGTCTGCACCCCCAGCCAGAGCCCTCACAGACAAACCCTGCACCCCAACCCCTTGAGCCAGCCCGGTGAAAATGAGCAAGTGGGGAGAGCAAGCAACAGAGGGAGCGGGGATGGAATGAGCAGGGCCTCAGAGAAAAGGCAGGGCAGGGGAAGGCTCTTAAAGGAGGACAGGGTAGTGGGTGGGGCAGGGGTGTTCGGTTTTGTGCAAGTAGAAAGTTGGCAAACCTACAAAAGCCAAATAGATGTCCTAGCCACCTAGCCCCTGAATTCCAAGTAATAGCATTGCCACTGGCCTACAAACCTCTTTCTCTCTCTCTAGCTCTCTCTTTCTCTCACACACACCGTCACTGTCCCAAGTAGTTTGCAAACTAAGAAGACAAACTCATATATGAAGCGTGGGAGAGAAGATCATCAAAACAAGTGCAACTGCTTTATATAGAGACTTTATTTTTATATTAAATAAAAACACATCAATTATACCCAAATGTGACTATTTAAGATATCTGTTTGTAGAATTTATGAATTCTGTGTCAGATTATGAACTCTCTGTATTTATCTTTTCTGAGCTGTGAAAATAATTTTGAAGGTGCAACATTTTGCTTCCTTTACTGTGTTTGCCTCCATGCCGAACTGAAAGTCCAAAGACAAAGGGATAACATGGGTAAAAGCTGAGATTACTCAGTTTGGACAGGTCTTGGTGGGTCTTGATTTGAAATCATACCAAGAGATATGTAAGAATGTAAAGAAAATGAATATTATTGAATATTAACCTGAACCTGAATATGTAGTAAGCAATGTATGATGATCCATATCTACAAATCAAATATTTTATTTTGAAATATGGATACAAGATAGCTGTATCTAGACCTTTAACAACACTGAAGGAGTTGACTCAGAAATGAGCTGGAACAAAAGGTTCAATTAATAAAATATATATAATTTTGATTGAATTTTTTTTTAAGAAAACAACCCAGATGAAAAGATGGAAGAGGGATTTGGGCAAAGAAATCAATCTGATTGAGTGGGTCTTTATATGGGAAAGGGGATATACATTTTCATTTTGAGTAGAGCAAAGAATTTTTTTACAAATTATTGCAGAGATGGCATTTGACTCCAGTTAAAAGCCATCATAATTTTGCTACAAGGGAAGCACTTTGCTGGAGGGGATGTGAGGAAAAAGAAACATACTTGGTTGTGTCCAGGAACTAGACTGTTTTGAGAGGAAATTATTAGAGAAATTCATCTTATGACAAAATGCTAGATTCCTAGAGAACCTTGACCTTTCTTAATGTTCCAGTACAGGATGTACATTTTAAACAGAATGAAAAATTAATTTCTTTTTTATTATTGGCAGCTAGATTCAGTATTGCACATTACTGGAAAAACATAACTTCTCCTATGGAATTTTGGTAGAGCAAAATATGGACTGTCCTTGTAAAGGAAAAGGTTTCACACTAAGTACATACACAAAAGAAGTGCAAAAAAAGAGGATAAGTATTTAGAAATTTGGTCATTCTTTTTAGAGCACCCAAAGAAGGAGGGCTCCAAGGCAGCAAGAATCTTTAGCCAGGTTCTTTGAATATTAAACTGACCCTGAATATGTATTAAACAATGTCTGATGTAGTGTATTAACATTTTATTGTAACTTTGCCTTAATAAATAAGTTTTTTTTAAAGCAAGTCAATGACTTAAAGTGCTCTCCCATTGAAATAGAACCACTGGAAACATTAGACAGGTTCCCAACCAGGAGAACTGATTTATCAGAGAGAGGTCACCTGGTAGGACACTCTAATCACCTTAGGAGGCCAGTCAGGAGGTTACCAAATGGTGGGGCTGGAGAGTTATAAAAGAAGCTGATCTATTTTTTCCCATCCCAAGCCACTTTTTACCAGCTCAAGCTTACAGAAGTCTGACGAGGCAAAGGGAATCCTGCCTACCTGAACACAGATGGGCCCGATGAACTCCCAAGGGAAGGGTGATTATTTGCTAAATTATCAATAGTCTCCTGTGCTTTAGCTGTACAAAATATCTCTGTGCGTTATGTCATATGCCTCCTGAAAGTCTTAAACTGAAACCCTTCAGTAGGATTCTGGAAGAGGGTGTGTTTGCGTTAATGAAGTAGGTTGAGGGTTAGCACTAGACCTGGGGACCTAAGGCAGGAGGTTGAAGGGCTTCATTTCTGTGGAGGGGCAACAGAAAGAGATGGTGCCCAGGAAATGTGCAAGAGAAGAACCAGGGATTCAGTCTTCTCAGACCCAGAGAAGCTTAAAACACCTGGGGATCCAGAAGCAGGATTCCCCACACAGCAATCTGGTGGGTGACTGGCCAGGGAAGCCTGGCCAGAGTTGTAACAGTAGCCACCCCTCAAACCTACGAGCCAATCTCTTGTAACTTTCACAAAATTGGAAGAGAAGAATGGCTGGAAGCCTTGCAGATCAGGCCAGGGAGGGCGCTCAACGGCAGCTTGGAATGAGCTGTGGCAGAAGCAGACAAGTGGGTGCTCAAAGCTACGAATGTTTGCAGGTGAGTGGGGAGGACACCCAACAACAGACAAAAGCAGATGAGCAGGAGGATCCAGAGCCGTGAAGGTTCCTGAAGGGAAAGGGAAGAACAAGAAACGTGAATTTCCAATGGTAGTCCAAGCTTCTTGATATGACTTTGCCAAACCACCGAATACCTGCCCCGGAGAGACCACCACTAGGGGTGAGAACAGTTCAGTCTCCAAGTCCAGTCCTTCCTTGGCCACTGATGTGGTGTAAACAAGGGAGCCAGTTAATGCCAGTTGTGGCCATGGTGCTAAACACTTACCTACTGGGATCCAAAATGAGCTCACTAAAGACATTTTACATAGGAGCTATCACGAGACAGTAACAAAACGAGCTAGTATCAATTTGGGCTAGAGGTAGGGAAGGGCTTGGTGTCCCATCATCAAACCCATTTGACCAGTTAAGTCAACTATTCCATGAAAACCTTCTTCTAAACCCACACGCATCAGAGTTGTCAATCTCTCTGCCCTGAATAAGAGATTTTCTGACCTATCTATTTAAGTCTTCATTTTACACATTTCATTGAACATTATGAAATGTGCCTCATCAGAAAGCATTGTATTTGTATGGCAACATTTCAAGCTCAGGAACAGGGGAAGCTTTAGCTTGCATTGTAATATAATTTCCCTGTTTATTTTAGTACAATGTTTCTATAGTCTGAGATTGCAAACAAATAAATGACTGGCTGGTCGAAGGTGCTTGCCCAGAAACAAGCTTTATTAGAATTAATTTTTAGCTTTCAAGGTAGAAATTTGGAATCTGTGTAAAGTTTTTATTTGTAGGCATTAAGAATAAGCTGTCGGGCAATTACTGAGGCCTCTGCGCTGCAAAGCTGGTTTGTAGCCCTTTGCAAAGGCTTGAAATTGAGCTTTCCATCTAATTCTTTTCTTAAACTGCTCTTCTTTGAAAGCTCATTTATGTCTCGACATGAGCAGAAATTGGGCTACAAAGCTCAAGGCAGGAGGATTGATACAATGCTTGACTTTGTTTGACTTTGTGACCCGGGGCACTCTACTCTGGGAGTTCACTAAGAATTCCTGTCTGGAGATGAATGGTCAGAAAATAATCCAGTTCCTCTTTAAAAAATATCCAGCCACAATATTTGCCTCCATAATTTAAAGTGGAGAATCCCACAGATTAACTCCACATTTCATAAAACAGTGTTTATGGGGCTGAACGTACTTTAAGGGAGTGTCCCTATTTTCCTTTCTAGCTGGACACAGTAAAAAGGAGAGACTGATCACTTTCCACTGCCATCGTAATTTTGACTAAGACTGAGCTGCATGGTGGCATGGTTAATAAAAACTCTTGTGACTCTTTCCTGAATGACCTGGCTAAAGAGTTTGTTGAACCTTGCACAGGTCACCCCCTTATCTTCTCAGCAAGTCATCTGTCACAAGCAAGAATCAAAAAAATGGGAGAATTTTTCACAAAAATATCACTATTGCCAGCCAGCTTCTGGCTCAACTGCAGCACGTTCCTATTTCTCAGCCAGAAGAGTTTTTTCTGGGAAGTTAGTGCTCTGAATGAGTTTAATACTGAACAGGTTATTAATGTTCACTTTAAGCAAAGGAATAGTTTTGATGGTATTCCTTCAACTTTTCACTCCAGACACTTGTCCATCACATGGAACAGTCGTCCCACTGGCCTGTTTATTCCTGTTAAACACAAAGCTACTTCTACTTGGTGTACCACTAACTCTTCAACAAATGTTTTGTAGTTACAAAGAATCCTACCATTTTGACTGATTAAATTAAACTTTGGGACATTTCAGCTATCCCAAAAAAGTTCTCAACACATATGTGTGCTGTATGGTCACTTTTCATATTACTTACAAATAAAATATCTGCAAACTAAAGACTTGCTGATGCTTCTTGAAAAACCTGGTAATTGAACCAGCCTTAAGGATAACTATCATGCTGTCCAACCAATCATTTCCTCTGCTAGGTAAGCCAAGGTCAATCTTCTGTGTTGGCAAGAGCTGTGCCACTCTCATCTGGAATTTGCTCTCTGCACATCTTTTATAAGTCCAACAAAAAACATACCAACGTTTTATGCACATAAGAGAAGGTAGGTTTAGAAACCTGCCAACAGAAGTTATTTTATGGGGAAAAAGACCAAAAAAAAGTGCCAGAAATAGTTCTGCTGATTTGGTTTCTCAGAAAGAAATAAAAACCAGAGTGATCACTGTAGTCCTACACCGATAAAAAAAAAAAGTACACAGAAACTCACACAGAGCAAAACAGCAAGCAAGGGCATGTTCACGCACCTACGAAAGCAAAATGACGTAAAAGCTACCTAGAAATGGATTTACTAGTTGATATAGAAAAATGTATTATTTCTTGCCAATTTACTTGCTTTACCAGCTAATTAGTTTCTTGGGTTCTTTTACTATCAAATGAAGAAATGTGATTTCTCCATTACCACTCTCCCTCCCGCCTCCCAGCCACATGGAAATAACAGAGGTTGTGACTGCTAGTAGCTCTAGTTGAAATCATGCATGCATCGGGGTTTGTCCTAGTGAATCAAAGCAGTGGTCCACCTAGTCTCCTATCTTGATTCTTGCTTGGCCAACATTTGCTGCATCAGAGAAGATGAAATACCTTCATAATGCACCCAAACAACTTGTGCAATACAATACATTGACTAGATGAGTGGAACTGAATCATTACCATATGCCCTGAAATAGGATATATGGTTACTCCAGCTTTGTTGTCTTGAATGGCCAAAGCCCATTGCTAATAGCATAGAAGTACCTGTCTTACAGAAAGTGCACTGTTTACAGGTCTGATTTGTTCTCTAGGAATGGGAGTCCACTCATTATAAATATCAAGTCAAACAAGATACAAAATAGGCCTTTGTCTTTCCTCCACAATTCAGATCTTCCTAATGTAGAATTACGAGCAGAGAACCAACTTAGCCCTAACCGAGACTCATTCACTTGCTCCTTAAATATTTAGTACTTTCCCAATATTACAGTTTTTATAGAAATAAAGTGGCTGAAATGTTTTTTTTAACATGTAACAAATCTGGGGTCAGATTTACATTTCAGATACTCTGTCACACACATGTCTTTATGGTGTGGATTCAATATTTTAAAACACTTAATCATTTGTATCCATTTAAAAATGTGTAAAGCCTCCCCCTTTTGTGCAATGATATCATGGAAGAGTGTGTGAGAGTGGTGAGAGAAAAAGATTGGAAGCAAGAACACCTGGTTTTTGCTTGTACGTCTGCCACAGACTTGATGATTCCAGTTGGGTGAGGTATTCGCAGCTAGACCCTCCGCACTGTGCACGTATTTATCTGCCTAATTAGGGTGTGCAGTCACAGTGACTGCCATCTTTTTGTGTTTTGTTTGTACCATGTTGAGCACAATGGATCCTGGTCCATGATTCTGGCTCCTAGGCACAATGAGAATGCAAATCATAAATAATAATATTTGTGCCAATGATCAATTATATCGCCGAGGCCTTTTGCATATACAATTGCGCCGGTCATAGGGATAACTCTGTTTGCAAATCAAGTACACGTGATGCGCATTCAGCATTAGGAATTTCTGGTTCACTTTCTCTGTGCTTCCATTAAGCCATCCCTATGTATCTCTAACACTGGCCATATTGTGCAAACAGTATCCACCAAACTCACACAAGGTACATGTGAGATTGAATTAATGATTGCAAAGTGTTTTCACTCCCTTTGATGAAGGCTACTGTATTAAATTTATTTCTTACTACATTGTGGAATTGAATCTCCTCTGCCACTGGTAAGGAAAATCAGGCCGGTTATTATTTATGTAACGTGTGCAATGCATTTCAAAGACAGAGTCAAAGCTCTTGCCTGGAGGAGCTTATAGTCTCAACCTAAAATGATCAGACGAGAGATGGGGAATGAGATGCAAAGAAAAGCAAATGATTGAACATTACCGCTCATCCAGCACCTGCCTTGTTAGCTGCATTGTGTGGTTTATTTGTAATTAATGTGGAGTTTATTCTGTGATGTAATTATTAAACCATCCTCTACATTAAAAAAATCTAATCAACACTCAAAACTTTGCAAAATGATCCTCCCCGAATCCCTGCTGCATATTTCTAACCATAGCAATTGGAATGGACAGTATTTACCAGGCTGATAAATTCAGCATTTTACAGTGAAAGTTTTCCCATCCCTGCACCTGTGTATTTGTGCTGTAAGTGGAGATCAAAGCCCACAACATGGACTAAAAGCCACACAAACCCCTAGAGCGGCACAAAGGACAACACGACTAGAACACTGGCCTTGTTAAATGCTGTAGATGCTCAAGATCCTGGATTATTTAACCAGTGACAACTGCAGCCATGATGCTTATAGGCTCAGGCCCTGTCACATTTACTCAGGAGATCCAAATTATTACTTGGATCTGCCCTGGAAATTCAGCAACCAGTTTTACATTTGATCTCTTATGTTGCTGCTGCTGGGGCGAAGAGTGTGAAAATCCAGCAAACAAGGCACCAAAACCCTTCTGAACCACCATTCTCCTATGCAATTATATAAATAGCCATGTGCCCTTTTATCAGCCAGCCATGAAAGGGAGAATTGAATTACATCCCTGATGGATAATGCTTGCTCACACAAGACTATGGCTCTTTTCATAATGAAAAAAGACATATCCCTTTTGTAGCAGCATTCTGAAGAAGGCAGTGAACATATTGCATGGCTTGCCTTTGTTCGAGTTTATTAAAGCTAAGGGCCTAGGATATTTTTACATTTTTAAGGGAATTGATGTATGAGTGAAAAGTTCCAGGTTATGATCCCTGGAGTCTATTTATCCACAGGACACAATGAAGCAGGGCAAAGTTCTACCACACGCGTTGCAGAGAGGGCTCTCCTGTATGCATGACAATAATTCAGCCTCCTTATCTTTTCAGTCTGTGCACTCTCTGCAGAAGCTACTTCACTGTGGGATCAGACCATTGGAACTGGACAGAGCACTATACTCATTTTGCACTGACTACTGATGGTCATGATGGTTCAGTTTTACTAACTCAGAATGGATTCACCCCAGCAGCCTAGCAGGGACAGGTATATCTCCTGTATCTGCTATCTCTAGGCTATTTGGTCTCCTCTTGCTCAGATTCTAGTTGATCCTCCAAAATGTATTATAATTCAGAGATCGTATTATTTCTTGATATTTCAGCCCCAAAATAAAGGCTGGAATTTAGTGTATAAACACTTGCAGATGGATTCTCTGGGCCACCAAGGTCACTTCACTCTCTAAATCTTAGCTTTGCCACCCAGTGTGAAGAGAATAAGGAGTGGGGAAGGAAGGGCCATGTCAGGGAATAAGAAGGAATGGGGGATGGTGATGTGAAGCTCCGCCATGCCTGATTCTCCACTGCCATGTGTACTACCAAAATGTTGCAGTGTGAACTGGTCTCCAAGCACTGGAGTAGATCATCAAGTTGCCACATGGAAGGTTTGGGCTTCAGGATGTAACTTAAGGTGGCAGAAACTGGTTCCATTTTCAAGGTCCGGGAAAGTTAGTGCTGTGGCTGACCACCTCACAACATCAGCTGATTCATGGAAGGACACTGGGCATTGGCTGTCAGGGGAGCTACACAGCTCGTATATATTAGCACAGTTCCTGTATGCAGGCTGGATAAGCTGAAGCTGACTGAGACATGACACCTTAACTGTCTAGGATCAGGAATATTTAAAATTAGCTGTTCATCTTTTGGAATTTCAGAGGCTAAGCAGGTTTGGACCTACTCAGGAACTGGATGGGAAATCTCCAGGGAAAACTAAGTGCTACAAGATGTGGTGATGGTGGATCTGTAGATAAACTCTGTCTGAATCATTAATAGATCAGTGCAACACCACACAGGGGAGAGATGTCATCTTTTCCATGACAATCAATGTAGTTAACCCCATGCTGCCTAGCCAAAATGTTTTCTGTACTTTCGAGTGGATATGGTATTGTTCACTTCCTATCCTAAGCTGTCAAGTATCAGAGGGGTAGCTGTGTTAGTCTGGATCTGTAAAAGCAGCAAAGAATCCTGTGGCACATTATAGACTAACAGACATTTTGGAGCATGAGCTTTCGTGGGTGAATACCCACTTCGTCGGATGCATGTAGTGGAAATTTCCGGGGCAGGTATATATATGCAAGCAAGCTAGAGATAACAAGGTTAATTCAATCAGGAGGATGAGGCCCTGTTCTAGCGTTGAGGTGTGAAAACCAACAGAGGAGAACATGCTTTTGTAGTTGGCAAGCCATTCACAGTCTTTGTTTAATCTGAGCTGATGGTGTCAATTTGCAGATGAACTGAAAGCTCAGCAGTTTCTCTTGAAGTCTGGACCTGAAGTTGTTTTGCTGCAGGATGGCCTCCTTAAGGTTTGCTATAGTGTGGCCAGGGAGTTTTAAGTGCTCTCCTACAGGTTTTTGTATATTGCCATTCCTAATATCTGATTTGTGTCCATTATCCTTTTCTGTAGGACTGTCCAGTTTGGCCGATGTACATAGCAAAGGGGCATTGGCTGGCATATGATGGTGTATATTACATTGGTGGACATGCAGGTGTAGATATGTGCAGGGCCGGCACTTCCATTTAGGCGACCTAGCAGTCACCATAGGCGCCAGGATTTGTGGAGAGGCAGCATTTGCGGCCCTCGGCGCAATTCGGCAGCGGGGGGTCCTTCCGCACATCCGGGTTTCTGCGGCAATTCTGCGGTGGGTCCTTTACTTGATCCGGACCGCCGCTGAAGTGCCTCGAAGACCGGAGCGTGGAAGGACCCCCCACACACCTAATTGCTGCTGGGAGTGCGGATGGACCCCTGCCTAGGGCGCCAAAAAACCCTGGCGCCACTCTGGATATGTGGCAAGTTGGCATCAATGCAACTCTGCCGACATATCTACACAGCAACACATCACAAGACCTAACCAGATCAGCCACACCATCACCAGTTCATTCACCTGCACGTCCACCAATGTATATATACGCCATCATATGCCAGCAATGCCCCTCTGCTTATGTAATCGGCCAGACTGGACAGTCTCTATGGAAAAGGATAAATGGACACAAATTAGATATTAGGAATGGCAATATACAAAAACCTGTAGGAGAACACTTCAACCTCCCTGGCCACACTATAGCAGACCTTAAGGTGGCCATCCCCAGAGGTGGCAGCATCTTCTGGTGCATGAAATGACATTGTGTAGACGCAAAGAAAGAAAGAGACATGTAGTTTGTAACATGCTTTGAGATCCTGCAGGTTGAAATGTTTTATATACTGTAAAAATTTATCATATTATTAAGTGAATACGTGGAAGTTCTAAAGACAAGGATAATGAAATAATGTGCAATATTTCAGAACCACTCGAATTAAGAAGGCTGCACAGATCAGAATCTCCCTTTACAGTGGTATTTCGTATGATAGATAGATAGATAGATAGAATTTACTGCCATCGAAGAAAGTGCAGGACACATAACTTCAAAACAGGAGCTGACAGTGTACTTTATTGCAAAAGCCAAAAAACAAAACAAACGGGAAAGGATTGTTGTTATGACTTTAAAAATCTAGCTAAAAAGATTCTGGTAGCTGCTGTAATAATGTTGCAGCTAGAGATAAGACTGGAAGGTGAAGTTAATCATGTCAGGAGATTAAAAATGTTCATTTGCTTATGTTTCTGAAGAGTAGATTGGGGAACCCATATAAATCATTTGTATTAGATTAAAATAAAGTTCTGATTCTTTTGGGGGGGGGACTTGTTCCAGTTTATCTTTCTTGTCTCTACTACACTTCTTGGCTTCTTCTTCTCATCTAGCAACATTCTCTTCACACAACCTTGTCACTGTTGGTTTGAGAACCTTCTTCTCTGCACCGCTGAACTTCTGGCCTCATAGCTCTTATCCCTCCCCCACACCCCTAGACAAACACATACTTTTCCTCTCTCACCTATACATTACAGACTTCTTAACATTTTGTGCAATGGAAATTCAATAGAGAAATGCTTGTTCTAAGTCTGAGGGTCTAAAAGGATTTGTTTAGACAGTATGTCAGTCTTCCAAAAAAGGATTGTGTATCATGCATCAAAGATGCGTTAGAGGAGAACTGGGATTTCCAGTTCCAGCATGGCATCTCTAACTGATTATAATGTCAGACATGTTCACATGATTTACTGAAGAAATAATTGAATAGTGACCTTTATAGTCCACCAAAATTTAAAAACTAAGGACATTCTCAAACAGATTTCCAACCTATCTGAATAACTTTGAAAAATCACGTTAGAACATTCTACAATAATTCAAAACATAAACATTTGAAAGCCATGAAATATGGTTACATTTAACTATCCATTCTAGTATTTTGGGTTACAGTTTCTGGGATAGGTTGCATAAAAAAGTAGGGCCTGATTCAGCCAGTAATTACTTATGTGACTAACTTACTCACATGAGTAAAGATACACACAATTTAAGGCCCAGTCCTGCAAACACTTATATGTACATCTTCTAAGCATTATAAATTCCTGTGGTTTTTCATTATTACAATAATGAAAACTTTTAGGATTCTAACATGTCCATTATGTGGACATGGAAAGGAATTCCATTGTTTGAATAAGTGTTTGGAATTAATCATAGTGCAGCTATTTCTAATTTTGAGCATAATTGAGTTTATAAATATTTGACTACATACAGCTGTTTGAATAGTGAAATAACAGATTCATGAATATATTTCTAATTAATTGACTCTCAAATCAATTCACTGCTATTAGTTAGGTCACATTCTTCATAACTTGTGAATAGGAGAATCACTTATTATTCAGGAAATATTTCTGAGTAGCAAGCATTTCACAAACTTGTTCTGAAAGTGTCCCATTCATTATTTTCCTATTAAAAAGTCTGTCATCCAACCAGAAAGCAGGAACCATGCCTTATGGCCCACCACGCAAGATAAATGTGAATACTTTAAATGAACAGTTCCCAAACAACCCCAGACTGAAAATCATTCATTTAAACTATTAAGAAAAGACTTACAAATGACAAATATATTCACAGAAATTGGGAAAGCTTTGCAAATAATTTGTGAACCAAAACCAGGCTTAAATACATCAATGGTTTTGGTTTGACAAATATTACTTCATTTCGTTGTACTTTTAAGCCAATAATGCTAAATGTTGTATTCGACTGTCATGTTTCTCAGGATGGGGGGTTGCGTAGATGGGAGTTTCTATAATAAATAAATTCAGGCCAAAGGCTGAACAGAACTCCTTTTCAAGACTATTGTTATACAATACATTGTGGAAATCGACAAGGCACAGTACCTCTGGGATACTTGTTAACACACGGAAACAGCAATGAGACTTATATCTAGCCCTTTACCTTTCGTAATGACATACCTATTATGAGATTCTTTTTCAATTACAGAGAAGGTGGGGAAAATGCAAATAGGGGGAAAGGACGACACATATAATGGGGACTGTTTTTTTCTGAGCTCCAGTGAACCTTTTGGGACAATAGTAGCTGTAAACTGGGCCTCAGTCCTGTTCCGAGGACCAACTCAGAGCAGCTTCTGAGCTGCTCTAAGTTGTGTCAGCTGCAGTGGCCCCAACAAGCCATTCCAACAAGCTGGGAATTGCTGGAGAAGCAATAATGCTCTGACTATGCCACTCTCACTGCACCCTCTATGGTCTCCCATGGAAGCTTTGCTTTTGATCCTTATTTTTATGTTTCTTTCCCCTTAATTTGAAATAGGTAATTCAGAGTGAAAGTATATGGTCTGGAAAAAATAAGTAGGCCTGGGAAAACATGGAACAGAAGGCCCATTATACTTTGCTTTAAACTCTAGTGCCTCCCTAGCAGAGCCAGTGTTGAGGAAACACAGTGAAATGATTAGCCTGATTACACCTTTGGAGACATGAAAAGAAGCAACCAGGCACCAAAACCAAGTGCCAGAGGGCTTGTCTTAATGCTGCAGTGAGAAGCTACTTTCAACACTTTGCCAACTTGACTTTCATTCCAAGGTGAAGATAACGAAGTGGGGACTAAAGTAATTGACTCAGCTTTTGTCACAGAGAGAGCTGGGGAATGACTTGGTGACAGAGAACTCTAGAAGTAAAACTTCAGGAGACAAAAATATGCTTCTGTCTCAACCAGCAGACAAGAACCTCCATACTTACTGGAACTTGTATTGAGGAGGGTGGTCAGAGCACCCAACATATTTCCAACTCAAAGACTGGTCAGAAAATCTAGTGTGATTTCACATAGCTTTGAGTGTACTAGGAAATTTAAATGGCCACTGACACATTTAAATATCCTGGAATTACCTCCAGAAGAAGAATCTTTACAGGTATGGTACAGCTCCCTCTTTTGGGACTAGCAACTGGACCGTGACACAGTCACAAGTACTTGAGCTGGGTGAGGTGAAGGAGATATGTGTAAACAGTGAGTCTGGTTCTTCCCAGCATATGAAGTCAATGTCACTTCCTGCTGCGTCTCACTCAAAATGGGGCCAGTAATCAAGAATTCAATCTTCATCCACCTCCAGTGAAAATTTTAGGCGGGAGGAGGAAGAAATACATTGTGTCCCCACAAAATGCAAAACAACAGCGTCTAAGTCAGCAACATGTGTACAGAGACTGGAAAGATATTGTCAGCCCTGAGAAGGCCAAAACTTCAGCACAGTCAAGGTTCTAGCTGTCCCATTCTGCCTTCCTAAATGTTCACTCTGCTTTCAGCTAAATAAAGTGTTCCTATCCAGTCACCATTGCTACATGAGGAGTAGATAAATAAGATGGCAGTACCATACCCATGCTATACCTATGTCTAAAACCTAGCTGACTATGGGCTCCAGCCAAGACTAGAGCCGCTCTACCATCACCTGCCTCACAACCTTCCCTAAAACTGCAAAGTTTGAGGCTAGGTATGTGACTTATCTAAGTCCAGAGAAGGAGTTGGTGCTAGACCTGAGATTAGAACACAGGAGCATCCCAGTTCTCAGTCCTCTGCATAGATTGCTAGACATGATTTAAAACATCAGTTTCAAATAAACGAAAACAATATCAGCGCTCTGCAGGGCTTTGAATGGAGTGGTTTCTAATCAGCATTGAGTGAAAGCAGTGCAAAAGGGTTGCCATGAAATTGCCTTAATGTGTTCTTTGGACTCAGTTGTTCTCTTCTCTCTTGTTCTATGCAAATGTGTTTGTTTTCCTTGAGATTTTTTTCCTATTACTTTGACCTAATGTTCTTGAGGCTGCTAATCATTATTTATGAAACATTCTTCAATTTAAAATGAAAATTTGCAGAACAAATTATACCTAGATAAATACCTTCTGCTTCTAAAAATGCATTTAAAATATATATGAACTTTCAGGTGCTAGAAATTAACCTGGCCCCTGGTAAACTGGCTAATTTAAAATGCATGAAACATCACAGGCACTCATGGGGAGGGCTGATGAATGCAAAGGTATATGCTCAATTTTATTTTTCATCAATAATTATTTGCTTTCTCCTACTCTACCCGCTTTTTAAAAATGCCTTGTAAAAGCCTCTCTTTATATTAAGGATGGGTCCAAACCAAAATGCCTAATCCAAATTTTGGATGTGAACCCAAATCTCTATATACTACAGGCCCATCTCTATAGTGTAAATAGCTATAGAGTGTCACTATGTGCCACCACTGCCCTCTATTGTCTGGAGTTCAACTGTATGCCATAGACTTTCTACTAGTAGTGATTCTATTTTAACTGGTTCAGAGTGACCATAATGTGTGAAATCATGACAAATCAAACCTTCATTTAGGTTTCTAAGGAGCTGTTATGAAGTGTTGCTTTAATCTAGTTACTATGGCACTGCCTTGACTTTGCCCATTGAGGAGCTGTACATAAAATCTTCCAGGAAGCTAGAGATCATACTTAATTTGAATATATGTAGTAGATTACAATCACCTTCATTTTTACATGGAGATGAAGCTTGCAGAGGCTTCGTATGCAGTGATCCATCTTGACCTGTTTCACCTCCTTCCTTGCTCGTTGGAGGATCTGTAGTTTCTGATGTATTTTAGTGATGATGGAGGCCGGATAAGAAGAACCAAGGACTGATTCAGCTGTAATCAGCATGTTACTGATGCTGCCATAATCTGACTTGGCTGTGTTCCCCATCTCAGTCTCTGCAACTTACTTTGTTGTACAATTGTGTCTGTATGTGTGAAAGAGTCCATGTTGTACAATGCTACACAGAGTCCTGCAGCATGTGGGCAACTTCCAGCTCCCTGTTGAAGCTTAACCCTTCATAGCACAGTCTCTCCAGCTTCATGAAAGATGACAGTTGTTGGCCACCTGGTCTGTGTGAGCCTCTGGTCTGTGTGAGCCCACTCTGTGTAGCCTGCATTAGAAGAACAATGAGCAGGTCTGACATGCTTTGTTATGGCAGTATTTCTCCAATAGGAAGCGTCTGTAATTGTCCACACTGACTGGGTCACTAGAGTGCTGTGGGACACCAGTCCTTTTCAGATACCCCACAACTCAGATGTAAGTTTTGTAGGAGTTTCAGCCACTAGCCTCTACAGGGTGGGCATCATCACATACCGCTCAAACCAAAGGAACCCCTACTAGTGTTGGCAGAAAAGAGAGGCTGCAAATACCTCTGATATAATTGATAAGTGAGTTACCACAAAAGAGGGCAGAATAGTTCCATATCTGGCCTATAGGTGCCAGTCCAGTTGAGGCTACAAGGGTCCCTTGCCCCATGAGGGTCCTCAGACCTAGTACTTGAAGTTTCCTTGCTGGTCCATTCCTTTGTTGCAATGAGGCCTCTGCTGGCAGGTCCAACTAGCTGAGGTTCAGTCCCAGTTCTCTGTCTCACAGAAAGTGCCTCTGCATTGCTGTCCAGTTATAGCCAAAGCTACAGTCTCCTCTACCGTTTGCACGCTGCTCCCCTTTGGGGGGAATCAGGCTACCAGCCCCAACCTAAAGTCACTGTTTATATATTCCATACCCTTTACCTTTATGAACAGAGCCCCCCCCCCCCCGCGACCCTTTTAAGAGCCTAACTTACTCAGCTCACATGACTGGCACCTTCCCCAGGCTCATCTCCTATGTCTGGGGCAACATAGCTGACACAGCTGATTTCAGATTACTGCCCTTTTTAGACCCTTGGAGGGATGCTTTGCTCCTGAGGGAGTCCTCTGCAGCCATAGGCAGCAGGTAGCTAGGGCCAGAGAGGTCTCAGACACCCCCCATCTACCTACCACCTTATCATCTCCCCCTCAGGGGCAGGGGCAGACAAAGCCTTGCCTCCAGTAGTGCCAGGGCCAGGAAAAGGGGGGGCAGGCAGTGTGGGGGGAGAATTCTACCTACACAGAGACACACCTCACACTATAGTGGGCTCCTCCTAGCAATGAGAGCCAACAGGCCACAGCCCCATGGGATAGAAACCACCTCTGCCCCATGTGGGAGCAGGGTGGGCTCGCTATCCAACACTCCCCACACACACACAGGCCTGCCTTACCCACCAGGCCAGGATGGAGACTGCACAGTGAAACCTCTCCCCAACCCCTTGCACACTCCCCAGAAAGAAGGGCCCGACATCACCAACCCAATATAGTAGAGTGGACTCCTGCCACACCTGTACTGGGGATGGGGAGTGGGACTTGCCCATCCTACACACCTAGAGAGCCCTTCCCCACAGAGCTGGGAGCCTGGTCACTTAGCCCCCTGCCAAAGAATATTTTCACTCTCACTCATGCCTTCAGGCTTCCCTAGGCTGCCTGCTGCTTTTGTGAGACACCCCTGCCCCCACCCTGCTGGCCCCCTGCTTGGCTCTCATCCCCCAGACTGCCTCCTCCTCACCTTTCCTTCCAGGCTGCCACTCCTGACTTCTGCTTTCCTCCCCACACAGGCCTCTGGCTTCCTTCCTCAGCCCCTTGAATAACATTTTATTTTCCTCTTCCCTAGGCACCCTAGAGCCATCTATGAGCTAATTGATTAATAGAGTCCTTACCCCTGAAGATGACCCATGGCCTAATTTTTCCCCTACAGCTCATTTTTTGGGTCAGAGGGCAATAGAGAGCCAATGTGTTCGTTACATTTGTTTCAGTTACTTTGCATATTACACCCTGTGCTACTCAAATTCTACTTAAGAGCTTCTAAATCCAGTAGTGTGGTATTCCGGAGCTAATTTCTTAGCAACGGCCTATTACTTAGACCATGGTAGCACCCAAAACACATTAGATGATTTCCATGTTACCATAGGTTTTGTCCATACTGTTATTTTACATTATCTTCAGTTCATCAAAGCTATCTTTATTTTATATCTCTACAGTCATCTAGTCAAGAGGTTTAAAATTCCTCTTGTCCTGAAAGAGATTTCTGCCAGGCAGTATGAGTTTCACAGGACTGTGAGAACAGTTCATAAATGCTTTGGGATGAAAGGCTCTGTTTGAGATGGTCTTATATAAGGTTTATCACTATTATCACAGGATCAATGAACTGGCATTTCCTGTCTAGGTTACCTAATGGTTATGGCTGCTCTGTAATTAAAGTGTCAGTTCACACACCGCAGACAGTAATGAGAGACAATCCTGGATCTTTATTCCTGAATAAAGGACAGCTTGACAGATCTCCACTCAAAGCAGCTTCAAGTTTATGAAAGGAGGGGTCATTGAGATTCCATCAAGAAAACAGTTCAATCTACAGCTCTGTGAAGCTGTTATTGAGAGTTAACTACGTTTGATCACAAGCAAAATTACACCGTTTCCACTGATTTCCATCATGTGGCTTGGGCAAGAAGTGAACAAATTTCACCCTGGAAAAAAACAGCAGTACTTGCACTCATTTGCAACCCCAGTTCATATGTTCAAGGTTTGTTCCTTCTCTGTTGGGATGGGCTAGTGCACTCAGGAGTATGAAAGTCACTAAAACCCTCTTTTCACTGTTAAAACATTAAGGAATTGTGATTAGTGAAAAAGGAATCTGACTAACTTTTCCCTTAGCAACCACTTCTCATAAATCCTTAAAAACATTTTTAAATACACAAGAAAAAAACAAATAGAGGAAATTGACAGTGCTGGGAATACAAAAGTCAACAAACTTAACAGGGAGGGTGATGAATCACTGGTACAACTTACCAAGGGTTGTGGTGTATTCTCCATCACCGAAAATTTTTAAATCAAGATTGGATGCTGTCCTAAAAGATATGCTCGGTTCAAGCAGGAATTAATTCAGGGAAGTTCTATGTCCTGTGTTATACAGGAGGTCAAACTAGGTGATGCCATGGTCCTTTCTGGCCTGATAATCTGTTAAATGACTTGTCTTCTTAGAAAACTACCTTTTATTTCTTTCACATTCAGGGGAGTTCTATAGAAGAAAATCATTGTTTGAATTGTCACTTTCTAGTATCAGGAGTCTCTCCTGTGGGAAGAGAAAAATCAATCCATTCTTGGCCTTTAGGTCAACAGTTGTTAAAATTATTCCTAGATATTCTTTTGATGAATCCACAACTTCTGTCTCACCAATACTAATTTCATTCACCTGTTGCAGGCAGGATACTGGACACAGGCAAGTTGAGTAGCCTATGGTCCTCAGCTCTTCTCCACTTTAGGATGACATCTGACTGTCATGTTGTGATGTTCTGTGTCTCAGGGGAACACCCTACATCCCCATGTTCATCCTTATAATGTGA
The DNA here is from genome assembly GCF_003597395.2 of Chelonoidis abingdonii. NCBI lineage: Eukaryota > Metazoa > Chordata > Testudines > Testudinidae > Chelonoidis > Chelonoidis abingdonii. The sequence continues at coordinate 291,460,312 of NC_133770.1, forward strand.
TTGTGTGGTATCCAATGAAAAGTTTGTCATATCGAGTGTCTTTGGAAGGCTTATGATGCACTGATCATTGTTGTTATAATGATATCATAGGTTGTAATTTCATGTATATAGTTATGAGAATGAAAATGTGTCCTCATGGCTTAAAACAAGTCCAGGCAAAAACTCTCCAAGAGCAGAGGGGCAGTTCACACCTCATCAGGGCATGTATGGGACAAATCCAGCCCAGCCTCACAGGAACAAAGGACACTGGCCTAGGCAGCAACAAAGGATCTGTTGGACTCTCGAGTGAGTCACCCCTTCCTTTGATCAGTTTGGGACTATGATGAGGTAATGCTCACCTCACTCTGAAGGGGATGGGGGGCAAAGCCAAGAGGGAAGAAAGAACACGATAAAAGGGAGAGATGTTTGCAATGCTCTTCCTGTCTCTTCCACCTCCATCTGCAGACATAACCACTAAGTGACTAAAGCGCTGTTCAAAGGGGAGAGCCTGGCTGAAGGGCAACTTGCCAGCCTGTGGTGAGAAGAATCTAAGTTTGTAAGGGCCCTGAAAGTGTTAAGATCAGCTTAAAATGTGCTTTGCTTTTATTTCATTTGATCAAATCTGACTTGTTGTGCTTTGACTTATAATCACTTAAAATCTATCTTTGTAGTTGTAATAAATGAGGGGGGTAGTTCCCTTTTATGGACACCCAGCCAGTCAGGAGCTATAGAATTCTTCTTAGCAGCTGCACCCTAATTGCCTTAACTGCAAAGAGTAAGAGAAGCTTAATCTGAGTTGGCACCTGACCAATAGGGAGGCTGTACCCTTTCAAATTCCAAAACTGCTGTGTGTGAGGGGCAGCGTTCTTTGTCTCTCGGGCTGGAGAGAGGAGAAGGCAGCAACAAGCTGTAAACTTTAATCCAGGTATGGGAAATCATCAGCATCATACCTAGAAACTCCTCATTTGGAACCCCAGATAGGTAAGTAACACAGGAAAAGTTAAGACAGATGTGATTAGGAACCGTTTTGTTTTGTGGACTCCTGTGTGCTAACCCCAGGTGCTTTTGTTTTGCTTGTAACCTTTAAGTTGAACCACAAGAAAATTATTTTGGTGTTTAATCCCTAAAGCCTGAGTTTTCAGATGTGTTTCTTTCTTTTTTAATAAAATCTACCTTTAAAAAAAAGTCCTTTGATTCCAAAGTCCTTAAACAAAGGGCTGGTCTGTGCTCACATTGCTAAGGCAACTGGTTGGTATTTTATTCTTAAGCCTCCCCAGGAAAAGGGGGTAAAGAGGCTTGGGGGGATATTTTGGGGGAATAGGGATTCCAAGTGACCCTTCCCTGAATATTTGTAAAAATCACTTAGTGGTGGCAGCGATATCTGTCCAAGGCAGAAAACTGTGCCTTGGAAGAGTTTTAACCTAAGCTGGTAAAAAGTAAGCTTAAGGGGTCTTTCATGCGGGTCCCCACATCTGTACCCCAGAGATCAGATTTGGGGTGGTATACCCTGACAGTAGTTAATAAATTTATTTAATGATTCTACCTGAAACAGTGCATTTAGTTTGAAGCATGTCAGAGACTCCCCTTGGGATAACAAGCCTGGCACATGTCAATTTCTTTGTTAAATTGATGAATTCATATAAGCTTGCAGTGTCTAGCAAGCATAACTGGACACTGCAAGATGGAGGTTCCTAGGGTTGTGTCTGGGACCGGATATACTGGCTAGCGTCATTCGGTTGCACAATCCAAGCGGCGGCTAGCCAAAAGTGTTCACTCACATAGCTGGGAATAGCTTACATGCCAGAGGCTGTGCGTGAACATCCCAGGAGTGGGGGTTCTCGCAGCAGAGCAGGGTAAGGTTCTCTCCCAGAGTTGAGGATTGGAGTGACCAGCAGATCACTGGTCCAGATAACACCAGGGGAAGGTCACAGTGGCGCAGCGAGCAGGGTGTATGTGCAGCTTGTTACTCCAAGTGGAGTTCACACTTTAAGCACTAATGTTTGTGATTTTAAGTGAGTCTTAAGTGCTGTGGCTAAGAACAGTCTGGAGGAGGTCACAGTTTTGTTATTTTCTGTTTGCTTATTTCAGGTGAGGGAAATAAGCACAAGAAAGCAGAAAAATGACTACCAGTGAGGCAGCTACCAAACTAGAGCTGGCCAGACTGGAAGCAGCAGAGAAGGAAAAGGACCATGACTTTCAAATGTGGCAGGCAGAAATGAGGATCAAAGAAGCAGCTGCAGCCAGGGAAACTATGGAGGCGGAGGCAGCCAGAGAGGAGGCTGCACACAGAACGGCATGGGAGAAAAAGAGAGAGAGAGAAGAAAGAGAAAAAGAGTAGGAAAAAAGAGAATGAGAAGAAAGAGGAAGAGAGTGGGAAGAAAAGGAAAGAGTGAAAACACCAACTGGATTTGCTAGAGAAGCAGAACCAGAAGTCCCTGACCCCAACGATTCCCATCACTCCAAAAATCCAAAATTGGTAACATTTATGTCCTACATACAGTGAGGGGGATGATATTGCTGAATATCTGACTACCTTGAAAGACTGTGTGTGTCATACATGAAATCCCTGATGTTAAGAGAGTTCCTTCCCTGATTTCAAAATTAACTGGTAAAACTCAAAATGTATTCAGTGGAATGCCAGTTGAAGATGCTTTAGACCAGGGATCTCAAACTCAAATGACCACAAGGACCACATGAGGACCGGTACATTGGCCCAAGGGCTGCATCACTGAAACCTTTTCATACAACAATACAAAAGTATAGTCAAAAATGAAAAAAATGAAGAGTAATATAGTATGCTATTAAAAGTTAATGTATTAACTTTTTTTAAACTCATGAATCTTTTGATATCTTTGGATTTGATATATGGTCACTATTTTTTAAAAAACACATAATAAAACAACTGGAACAAAATATAGCCTATAGGATTTCTTTTTAAGTATGTACAATACAGTACTTGAATTTGAATGTATCTTGTTTAAGGTGCTGAAGTTCAGACAATGCATACATTTAAGTTCAATTAATAAAAATCTTAGTATGTTTGCAGACAATTCACTAACAGGAAGAAGGCGATAATGACTGAATAGTTCACCCAACTGTGCTGTTAAACAAGAGTCTTCTCCTATTATAATCAGAGCCTAAATGTCCCCCCCTCTGCCCCTGGCCCTGCCCCCCCTCCATGAGGCCCTGCCCTGTCCCACCTCTTCCCACCCCTTCCCCATCCCCATTCAAACCCTTCCCCAAGTCACTGCTCCAACTCCACCCCCTCCTTGCCCATATTCCAACCCCTTCCCCAAATCCCTGCTCCAGCCTCGCCTCTTCCCTGCCTCCTCCCTTGAGTGCAGCAAACCTGCCCTTCCCCACTCCCTCCTGGAAAGTCCTAAATGCCACCAAACAGCTGTTTGGTGGCAGGAAGCACTGGGATAGGAGGAGGAGCAGGGACATGGCGCACTGGGGGGAGGGAGAAGAGAGGGAGCCCTGGAGCACCCATGGAGTCAGCACCCATGGCAGGCAGCAGGAAATAACTCCACGGGATGCAGCCCGTGGGCTGTATGTTTGAGATCCCTGCTTTAGACTATGGTAAATTTAAAAATACTGTTTTGTGAAGTTTTCAGATTACCCCTGAAACATATAGAGTTAAATTTAGGACTCTTAAGGGGGATATTGGTCTGAGTAATGGGGAATATGTGAACAAAATGAAAGATTTGATGGGAAAATGGGTGAGGGGCAAAGGTGTTACAAGCTGTGAGGGAATGTTTGATCTTGTGGCTCAAGAGCATTTCCTAGGCATATGTAAGGCAGATGTAAAGCAGTGCCTATGGGACAAAGATGTAAAGTCTGTGGATGAGATGGCATCTCTTGCTGATGCCTTTGACAGGACCCAGGCATATATTGAAAACAAACCACTGAAAGAGGTGTTTAAAAGCTGGTGGGAAGGGAAGATCCCATGTTATCTCTAGCAAGAGGGATGGTGGTTGGGAGGCTGGGTACTCACTTCCTCAAAACCAGAGTCAAATTTGTCAGCAGAATTTATAGATGAGAGTTATTGGCCAACCACATTATGGAGGAAGATGAAGTATGGAGACCTGTGTCTTGGGGATGTCACTGTTTCTAGGATCTATTCTGTTTTGTCTTCCTATTGATTCCAAGCTTGGTCAACTTTGGAATTAACTAAACTTCCAGATGTTACTGGCATAGCCTGCTTCATGGGCTAAAACAGCAGAAGCAGCCTTGCTTCAGAGGGAACATGGACCAGTGGGAGATGGTCAGAACATGTGTGACGTTCCCCTGGCGTTATCTCGACCAGTAATCTGCTAGGTCACTCCAGTCCTCGACTTTGGGAGCCAGCCTTAACCTGCTCTGCTGTGAGAACCCCCACTCCCAGGATGTTCCCACACAGCCTCTGGCATGTAAGCCGCTCCCAGCTCCATGAGTCGGCGCATTTGGCCAGCTGCTGCTTAGACGGTGCAATCAAATGACACTAGGGAGAAATAATATTTCAGCCTTATTAAATTCCAAAGGGCTTTTAGACAAGAGACAAGCACCTGTTTCAAGAGGGCATTGGAACTGCTGCCATGTACACTCCTCTGTAGCCTCAGAAGGAATTCAGAAATTAGTCAGTATTCCCCCTATCCATGTATGGTACTTATATGGCCGCGATTATGGTCATATCTGAGCACCTCACAATCTTCAATATATTTGTAACACCAACAGACCCCAGCTGTCAGTGGGCAGGATTGAACCTGGACCTCTGGAAGTAAATACATGAGCCTCTACTGCATGAACTAAAAGCCACAGGGCTCTTAGGTAAGGCTGTAGCAGACTCATTAATCTCTCAGTGCCACCAGAGGTGACAGAGCACCACTCCAAGGAGATTTGTGGGTTCCAAATTTATCCTCAACCCCCCTGTGAGGCACAGAAGTACTGAGGGACAGAGAGGCTAAGTAACTTGTCCAAGATCACACAGTAAGTCTGTAGGAGAGCAGAGAATTAAACTTGGCGTTCCTGAGTTCTAAGCTAGCACCCTAAGGGCTGACCCATTCTTCCTCTCAGGTACACCTAGGACTTGTGGTTCTACAACTCCTCTGTCACCCACAACACGGGCCATAATTTAACTCCCACAACCTGGCCTATGACAAGCAGGTCCAATCAAATGCCTAAGCAGGGAACCTCAGTGTTGCTTGATGGCTTCTATTTTAAGGCAGAGAAGTGTGTGTGAGGGGGGGCAAATAGAAAAGAAAGATAAGACAATATTCTTCGTCTAAAGATCAAAATTAATGAACCTCACTCCAGTGGTGGGTGGGATGGCTTTTCCTTCAGCTCACTGAACTGGAGGTAAATGTGATATACTGGAGTCCACAGCTCCTTCCACTGTGTTCTAAAATTCCCTTCCAATCTTGTAAAATGAACTGTTTATTCCCCTAGACTTCAGATTTTATTTGATTTTTTTTAAATTATCAAATTATCAGCACAACCAAATATGACAGGCTCACTTTCAAACTTTTTTAAAAGGTTCTCTGATGTTGCCATTCGCAAGTGTCTGTCTTTATCACTTTCTCCCTCGCTCCTTGGCTTTGACACCTTTCAGCCCCCAAGGTTTTATTTATGTTAATTAACAATGAAGTTTCCTTCCAACTGAATAACCAGATTATCTGACTCTTGATTTAATGGTGGAGTCAGCTTTATTTACTGTGATTTACTATTACAAAATATGAATAGGAGTAAAATACATAGCTCAAACTCACACCATTATATCTTCAGCATGAGTTACTTCATTTCTGGCCAGTGACTCACAGTTTAAAGCTGCTGTGAGTGCACAATGACCAGGGATACATCTCCATCTCATCAACTTACTTCTCCATTCATTTTGCAAGTCACCTTTGCAACCAAATCTTCCCATGCCTAAACCCTTGATTTGTCTCTCTCTGACATTACTTATTATCTAACTCTGGGCAACATCTTAAGATGCAATTTGTATGAAAGATGGAATACAAAAGAAAGCTGTCTTGTGGTCTGTTGGAACAAAGGCAAAACAGGAAGTGGCTTGAGAAAGTTGCTTGTTCCAGAATTTTCAAAAGGATGCTCAGGAAAACATGCCTCTTTTCTGGCTCATGACATTTTTAGATAAAGCTTGCAATTTGAATCCAAGTCCCCTGAGTGCTTGGGTGTCATAAGCCTCTGTCCCAAATCTGGACCTTAGCGTCCAAAATCTGGGTGCTTGGCGTGACCCCAAGTTCATTACCTTGTTTATCTCGTGCCCCAATCCGGCTCTGTACTTAAACTCTTGGTCTCCCCTTTCCCTGGGGGCCCCAAGATCAGATGCCTGAGCCTCCACAAGGAAATACCCCATTCCCTTCTGCTTCTACTTACTCCAGATTTCCGCCCTGCGGATACTGGCGTTCCCTGCTTCACCTTGAAACACAAACAGAGAGATTTTACCTTCCCCTCTTCTTCTCCCCCTCCCAGTCTTCCCTGGAGACAGTACTCCTGGCACGAGTTCTATCTTGCCTTAATAGAAAGAAAATCCAAACAAGTTTTAAAAGAAAGCTTTATAAAAAAGAAAGAAAGACATAGAATAATACTCTGTATCAGAGACAATACAGGCTATTGCTTATAAGAAAATATGATAAACAGTCTGCTTAAGATATCAATTGAACATTCCAGCAACTCCACACTGTAACTCAAATACAATTATAACCTATGCTTTTCATGGTGTACTCACAACTTGGGAACAGAAGGGTAGAAATAAGCTGGATAGAAAAAAACTCGTTCCTCATAGCCGAGAGAAAACCAAAGAACAGAACAAAGACACACACCCAGAAGTTCCCTCCCTCACTTTGAATCCAGTTCCTGATTTGGCTCTGGTAGGTGTTTGGTTCCCTTTGTTTACCCTTTACAGAAAGTTGCTTGTTCCGCTTTTCAAACGGATGCTCGGGGAAATGCCTTTTCTGGCTCATGATTTTCAGTAAAGCTTGCAATTTGAATCCAGTCCCCTGAGTGCTTGGGGGATGGTTGAGTGGTCCAGGTGGGGGCTCAGAAGCATGGTGAGTCCTGTTCATTTGGAGTCTTCAGAAGCTGTGACAGGTCAAGGACACATTAGTCAGCGAGACACAAGTTAAGAGACGTGGTGGGTAAATCCACATGACTGGAGCACTGTCATGGATGGATTAAACTATTCAGGAAGGGAGGCAGGGAAGAAAAGGTGAGGAGTTGCATTGTATGTAGAGTAGTATGATGCTCGCGCTCCAGTATGAACTGCAGAAAACTGAGGTCTCTGGATTAAGTTTAGAAGTGTGAGCAACCAGGTGTGTTTGGTGGGAGTTGCTATAGACCACCAGACCAGGGGGTGGTGGCGGGCTTTTTTCAGTAACTAACATAAGTTACTAGATCGTGGCCCTGGTTCTCATGGGTGACTTCAATCCCTGATATTGCTGGACCGCTATAGCAGTGCACAGACCCAGGATTTTTTGGGTGTGGGAATTTCCTGTGCAAGTGCTGGAGGACCAACTACTGGCAGAGCTCTTCTTGACCTGCTGCTCACCACGGGAAGATTAGTAAGGGAAGCAATGGATGAACCTGGGAGGCAGTGACCATGATAGGGTCGAATTCGGATTTGATACAAGAGAAGGAGAGCAGCAGAATATGACCTTGGACTTCAGAAAGCAGACTTTGCTCCTTTGGGACTGATGGGCAGGTCTCTGGGAGATAACATGAGGAGGAAAGGAGTCAGGAAAGCTGGCTGCATTTTAAGATCCTTATGAGGTTGCAGGAACAATCTTATCCATGTGTAGAAGAACAGTAATATGGCAGGCAATGAGCTTGGCTTAACAGTGAACCTTGCTGATTTTAACACACAAAAAAGAAGCTTACAGAAGATGGAAGTTTGGACAAATGCAGGGAGAAGTATAAATTGCTCAGTCACGCAGGAGTGAGTCAGGAAGACCAAATCACATCTGTGAGTCGCTGGATGACTGGAAAAAGGCTATTAGTGCCCATCTTAAGAAAGGAGGGAGGATCCAGGAACTACAGGCCAGTCAGCCTCACCTCAGTCCTGGAAAATCATGGAGCGGTCCTAAGGAATCAATTCTGAGTACTTAGAGAGGGAATGTGATCAGGCGGTCAGCATGGTCCCAGGGCAGTCATCGCTGACTAACCTATTGCCTTCTATGATGAGATAACTGGCTCTATGGGTGGGGAAGCAGTGGATGTGTTATTCCTTGACTTTATAAGCTTTTGTACAGTTGCCCCAGTATTTTTGCACAGTTAAGAAGTATGGCTGGATGAAGGGACTTAAGGTGGCTAGAAAGCTGGCTAGTCTTTGGGCTCAATGGGTAGTGATCAATGGTCCATGTCTAAGTTGACAGCTGGTATCAAGTGGGTGGCCCAGGTCGGTCCTGGCCGTTTGTTCAATATCTTATCTGATTTGGAGGTGGTGTGGCTGCACCCTCAGCAAGTTGCAGTACACAAACTGGAGGAGTGGTGATATGCTAGAAGGTAGGGATAGGAGAGGACTAGACAATTATATTGGGCCAAGATCTGATGAGGTCAACAGGACAGTGCAGGTCTGCAACAGGACAGAAGATCCCATGCATTGATCAGCTAGTGATCGAGTGGCTAGGCAGCAGTTCTGCAAAAAAGAACCTAGGGGTTACAGTGGATGAGACCTGGCTTGAAGTCAACAGTGTACCCTTGTGCCAAGAGGCTAACGCATTTGGGGCTGTATAAGTAGAAGCATTCCCATAGATTGAGGGATGTGATCTTGCCCTCTGTTCAGCTTGGTGAGGCTCTCTGGGTACGTGTCCAGTTTTGGAGCCCACACTACAGAAGGATGTGGAAAAATTGGAAAGGTCCAACGGAGGGCAACAAAAAACTGGAGCACCTGCTATGAGGAGAGGCTGAGGGAACTGGATTATTTGTCAGAGCGAGAATGAGGGGGGTTTGATAGCTGCTTTCAATTCCTGAAGGGAGTTCAAAGGATGGATCTAACTGTTCTCAGTGGTGCAGATGACAGAACAAGGAGTATGGTTCCTTGCAATGGGGAGGTTTGGTGGTGGTTAGGAAAAACTTTTTCACTAGGGGATGGTGAAGCACTGGAATGGGTTACTGAGGGACGTGTGGATCTCCTTCCCTAGAGGTTTTTAAGTCAGTTGACAACCCTGGCTGGGATGATTTAGTTGGGATTGGTTCTGCTTTGAGCAGGGTGTAAACTAGATGACCTCCTGAGGTCCTTCTAACCTGATCTTCTTTGATTCTATGTTCTAGTCACTCATTGGCTTTCCCTCATCACACTGAAGCCTCCTAATGAATTAAATCCCCTTCAAAACACAGAGGAGGCTACAAACAATAGCTGTCTGTGGCGGAGTCTCTAGTGCCTGCCACAACTCCTTCATACGAAACAACTCTTCACTGCCAGCACTGTTCAAGAGTTGGTCCCTGAAGGTTAGATGCACTGTGTGGAAGGAACTAGTTTTCTGATGTGCACATCTTAAACATGTTTTAAATCTTCTTCAAATCCTGATCCCAAGCCCTAACCCTAGTCTGAATCCTGATCTAAATGCTACCTATCTGTCTCTAAAAACATCACTTCACTGGTAAATCAGTATATGAGATTAAATGTCTACTGTATTAGGCAGCTCTTTCTTTTCACGCAAATAAAACAAGCAGATTTACCACTCATAGTAAGGTCTAATTGGTTTGCACATCAGAATGAACAGAAGAGTTTTCCAAGTCATTCGCCCCAACGCTCCCAAGTGAACAGCTGTCTTGATGAAACTCCAACATGGTGTGAGAACACCAAGCAGGGTCCTTCAGATAAAGTAAATCTGGTTAAGCAGCTGGTACCCTGTGACTGCAGCGCAAACAGAGCATCTTCGGCGCTTTATAACCTTCCAGTTTCCTCTGTCAGGTGACTGCCTGGTAATACTTAACCGGTGACCACAAAGTCCTACCATAGGACTTCATTACCAGGTGACCTCTCTGGTAACAAACCTGTTCTCCTGGGCAGAAGCCAGCCTTCTGTCTAGGGTACTTCCATTTTGAATAGAGGACCATCGTGACTTAACGACCCTCTATTATTAGGCCTTGGGCACTACTCCTGCTGGAATTTCAGTTCAATAGAGAGGACAGAGACGACAAAGGAGCTCCCCATTCAAAATGGAGTTTGCAGCTTGGTAGAGATACATACAGAGAGTTCGTAATCTCACAGAGAATTCATCAATTGTACAGATGTTTTCCCCAAATCATTGCAAAAGGAAACAGATTTATTTGAGTTGGAAGCACAGAGCATACCTAGGGGAAATTCTAAGACTCACATCCAAGAGATGTAGTGGGGAATTTATAGCTTCACAGGGATGCTGGTCTACAACTTCCCTTCCTTTATTAAGAATCCAACATAACATTATCCATAATAGCCAGCTTCTGCTACTGACCGATCATTATTATAGCCTTCTGTGTTTTTGTGGGTATCTCATAGAAGGGTCATTCCCAGTGGCTAGATAATGGGCATTAGTGATTCTGAACATCTTACCAAACTCCTCTTAGAAGTGCTGCATAAGCCAAACACTGACCGTTTTACTGTGCTGCGACCCTGAATGAAACAAGCATCAACAAAGTGGAGCAGCAGTGCCTGGAATAACAGAATACCTTTCTAATGATTTATGGATTGTAGCTAGCAGACTTGCTAGTCAGATGGATCTGCAACTGAATAAAGCAAGGCTGACCTCAGGCAATGAAATCCATGTCAACACAGACAGGAATTGCACAGGATTTACTAGAGACTGATTGTGTTATTTCATTGTCACATTATCACCTAGTTAGTTTTCAAGACAGGTCTTTTTTTTTTCCTTCTTTTTATTTTAATTCAGACGCTTTCTCTCCCGAGGCCTACTCTGTATGTTTTTGGGTTCAAAATCTTTTCAGAATTTGCTGCCACCTACTAAGCATCATTACCCATTTCAGTCTCAAAGAACAGCAGGTGAAATTTGCAAAGGTAAGAGTGGCTAAGTCGCTCACAGGAAAAAAGAAATAGGACACTACCAGCAATTGTCTGTGATCTTTTCCCTTCCAAGCCCACAGTAATAATTTTACCACCCAATCTAGCAAGCCAGCAACATCCTCTGTGGCAACAATGGATAGAAGAAGATCCTTTATATTTAATAAACATTGTCATCTAGCTATCGACTGTAGCATGATCCTTTTTTTAGGGAGTGTCACATACCAACAGTGTCACATACATGGACTGGGGAGAGGAGCCAAGTGAGAAAATACTTCCCCTTCCCTTTTAATTAAAAGAGTAGGGAACAAAAGCAATTTCCTAGGCAAACAACACTGGGAGCCGCTTTTAAGAACGGCATTATCCATTTACCAAGATTAACATACATGTTAAATGGCTGGTCAAATCATTCATTGTGATGAAGGCATCTGACAGATCTAATCCTTTTTTCAGTACATGAAGCATTCCTCAATCAAATTTGTTCATTCTATCATGTTGATTATTTACATAAAAGTCATGAGTTTGTGACTGCTCCCTGACTGGATTACTGAAACTTTTAAATGAATGACAAGTAACCATTGACGGATAGTGCGCAGCCTGCATGAAATTTGAGACACATTTTCCTAAAATTATGATGCTTATTTGCATTTAAGAATGCTTTCATGAATACTGGCCATTGTCCAAATAATAAATAATATCACCCCATGAATCATTGTGAACCAAATGTGGCTTTTATTCACAAATCATTGTGTATTAGTAGAGTAGATCTAATTGTGAGTACAAGAAAGCCAAGGTAGAATGGGCAAAAATTCAAGGTTTCTCTTAACCGATACAAAACACCAAAATGTTGTTAGACCATTAAAATACTCCCTAAAGTACTTTAACGGTTTGCATCTTACACTCCCTGAAGAACTGAAGTCCATGGGAATACTCAGAGTAGTAAGCATTAGGTGCAGCAGTGTTTTCAGGAACAAGATCTTTATTACTAAAACCAATGTCTATAGGCCTTTGTGTCTAGAAAATCCAATTTAATGCTGTAGTTTTGAACACCTAATTCATGTCAACAATGAAAGAAAAAAAATCTATTCTTACTATTGATGGTACAAGACAGCTTTGTTCTTTACCCAGTGAGAATTTACCAAGGATGTTTATAGAATCATAGGCCATTAGGGTTGGAAGGGACCTCAGGAGATCATCTAGTCCAACTCCCTTTTCAAGGTAGGACCAATCCCCAGATTTTTACCTGAGTCCCTTAAATTGCCCCCCTCAAGGATTGAACTGACAACTGTGAGTTTAAGCAGGCCAATACTCAAGCCACTGAGCTATCCCTCCCCCCACTTACTTAGAAAGTAATGAACTGCAGGCTCTTAGCTCAAGAGGAAGAGGGCTATGTAGTGGAGCTCATGAGCCAGGGTTCTGAGTTCCAGCTCCAAAACTATAGATGGCTTATGTTGCAATTGTGCTGCAAAAAAAAACAACAACAGATACATGAGCTTGTTACCCTGGCAGATGCTCATGTAAATCTGGGCTAACAATATACAATTTGGCAGATCCATACCCTGATTTCCAGCTATGAACAGGAAAAATATTTCTTAGCTGACTCCACCTCTTTCTGGCTGTAGTGAGTCCTTTATGATTCCAAGAAAGTGCAGCTGCTTTTCAACAGGTTTTCCATCTGAGCTGGAAGAATCACAAAGAGATCATGTAGCTTGTCGACTATACAAGTCAACAGAGACCAGAACCCATAATACTTCCTTTTACCAATCTTTTGGCCGTAATCAGCTGACAGCATATAATAAGGTGGGGCTGACTGAGCCCATGATGGCTCGTTAGCCCAATCATGGTCAGTGTGGGGTTCGTATACCCCATCACAGTGCAGCAAAGTTGCTTGCAGGGGACTTAATGTAATAATAATGAAAGCCAAAACGTTCCTCTCCAGGATTCCATTAACACTATTTAATACTGAGCTGTGTAGATTTGCAATGGCTGTTTTAGCTCGTCAGTGGTTGCCTCCTCACCTGAAAAGCAAGAGCCTAGAGACTCCAGTAATGGGCACATGACAGACAGATAGCAACAACCATATGATTGAAACCTTTAGTGCTTTTGCTACCTATCTATCTCTGCCTGCATTCCTTGTGAGGGGAGGGATAGGTCAGTGGTTTGAGCATTAGCTTGGTAAACTGAGGATTGGGAGTTCCATCCTTGAGGGGGACCATTTAGGGATCTGGGGCAAAAATCTGTCTGGGGATTGGTCTTTCTTTGAGCAGCAGGTTGGATTAAATGATCTCCTAAGGTCCCTTCCAACCCTGATAGTCTAATGAACTTATGGTAGGGACAAAACCAACCCTTTTAAAGGGACCCCTGAGTTCTCTCCTTGGGAGCTTACATCTGATTCCTCTAGCAATTATGCATGGAAGTGTAACTGTTTGCCTTCCTGCATAAAGGCTGCTACATAATTTGCTTTTATGAAAGACCTTCTAATTGATCCAAGATATTCTTCGCTTATCCAATTTTCTGACCATCACTGTGATCACAGCCCATGTTCTATCAGATTTCCTCTAATGAGGCTCCTAAAGGGTTGTTGGCCTCTGGAGAGCACCCAGTTGGAGGTGAGTTTAGTCTGCATGGAAAGGTAATTAACAGAGAGTCCCACCCAGTTTTGCTGCTGGTAGTTTCAAGAGGCAAAAAAGGTCCTGCTGTAAAAATGGTACCATTTTAAAGCATTTCCAGATTGTATTTGAGCAGTTCACTACCTTGAACTCATTAAAGAGGGCCAGATTCTCCTCTTATTTACACCAGTAATAACTGGTGTAACAACAGCGGTGTGATTGCCACAGTGAGAGAAGACCCAAGCTCAGAGAATCTCAGCCAATGCATACATCTAATTAGAAAGCAACACCATGAAAGTCTTAAGGTAATCATAGCAATGTGCATCCTGCTGAGGGATGGACACACCAATTCCAACATACTAATAACTTCACCCTGGACCTACAACCCTAACATCAACAAGTTCTTGTTTTTCCAAAGTTCTGGGCTGTTTGGAAAATGCAGGGTTTAGTTTTTTAAAGTTTCAGTATTGCTCATTTTTATAAATTCTGGAGCCAGTGCTGATATTTCATTCCAGTGATATTTCCAGCAGTTGAAAAACTAGAAATCTCATGAAAAAGCCACTGTAGAGATATGTTTGTAGAAGATTCTAATTTAGAAAAGCTCCCTCATAAGGGAGAGTATTATGAACACAGGCGTTTGGAGGTCTGCCCTGGAGTCAGGGGTTGGGAACATCACAGGGCTGTGTGCAGCAGCTCACTACAGAAGCTCTCCAGTTTGTTTTATTCCTGTCTCATTCATTGGTTTGTTATTTGATGAACCCAAAGATAGTTACAGCCTCTTCAAGCAAATCTGTGCCCCTTGGATGCAACAGCTAAGGTTCATTGGGCCATTTCCACCCCAAATCCTATGCAAGACCGTTTGTTGAGAGGGAAGTGGAAGATGCAACCCCCATGATGGGAAGGGCAAGGAGCTGCTGCCTGAGTTTGCAAAAACAGGAAGACCGTGTGTAGCGCTTTTCTGTTAAATGGGGTGGGGGAACCTGCAACTTACTGCAGCAGGAGAGGAGCATGGAGGGGTTACATTGGCACTCTTAATTTCATACCGTGGGGCCTGTACTGAGAACTGATTGTAGTGTCTCTGCCAAGCAGACTAGTTTCAAGATAAACCTTTTATTATGAACCGGAACTGTGTACAGAAACGAGGTGGATAAACCCCCTACTTTCCGGTATTCTGCATAGTTGCAACCTATGACTGCCCTGTCTGGTCTTGGTTTTGTCCCTGGCAGGAAGTGTCCCTATCGTAGCTTCCTATTCAGATTTGAACCTTAGCGTTCATAACCTGAGAAGCTAGCATGAACCCCTCTAAGCTTAATTACCAGCTCAGATTTGATCTCGCTGCCACCATCCAAAAATTCCAGGGTTTTGGCTCCCTCTGGTCTCCCCAAACCCTTCCCTGGGGAACCCCAAGACTCAGAAGCCTTGAGTCTTACCACAAAGGGAAATAACCCACTTCCCTTCCCCCTCTCTCTCCCACCCAGACTTTCCTCTCTGGGCTAACCTGAGAGTTACTGATGCAATCTCTTTACATCACAATACCAAGAAGCATGTCTCCTCTATTCCACAAAGAGACAAACCCCAAATACAAGGAAACAGAAATGATTCTATCTCTCTTCCCCCTCCCACCAATTCCCTGGTGCTGCAGAGCTTTACCTTCCGTAGATCTAACACAAAGAGAATTCCCCTCCCCTTCGTTCCTTAGCCTACCCAGAGAGAAAAACTCAAACAAGTCTTAAAAAGAAAGCTTTATATAAAAAAGAAAGAAAAAAGACATGAACATGATCTCTGCATCAAGTTGACAATACACAGGGCTATTACTTAAAAGAAAAATATGAATAAACAGACTTACTCAAAAAGAGATACAATTTAAACATTCCAGCAACTACACACATGTAAATACAAAACAAAACATATAAAAGCCTATTGTTTTGCTACCTTTGTACTCACAACTTTGAAACTGAAGATTAGAAGCTTGAAGATAGAAAAAAAACCTCTCATAGCCGAGAGACAGAAAAAAGACTCAGACCCAACATTCCCTCCCTGAGTTTTGAAAAAATCCGGTTTCCTGATTGGTCCTCTGGTCAGGTGTTTGGTTCCCTTTGTTCCCTTTACAGGTGAAAGAAACATTTCCCCTTAGCTATCTATTTATGACAGTCCCAGGAAACCAAAGATGGCATGAAGCGTGAACTGGAAGTGTGACATCACTGTCTGCACTTTCTGGAAGAATTTACTCCATCGCACATTGATGGGTTCTTTTATTTTGGGGCTATGTCCTAAAGGCAATTGTGCTGAGGGTGTTTGCACCTTTTGTTTCTGCCAGTCTTAGAGTATGTCTACGCTACCCGCCGTATGAGCGGGTAACGATCGGTTTATCAGGGATCGATATAAGACGCGATATATCGATCCCCAAGCACACTCCCATTGACTCCGGAACTCCACCAGGGCAAGTGATGGTAGCGGAGTCGACAGGCGGAGCTGCGGCAGTCGATCCCGCACCATGAGGATGGGACGTAAGTCGAAATAAGATACTTCAACTTCAGCTACGCTATTCCCGTAGCTGAAGTTGCGTATCTTACATCGACCCCTCCCCCTAGTGTAGACCAGGTCTTAGTGAAGGAATTCTTTCCATTATTCAGAGTGTGATTGTTCCTGGGAGCCCACCCAGGGTTATAGCCTGCTGCTAAGAGCATCCACTGCATTTGCTCTCGGGTCCTGGTACACCCAGGACACTACCATACACCCGGGGACTAGCATACTACAGCACTGAAAGCAACATGCTGCAGTGGGATGGGTAGCTAGTCTATACCCAATCTGTGCCCATTTCCAGTGATTCTTTCTGTCCCTTCTCACAACCTCACCAGACTGATAAAAGAAGTTTTCTCCTAGGCAGCTGCTGCCCTGTGGAAGAGCCTTCCTGTGTCTTTCTAACTCATCAGCACTGTTACTTTTCTTATCCCATCCTTTCTATTTTGGCCAGACCTCTCAATTTCCTCTTTCACTTTGCTACTGTTGGGCTCAAGTTTTTAAATGTGAACATCCAAACCCACAGATGCCAATTTTCACACAGTAAATAGGCACCCTGACTTTCACAGCCAGCTGGAAATCCAGCTAATCCCATTTCAAAATAAGCCAATCCCAAAGAACCTCAACACTCTATGTGACTAGATCCCCCCAGCCTGCAGACTGGGACTGTGGTGGGCCCGCTGTGCATCCCTGACTCTCCTCCACCCTAGCCCCCACTTGGCCCCCCTTGCCTCTGCTTGCTGGGAGCCAATCAAAAAAAAAAGAAGCAGCAACAAGCTAAAACAAGCAACAAGCTACAAGCCAAAAACTAGCCAACAAGCAACTCATAAGCCAATTAAGCCAAAGACAAGCCCAATTTCTGTGTTTTTTCCACAGGTTTGGCATGTCTGTCCAAACCTGGCATATATATATATCCATGTTACTTGCTAAAATGCCAGTCTTAGCATCTAAATGTGGTACAGGGACATCCTTCAAATTGGATATTGGTCCTTATCTGAAGATAGCATACGTGAGTTGGGATATTGCATTTGCAGCATCATAGGATATTAAAATCTTTGTTACAATATATTGGTTTGTTCACCAGCACTGCAGCCTGAGCAATGTCCATTGAGGAACCTTCTTGGTAGCTGTACTGAGTGTTCATGGCTCTGCCACTGGCTTGCTGGGAGACACTGGCCAAGTCTCTTTACCTTTCTGTCCCTCCATTTCCCCATCTGGGAAATGGGCATTACGATACTTCTTCCTCTATTAAGCACTTTGAGACTTGGGGATGAACAATGCTGTAAAAGAGCAAAGTATTGTTACTTTTATTTTATATAGTCTTTGTAGGAAAGACAATTTACCCCTTCCAAGTTATAATCCCTTCATTACATTATATGTATGGCTGGATGATTTCATAGGGCTGGATCCATAGGTTCACGCAGGTTGGCTCAGATGTGAGCATCTTCCTCTATTAACTCAAAGACCCATTCTGGGCTTGCCATTATTTACAAATACGCTTCATTGTTCTTTTTCTGACCTTTTACAAATCTGAAAATCTGTATGTCTGCAGAGGATGCATTGCTGAGTTATGCAACTCCAGCAGTACAGGACGTGAGCAACTCCTTACCCTGAGAGTTTCTACTGTGGGCACATCTGGGTTGTGGGGCTTTCTTGGGTTTGCTTTTTTTAATATTAAGTTCCTTTTCAATGGAAATAAGAGCTTCAAGTTGCTTGTTGGCACAAGATCAAAGCTAAGAGCTTTCCAGCCTGAGCCTGGGGAAATTTTCATTCTTTTGGATGCTACAAAAGTTCACCCTCCTTTTAAATTTTAATAAACATTGGCAAAATGGATTGTGACATGAGATGTGCAATTGAGTGCATTACATAGAACCCCACGGTATGGGGTCTTTTGATACAGAAAGGGTCTGTGGCTCAGTCAGCATTGTCTCTGTTTAGAGAGGAAGTATGGCTTAGTAATTAAAGCACAGGCTTAGGAACCAGTGCCCAGTCACTCCTTCAGGCCTTCCACCTATGTCTCTCCCCCTTCCTACTAGGAAGGGATGGAAGTCAGCTGTTTTCATGCCACTCTCTCCTGCTGCCTTTTCCCTCATGGAAAATGAGCCAATGTGAAGGGAATGAGGGGGAAAGGACAGGTCCAGAGGGGGAATGCTGATCAGATGCATATGTCTATACTAATTTTTGCATTCCCCTCACTGAGGAATCCACCTGCAGAGAAGCTCTGCCTCAGCTGGAGGCAGGCTGCCAGAAAGCAGAAAGGAACTGAGCCAGTGTGAAGGCAGGGGGTAGGTTCTGGGGAGCAAGTGGAAGTGACGCCACATGGTGTGGTTCCCGCTGGGGCTTAGGCACCAAGCAGCTCAGTGGTATCAGAGTTTAGGCAGCTTTGTGCATGCCCACTAGCAGAAATGTATGGGACTTTACCCATGACAACGAAGATGTTACAGAGATAGGCAACAGCTGAGCAGTGGTTCTGAGGATCTGGAATTTGGACTTGGGCATCTAAAGTGCCAGTGAAGTGCCTAAATCCCTTGGGGAATCTAGTGCTAAGGCTCTATTGTTTGCGTCTCAATTTGCAGCAATTTTCCAAGGATGCAAAAGTACCGGTTAATTCTCCAGATCAAAATCCCCAAGAGAAACAGCTGGCCCCAGTTTTCAGTGGCAGACATGAAATCTCTTTTACTCCTCAGAGATAACACTGAGCAAAATTATTTTCCTTACAGAAGCTGCTGTGACAACAGCAGAGATTCATCTTCCCCTAAGTGTCAAAGATTAAACAAATGTGCTGCCTTTTAAAAGAAAACTGTTACATTATTTTAAATACTGGTGATTTTTTTTTCAATGATTTGTTACACTGCTGCTGATGTTGTTACTTCAACCAGAACTGTCGGCAAGTGAGACGATTTTATCTCAGCTTTCCCTCCACCCTTCCAGTTTTTTAACCCAAACTCTATGGAAGAGAAATCTCCAGGACACAGACTGGCTGAAGCAGTAGCTCTGATATGTCATTGTTAGATGAAGCTCTTTAGGTTTTATTCTTCATCAAGCATTTCTAGACACTGTTTACCAAGATTGCCCCCTTCTAGACTGGTGACTTGGACTTCAGTTGTACATTAGCCCTCTCCCCCATCCAAGTACTCCACCTTCTCAAATTCAGTTTCCAAGGTGGTCTCCACAATTAAGTTAAAAATCCCTCAGTCATGGGAAGTTTATTCTCCTCTATCAGACGCTTCAAACAAGTGGGTAGATCTTAAAGAATCAACACAACACCCCAAGTTCATCCATTGCCAAGAGGAGACTGGAGCAGGAAGAGAGCCTAAGACATAAGCCCTTGTATTAGACAAGAACAAGGCTAAAAATGCCAGGTCTTGTGTCTAAGTTCTGGTTTACACTGTGGGGGGGTCGATCTACGATATGCAACTTCAGCTACGCAAATAGCGTAGCTGATGTTGATGTATCTTAGATCAAATTAAAATTACTTACTTCTCATCCTCACAGCACGCCGTGGCTCCCCCGTCGACTTTGCTTCCGCTTCTCGCCGAGCTGGAGTTCAGCAGTCAACAGTCGATTTATCGCGTCTACGCTACACACAATAAATCGATCCCCGATAGATTGATCGCTACCTGCCGATCCATCAGGTAGTGTAGACGTACCCTAAGTCTCTCTTCCCACCTCAAAGATCACCTCCTAACATAACTAGCACAGTTACACATACATAGCCAGGTGTGATACTAGATTGACTTGGCGTCTTAGTCATCTTGACTGCTGCCTACAATGACTGCAAGTCTTAGTACCCATACAGCTAAGAATTCTTCGTTAGCTCAAATAGAAGATGCTGTAGTTTTCATAGCAGAAGGTTCTGATATCTTTCCCCACTGATGACCATGACATTCACATGGCTACATTATGCAGTGTGCCTGATGATCCTGGAGGTCCTGTACAGTCACTGAATCCTGAGAAGATCAGTTACCAACTCCCTCTGGCTGCCAGTATTTCCTGCTGAACTTGAATTAATATGCAAATTAGTTACAATTAACTTAGGTTTGAACAGAGACTGGGAATGGCTGAGCCATTACACTAATTGAATCTATTTCCCCATGTTAAGTATCCTCACACCTTCTATGGGTTTTTTTTCTCCTGCTGATGATAGCTCATCTCAGTTGATTGACCTCTTACAGTTGGTATGGCTACTTCCACCTCCTCATGTTGTCTGTATGTATAAATATCTTATTGCTGTACATTCCAGTCTATGCATCCAATGAAGTGGGCTGTAGCCCATGAAAGCTTATGCTCAAATAAATTTGTTAGTTTCTAAGGTGCCGCAAGCGCTCCTGTTCTTTTTAGTAAAAAGTGGTTTTACCAGAAATCCCTTTTCATTAGTTTTGGTGCTAATGACCAAAACTGAACCAATGAACAAGAACCTTGTTTGTTTTTTTGGCTTTTCTACAAAAATTGACAGTCTCAAATTGTTGTACTTTAGATTCAAAATACCGTAATGCTTCCCTATTCATCCGTAATAAGTGGTTGCTCTAACTGTCCTCTTCCACCATTATTTCCCCTACTTCTCTGCAAAGGTGGTTAGTTCTTGAGTTGTTGTGGAGGGTGTTTTTGTGCATGCATGTGTGTGTGTGTTTTGTTGTTGTTGTTTCTTGTGCACTTATAAGGTGAGATATTTTCTGTCTGGGAAGCTTCCAAATGACACTTTCTGTGGATTCGGGGGCTGGTACCATGTCCCTTACTAAATAACATTTATGCCTTCTTTGCTTTCTAATAGTTATAACTGGTAGAGAGGAATCTTTGTAGAATGAGAAAAGAAGAACTACAACATATCATTATTGGGATGTGGATGCTCAAGTCATTAATATAAATGGTTACAGTAGCGCACATTTAAAGCTTTTCAAGGAAGATAATTACCAGAAACTAGGATAGATTTGCAGGGAGTTGATATTGATCCACCTTTTCATCATCAGAGAGAGACCATTATGGGTAAAACAAAGAACCATTTTTGGAGCTGTACTGAACGAGCCTGAAATCCTTTTGGATTTATTTTTGGAAGCAGCTGCAAACTTAAAATGACTAAATATTAAAGGCAGAGACATGTATGTGATACATATTTTATTTTAACGGGTAGCAATTGTAGAAGAAAGCAAAAGGGTGCTCTGCTCCTGCAATGATAATATCGTAGCCATTAAACATGCCTCAAATGTTTAAATAGAGAAGACAATTGGAGCTAAAACAAGAGACACAAATGTTTTGACTTGGCTTAATTGGTGACCATCACAAATGGAGTTAAACCACTTGCGTGGAGTGAAGCAATTCCTCCCTAGTGTAAAACCAAGGGTGAATTAGCTCCTGTGTGTGTGTCTGTCTTTTCCTGGAGAAACTGATGCACTGACGTTGGGTAGCCTTTGGACAATCTGACATCAATGTAGCAGTATCCCAAGAAACCCTAGTCAAACTACAGGGTAGACCTGTTTGCAGCATCTAAGACTAGACTGATGGTTACTGTACTATTATAGATTTAAACTAAATTCACGATCCGGACTAACGGCCTGAACTGAAGTCAGGAAGGGTCTTTCCATTCGTTTGAATTGACTTTGGATCAGGCCCTAGGACTTAAATGCAAAGCATCTAATCACAGCTTATTAAATTATTTAGAATTAGTATTTGACAGGCATCTTCTTGTTTGGGTTTACAGAATTTTCCACTTGTCATTGAGTTAAAAATTCTCATTTCTTTTCCTCTTGGTTGACATGGAGAGAGAGAATAAACAACCACTAACCCTACAACAGGATCCCACTGTGCACTGCACACTGGGACTCCTACGCTGAGTCTCCGCTTCAAGGATCACGACAAAAGAGAGAGTTGCAGATCATGTTGATGAAATTCCTGCCTTGCATTCCTTGTGTCATACTTTAACACAAAGGCAGGCAGCTTGGCATCCCTGTGCTGCTCTGGATTAACAGACAGGGCTTCACATCCTCACTGAGAGATTTGTCATGCACTTCTACGGACACACTTGGGTTATTTATTTTGGGGTCCAATTAATAACTTTACTGTTTCATCGGATGAGTCATTTCATTTTTAATGAGTTCTTTCAAATTTCCAGAAGCCTGCTCTAAACCAGCTATGATAAAGGCTAGACAACAGAAATATTGAAAAGGGCATTTAGCTCTGTAGAGCACGTGTCACTGTCATCCAGCATCTTGGAGGGCAGTGAGAAATCTGTCACCCTAACAGCCGACTCACCTGCTCAAGCAAAGAACATGAACCAAAGTCCTTTCTGACCCACTTGGAGGGACTGATCCAAAATTCACTGAAGTCAGTGGACAGACAGCATGAAAAAAAAAAGTTTCAGAGTAACAACCTAAAGACCTAAATATTGACCATTCTAGTGCCGTGGGAATTTGTTCCATTAGTTTTCTGGGAAGTCATGGACCAGCTCTAATAATAAGTCACTATGAAAGGAACAACACACGAATCAAACACTCTAGGTTAACGTGACACAACCACCTTTCCCTTTAATAGGAGCCTAGCTGATTCTTTTCATGTGAATGGACAATTGCCAAATTTGCTGACACAGTCTGAATCAACTGTATAGAAAGACTATAGACAGAATCATTATCAATAATCATCTAGAATTACTGCTGCAGAGATCAGCCTCTTGGGATATTAATCACACATTCCCTAGACTTTGAATTCCCCTTCTTTTCCACCATCAATGCTATCTGGAGATCTACCACACCTTTCCATAGCTTTGTCCATAAATGCCTCGACCTCAACTTCATCTCCATGGAAATTCTTTTCCCTACCTCAGGCTCTTTGCGCCAGGACGATAGCAGCTCCCTTCTTTGTGTTTACTGCCATCCCAGCTCTACATGGGACGCCACTGCCTGCCTTATCACACAGAAAAAGAAGTTGAGACCACATCACTCTTGCTCTCTCATATCAGCTCCCCATCTCTTTTGGGACTCAGTTCAAAACTGCTCCCTTGGTGCCTTTAAAATGTCCCATGTACTTGCCCCAGGCTACCTCATAGACTCTCTCCTCTTCTTCCCACACTCCACTCCTGCCTAGCACAGTCGGTGTGAAAGGATGTTCCACTGTAGCTCCTCCCACCTGGAACCCTCCTTACTTTGCCATGTTGACTCTCCAGCGATTGCATCAAAGCTCAGCTGAAAACATCTTTGCTCCCTCCCCTGACACTCTCCGTTGCCCTCTTTTGTTATTTCTTCTTTATCACCAGTTGTTTTAAATTAACTTCATAAAGCTCTCTGGGATACAGCCTGTGTCAATGATTACTATGAATTCACAGTAGTGCCCACCAGGCGAAAGGCACTTTGCTAAAATTCAAGAAGGGACAATCCCTGCTCCTTGGAATTCATGATCTAAGGACAGACAGACTAAAAGACCGAGGCTTGAGGCAAGGAAACTACAGTCGGCAATTTATATCCAAATCAACTCAGGTCACTGCACATAACACAGCAGAAGCAAGCCTTTAAGATTGTGGGTAACATAGAGTCCTTCTCAGGGAAGTCATACCAGGAATAGAGGACATCATGGGTGAAAGCAGAGAGGTGATTGTGCCAGCAGCTGATGAACAAGCAGACCAGACTGGGAACACTGGCAGAGTAGCGGGGTCAAGGAGAGGCGATGTGAAGGTGGGCACGCGAGGAGAAGTAGAGAGGGGAAGAGTTATCTAGAGAATTGAAGGTGGCAACAAGAAGCTTAAATGTGATGCACTACTGGATGCGGAGCCAATGACCATGTTATACAGAATGAGGCTGCATTGTATAATCACTCCTCTTTCAGCTACGGTTCTCACAGTTTACTCCTGCTGCTGCAGTGCTGTTGAAGCTAAATACCATTATCTAAACACAGAGCAAGGGAGGCAGGGAAGGAGGGAGGGACTGACACATTCACAAATCTAGTATTATAAAGCCATCAGAAACTGCACAGAGAAACAGTCTGGGGGGGCTGTCCTTCCCAGCCTCAAGAAAGCCTGCCTCTACATTGTCTTGCTCCAAATTGCAATTTGCTCCTCAGCTTGAATAGAGCCATCTTTGGCATGACATATCACCTCATCACTTCCTTCTGATGGTACATTTCAGTGATGCCTCATCATCAGCCCCATATCAGCTCTCCGATGTATATCAGTAAAATACAGCATCAGAGGGAGGCACTTTGAAGACAAAATATGTAACAGATAATGCCATTTAAAAAATGCTTCAGCTTAATTATGGGACCTGAGCAACATCTGTGGTTACATCTGAACCACCTTGGAACATGTAGAAATGAATTATTCTCTATATTAATGGAAAGTCAAATTGCTGATTCTTTTCCATTTGTGCTAGGATTCTGGCAGTAAATTACGTTATGCAGAGGGTGGGGGGATATCTCTTATTTCAGCCCACGCTAATTGAAAGCTAATTTAAAGCCTCTGCATGTTTACCAAGTAAACCAACGTCTGGCAGCTTTGAACAAAGGAGAGATAGGCAAGGAAGGAAGGTTTTGCAAATGCCACTGGCTTCCTTGTGCAACAGACTGTTAAATCCTATTAGCAAACTTTCCCCAGGAGTAGCTACAATAAGCGGAGGAGGTGGCGCTTTCCCTCATTGCAATGTTTAAATATCTACCCATTTGGCTG
The DNA here is from genome assembly GCF_003597395.2 of Chelonoidis abingdonii. Taxonomy (NCBI): domain Eukaryota; kingdom Metazoa; phylum Chordata; order Testudines; family Testudinidae; genus Chelonoidis; species Chelonoidis abingdonii. The sequence goes on from NC_133770.1 coordinate 291,485,054, forward strand.
CAGGTTAGGGTTTTATCTTTTCAGATAGAAGAAGAGTGGGAATACAAATTGTGTAGCTCCTGGGTGGCCGACCCTGCCAGCTCACTCCAAAGCTTGCAGGAGTGTTTGGATGATATTGTGGTCTGAGGGCCTGGTCCAATGACCACCAGTGTCAACTAAAAGCTTCCCATTGACTTCACCGGGCTTTACAGGAGGATCTGGATACTGGAGCTCCCTTGCTCTCCACCTTAGGAAAACAGAGTTCTGGCTGCTGGGCATAGGTCACCAGTGCAGGATTTTCCTTTCCTTTGCGTCCTCATTCTGCTCAGTGAGGTAGACAATGAAGTTGCACCTTAACTACATCTCAGCTGGGTCAGGTTTAGAGCTGGGCAAATAATTGATTTTTTGGTTTAGTTCTCAAAAATGGGGGGAGGGGGAAATTGGTTCAGCTTGAACCAAGTCTGAAATGTTTGGTGAACCACAGAAATCTGTTTTCGGTGTGTTTCAAAGGGAGAGATTTGAAGCTGGATCTTCTACATCCCAAGTGACTGCCCTGACCACTGGGCTAAATGCGGCAAACAGCACCACTACCACTTCCTGCTGCTGCCTTGTGAATGGCTGAAACTACTCGTGTCAAATTTATGAATAGTTTCAAGTCAACTAAGATTGCAATGTTCATTGAATAAACTACCATATATACCTGTTCATAAGCCGCATAGTTTTGGTTAAAAAGTGACGCATCAAAGAGTGGAGGTTGGCTTATAAATGGGTCTACACCAAAATTTGATGATTTTAAACTCTATGGAATCATTGAATTGAATATCTAATACATTGTCATTTTGTTTACCTGGAGTGTCTGCAGGTATGGAGCCCCTAAGCTCCCAGTGTCTGCGGTTTGCCATTCCCAGCCAATGGGAGCTGTGGGAAGTGCCATGCCACTTCCCGCAGCTCCCGTTGGCTGAGAACAGCAAACCACGGAAACTGGGAGCTGAGGAGCTCCGTGCCTGTGAATGTGCCAGGTAAATAAAACCTCCAAGCCCGCTAGCAGCTTACCCTAACAGGCCAGGAGACAAAGTTTGCCAACCCCTGAAATATAGGGTCGGCTTATGAAAGGATCATACTGCTTTTGCTATTTTTACCTAACCATCTTGGGCTGTCGGCGTATAAATGAATGGGCTAATGAATGAGTATATACAGGTATTCATCTGAAAAGCCTTGCCCAGCTCTAGTCAGGATCACTGCTATTGTCACACAAGAAGAAAAGACCCAAACTTGACTCTCAGTTCTCTGGTTGGTTTTTCAGGGCGCACGAGTCCTTTTAGTTATAAACTCACCCCATTTCAGAGGGAGTAACTAAGAGGCAGGAAATATGGGACGGCATGTATGGAAAGTTACTTTTCAATGTAACCTTCCCCCACTTCAGTGTTACGGGGAACAAGCCAACTGACTTATATTAGTGATGACCATGCAGTAACCAAATTTGGCATCAATTAAAGCAGCTCCTGACTTTTGACTGAGCTAGTAAAAATAAGTCTTCTTCCCACTGGATTATGTTCAGTTCTGCTAAGGATAGATGACTATAACCAATAGAACATTGGTCATGATTCCCAATGGTTTCTCATCCAAAAGATGGCACACCTAACAGCACAACTAAACAAAGGAAAAGATCAGAACACCCTGTTTTCAACACGGCAATATGGGACAAGAACCCCTGATTTCTAAGCCTAGCTTCACCACAATTTACTTGTATTTCATTTTCCCCATCTATAAAACAGGTCTTGGTTTGGTGTTTTGAAATGTAACTGCTTAGTTTCTGTAATGCAGTTTGGGGATGTCAAGTATTTAACATTGTTTTTTCAGTTGGCTTATAGCACTGGAAGAAAGCTATGATTAGCAAGCCAAGACTTCTGTGTTTATCTCCTGACCTGCCATATTCTGCCTTACTCTAGTCATCAGGATCTCCTGAAAAGTTGCGACAGACCACACTGACAGAGAGATGCTGTGTGGGGGGACACAGAGACACTACAGTGTGAGAGGATCTATGTGACAGCTCATCGTGTAATTTTGCAAGGTTGGTAAATGTCAACCAGGGACATAATTAAAGACAACTAAACCCTTGTTATTTAAGTCAGGTTTGAAACTAGTTCTCAAGAGTGTAAAGGTTAGTGCCTTCTAATTTTAAAAATACTGCGGCCTTCATTCCAGTCCTTCAGTAATGCAAAAAAAATAAATCATGCAAATCAGTCTCTAATGGGCTGGAAACGTATCTGTTTCACTAACGGAGCCAAAAGAACAGATGAGAAAATATGTCCTTTTTAATCTAAAATATCAGCATTATAGCTCCAGTTCATGAGCCTTTAATGTCTCTATAATATTATTTTACAATATAATGATGATGATTAAAATCATAGAGACATTGTAACCTACATCTTATGCAATATATGACCATTCATTCTTCTCAAGCACTATGGATATTCAAAGCCCACTCCCAAATGTGTTATGTTACAGGTAAGGGCTAGAAACTCAGCTGTTGTAAATTAGTTGTTGAAGTCAATGTAGCTTATGCCAGGTGATACTTTGGCCCAAAGGTGTTAAATGCAATTGCAGAGAAGATAGATCCTTGAACATATCTATTAAAATAAAACCCAAACTTTAAAATTAAAACCAAGCTACATTTACATGTAGGAGCTGATGCTAACCTCAAGCCAGCTCACATATACAAAATATTAAACAAAAATAACTGACCAACACCTAAACCACCTTAACTCTGCCCTGATACCAAAACACTCAGAAAAAGTTTAGATTAAACAAAACATTCATTATATATCTTTTAAATCTTTAATACTTTTTTCTTATTCATACCTCCAGACACAATCATTGAAATAAAAAACACCTGAATAATTTAAGAACAACAATATCTATTATCTATCAATCATCTAAAGTTTAGTATTACCCACTGTCATAACATAAAAGTACAGTAAAAGTTTTGTTATCTGGCATGTTGGGTAAAAGGGGAGCGCTGGTAAGTAAAAAATTCTGGTTAACTAAGAGGGAGGGAGTTTGGGCGCAGGAGGAGGCTAGGGGCAGGGGACTGTGGTGCGGGATAGAGTGCGGGGTGCCAGATCCAGGCGGCGCTCACCTTGGGCTGCTCCCCACAAGTGGCAACATGTCCGGGCTGCTTCTAGGCAGACGCACGGAGAGGCAGCTCTGCACACTGCCCCCGCTCTGCCCCAAGCGCTGGCTCCACAGCGCCCATTAGCCAGGGACAGCAGCCAATGGGAGCTGCGGGGGTGACACCTGCAGGGGGAGATAGGGCACAGAGCCGCCTAGCCGTGACTCCACCTGAGCTGAGTGCCACCTGAGCACCAGCTCCTGCACCCCAACCCCCTGCCCTGAGCCCCCTCCTGCACCCAAACTCCCTCCCAAAGCTCACGCCCCGCACCTCCTCCCACATTCCAAGCCCCTCGTGGCTGTTCCTACTCCTAGGAGCAGCAGGAACACATCACTGCTTCCAGGGAGCCATGTGGAGCCAAGTAGGGAGCTGGCTGGCCCCACGCCAACCAGACTATAAACTGGACTTTCAATGAAGATCAGAAATGCCGGTTTCTAGAGCTTTCCGGTTGGTAAAGTGCCAGATAACACAGCTTTTACTGTCGATCTAAATGGAAATCTCCTTACTAAACAAAATAGTCCCATGCCAAACAGAACTCTTGTACCTTATGATAAAACTAGGTCCAACATACTAAAATGGAAATTGTTAATGTCATGATGAATCATCATACTTAACACTAGAGAACAACTAATATACATGCTAATTTGATTATCCAAATTTAGAAATGTTAAAAAGTTATGTAATGGCCTGATCCAATTCCTATTAAACTAAAAGCTAAATCTGCCAGTGACTTTGGTGAAAGTTTTGGGTCAGGTTCTAAAATGTTAAACAGCAACTACTAAAGTACATTTTAAAATCTGCAGGTCCAGATAACATCAATCCTAGAGTTTTAAAGAGAGCTGGGTGAGGAGCTCCCTGGACTGTTAATGTTGATTTTCAATAAGTGTTGGAACACTGGAAAGTTATGAGTAATGGAAAAAAACTAACGTACCAATATTTAGAAAGGATAAAAGAGATGACCCAAGTCTGTCAGCCTGACATCGATTCTGGGCAAAATAATGGAATGGCTGATATGGGACTAAATTAATAAAGAATTAAAGGAGGGTGATCTAATTAATGCCAACCAAAATGAATTTATGGAAAATAAATCTTGTCAAACTAACTTGATTTTTTGGTGAGATTACAAATTTTCTTGATAAAGGAAATAATGGTGATTATCTATTTAGACTCCTGTAAGACATCTGATTTGGTATCCCATGACATTTGGATCAAGAAACTACAGTAATGCAAAGTCAACATGGCACACATTAAATGGATTAAAATCTGGCTAACTGATAAGTCTCAAAAATAATTTAAAATGAAGAATCACCATCATGTGGGGTATTTGGAGGAACTGGAGCTACTGGTGCAGAAAGTGAAACTGAATATTGTAGGGATAACAGAAACATGGTAGAATAGTAGTCATGACTGGAGTGCAGGTATTGAAGACTATGTGCTGTTTAGGAAAGACAGAAAGAAAGGCAAAGGTGGTGGAGCAGCATTGTACATCAATGATGAGGTCAACTGTAAAGAAATAAGAAGTGATGGAATGGATAAGACAGAGTCTGTCTGGGCAAAAAT
>NC_133770.1:291492420-291495155 GCF_003597395.2 Chelonoidis abingdonii
TGGACATAGGTTAGGGGTTGTTATAGAAGTGGATGGGTAGGGTTCTGTGGCCTGCTTTGTGCAGGAGGTCAGACTAGATGATCATATTGGTCCCTTCTGACCTATAAGTCTATGAGTCTATGAGTCTATTTCTAGCAGGGTCCTACAGGGATCAGTTCTTTGCCCTACTTTATTTAACATTTTTATCAATGACCTAGAAGAAAACATAAAAACATCACTGATTAAGTTTCCAGATGACATGAAGGGTGGAGTGGTGGTAACTAATTTAGAGAACAGGTCAGTGATACAAAGCAATCTCGATCACTTGATAAACTGGGTGCAAGCAAATAATCTGCATTCAGTATGACCAAATGTAAAGTCATACTTCTAGGAACAAATAACGTAGGCCACACCTACAGGATAGAGGACTCTATCCTCGGAAGCAGTGACTCTGAAAAAGTCTGGGGGGTCATGATGGATAAACATGGGATGTTGTGGCCTGAAGAGTTAATGTGATCCTTGGAAGTACAAACAGGGCCCTCAAGTAGGAGTAGAGAAGTTACGTTACCTCTGTATCTGGCACTACTAGTGTCCATTGCTCAAGAACGATGTTGATAAATTGAAGAGGGTTCAGAGAAGAGTCACAAGACTAATTAAAGAATTGGAAAACGTGCCTTATGGTGAAAAATCCAAGGAATTCAATCTATTTATCTTATCAAAGAGAAGATTAAGGGGTGACCCGATCACAGTTTATAAGGACTTAACGTGGGGAACAGAACTTTGGTAAGAGAGTGCTCTTTAGTCTAGTAGACAAGGGTAGAACAACATCCAATGGCTCGAAGCTGAAACTAGACAAATTCTGACTAGAAATAAAGCACAAATGTTAATGGCTAGTTCCCCATCTGCAAAATAGAGATAATACTGCTTCCTTTCTCCCACCTTTTGTCTGTCTTTCTGTTGAGGCTGGCAGCTCTTTGGGCAGGGACTAATTTCTCACTATATGTAGATGGTTTCCAATGCCTCATTTGACTGAATAATCTAATCCAAGATTTGTAAAATCTTTGGCAGTTGTTGCAAATGTATGTATCTTGGTTGGGAGCTGCTTGTTACCTATGGGCTCTTTTCTCATCAAGCTCTAGGAGCTAACTCCTGTCATGGACTTTGATACCCTGATGGAGTTGATGGCGCCACTTGTTACGATCACTTGCCAAGACTTCTCATTGGTCAGGATTAATTCCAAATGCCTTCATATCTCACCTGTATGTGCTAAACTTGGGCTGTCCTTTTGTTCTTGTTCCCTCTGATAGCTCCCTGATTATTGCTAAACCTAGGGTTGTGAGTTCAATTCTTGAGGGGGCTACTTAGGAATCTGGGGCAAAAATCAGTACTTGGTCCTGCTAGTGAAGGCAGGGGGCTGCACTCAATGACCTTTTGAGGTCCGTTCCAGTTATAGGAGATAGGTATATCTCCAATTTTTTTTTTTTTACTCAGATGGCCCAGCCAGTGCAGTCATCTTTGCTTGAGTAGGGCTGTCACACTTGGTAAATTTGTCTTTGAAAGAAATGCTGTGTTGGTGACTTTATCCTGCCATTTGGTGTTGAGTATGTGGCATAAACAGCATAGGTGGAAACTATTTAACCAAACCCATAAAAACCCAACCTGCTTCCATCTGACTCCTCAGTACTTCATACCAAAGGCCTGATAAGCACCCTAAGCACTGCCATTCATAAAAATTTTCAAACCTATTAATTTAGTTTAGCCATACTTTTAATAGATCCACTCCCTGTAGCGCTGAGTATGTTCCAGGCAGCCACAGGTGAGATTAACTGTAGTTATTAGTCCACAGCTCAGGTGTTAAAATAGCTTTATACAGAGGTTATTCACATGGTAGTGGTAAATAGCAGGTGCTTCCATCTCAGGTAAAACGTTTTATCCCTTTGTACAAAACTTGTGAAATTTAGGCTTGCTAGAGGAGAACGGGATTTACATGAGCCCTTGATTTCTAAGTCTATACGATTATTGCAGTTTTAACAGCCCAGTGCCATACATCCCTCTACTCCAGACTGTCTTAGTGCCAAAGATAATAAGAAGTCCATTCAGTATTCCTCAAACAGAAAATAGCATATGGGATTTCCCCCCTTTAACTCATACTTGAAATTCTTGTTTATCCCCTCGTCCTTGCCAAAAGTAAAATTACCTCCCACTCACCTCTTTCCCCACTGTTAAATTAGTGACTAAGAGCAGTCATGTACTAGACGATTATTTCTCCCTTGATGTAAATCACTAAGAATGGGATGATTCACTGAGTCATAGAACACTGAAGCTGGAGAAGGCCTCTTGGGTCACCTAGCCCCCTCTCTCTTCTAGGGTAGGATATGTAAGCTAATGCGCAGTGCAGCCTAGTTTTAAATGGCCCAAAATTCTCCCTCTTCCTGCAAGAGACTGTTCTATAGTCTTATTCTCATAGATCTCACGGTCAGGAAGTGTCTTAATATTTGGCTCAAACCTTCCTACTTCTGTTTCAAAACACATGTAAGTGAGAGAAGGCTCAGCACCAATACCAACAAAGTCCTGGAAAGGAGTAACTTCACTTCCATTAAATTTGAACCCATTTAAGGACTCCTTCATGCCACCAGAATGGTGTAAAGAAGATTTGGTGTAAATGATAACCAGGCCCATGGACATGAATAGTCCTGCTATTTGCATGAGTCCGTGCTACTCATTTCAATGGTTGCAGAATCAATTCATAGAATCAT
>NC_133770.1:291495255-291520328 GCF_003597395.2 Chelonoidis abingdonii
TGCCTCTTCTTCTTGTTGTTTTCTTTCGTGATCTGCCTTTTTGGCTTCTTGATCTGCCTTTTTGGCTTCTTGATCTCTTCGGTGAGCTGCCTCCTGGGCATCATCCCAGCCAGGGCTTTGTCAAGCCTGACCTTAACAAATTAGACAAAAAAATGTGTGTAAGTCACTATAAATCATTAGTTTCTGTCCAGAGTGTAAACTGTCTCCATCCTCAGTGTCTATGATGCTCTGAAATTCCAACTCCACTAATTACTTTCTGCCTATCAAAATCCTCCCCTTCAGTTCCAGTAGAAAAAGGGATTTTTCTTCACTGCCTGTTCTAAGCAGTCATGTTGATGTGCACTGTTAAACAGTTGCTTCACTCCACCCCAGAGAAGGCTGATTAGATAGCTCAGTGGTTTGAGCATTGGCCTGCTAAACCCAGTGTTGTGAGCTCAGTCGTTGAGAGGGCCACTTAGGGATCTGGGGCAAAATCAGTATTTGGTCCTGCTAGTGAAGGCAGGGGGCTGGACTTAATGACCTTTCAGGGTCCCTTCCAGCTCTATGAGATAGGTATATCTCCATTTCAGTAGTGGGCAAGCCATACTAATTATATTAATGTCTGTAAAGGTTTTGTGGGAGGGAGACCTTTGATATGGAAGTGCTAAATATAAGGTTATTATTACTGTCTATTTGGTGGTCATTATGAATAGCAGAAGCAGAGAGAACACTGTGTGGCATATCTAATGTAGATGAAAAATCTAAACATTGATGCATTTTAATATCTGTATGCTTCTTAGAAATGAAGCCTTCACTACGCTTCACCCCCTCGGTCAGGAGAGATTACAATAACACATGAATAATAGATTATGTGCTATTTTGATGATGCAAATTAGTTTTAATGCAAAAGATTATTTTCATCAATGTTCATAAATGGAATTTTCAGAGCTGCAAGAAAACCTAATTAAATCTGATTCTTTTAACTGCTCGGCTCTACACATGTATTGGTAGAAGGTGGTGTGTTTTTAAACTGTCATCTCCATATCTTATTTAAATCCTGCATTGTTATTTTTAGTCCCTGCAAGCAAAAAGTGCAACTTAATAATGAGGTCAGACGAGTAGCCCTTTAATAATGCATAGCTTACTGCACCAGAAATAAGGCATGCCTGCATCCAGGGAAAGTCATGGGGACATGATAGGGCTTCGGCACTAGTTAGTTGGGAAAGACACTTTGTATTTGTTTGGTTTCTTTTCCTGTTATGAAGCACTGGAATTTAGTCAGAGCATCAAGGTGACCACCACTCTTCTTGCAAAAAGTGCCAGGGGATTTAGCTGGCATGACCCCAGTTTTACATAACCATACATTATGGTCATTTGAGGAGCTCAGTCCCCATTAACACCAGGCTGGGACATTGAGTTAGGTCTGACTCATAGAGATGAGATCTGCCTAATGAATTAGCAACAGTAGTTTCTTCAAGGGTCTTTATTTTTCCCTAGCGTTCTCTCACCCAAATACAGATGTAACTGAACCCTGTTTAGCTTAAAACTTGGTCAAATGACTCTGGCGGTCTGACAGCAAACAAGGCTTGGGTGCTTTGTACACCAATTGTGCCCATTTGGCAGCTCTGAGCACAGAGGAAAAGGATTACTTTATATCAACAAGCAGATCAAAGAAATGCTAAGGATCAAATACATCATGGCAAGTCTGATTTGTGCCGCGGATAGAGGGATTCAAGAGGATGCACAGAGCAACTTAATCAGCTCCTCTGAGCTAGATTTCAGTCTCATCAGGCTGCACTTTAACTGAGGCCAGGGATGTAGTCTTTGGATACACCAACAAAGGCTCTTGTGAGTTAAAACAAGCACTGCTTAATAAAACAGATATTTGGGGTAGGCAACACATCTTAGTGTGTTATTTCATAAAGTGGCTAATACACTTTTATCCTCTGTACAATGCTAAATTGCATTCGTAACTGCCTTCCAACATTTGAAACAATTTCCTGTAGTGTTACAAACTGTCCTCCAGCAAAAATTCTTTGCATTGGTCTTCACTGCAGAGGATGTGAGGGAGAGTCTCATATCTGAGCCATTCTTTTTAGGTGACAAATCTGAGTAACTGTCCCAGATTGAGGTGTCAATAGATGACTTTTTGGAACAAAGTAATAAATTAAACAGTAATAAGTCACCACAATTGGATGGTATTCACCCAAGAGTTCTGAAGGAACTCAAATATGAAATTGCAAAATTATAACTATGGTATGTAACCTATCATTTAAGTCAGATTCTGTACCAGCTGACTAGAGGATAGGTAATATGACACCAATGTCTAAAAAAGGCTGCAGAGGTGACCCTGGCAATTAGATGCCAGGAAGCCTAACTTCAGTACCAGGCAAATGGGTTGAAACTATAGTAAAGAACAGAATGATCAGACACAGATGAACATGATTTGTTGGGGAAAAGTCAACATGGCTTTTGTAAAGGGAAATCGTGCCTCATCACTCTATTAGAATTCTTTGAGGGGGTCAACAAACATGTGGACAAGGATATTATGTACATGGATTTCCAGAAAGGGTTTGACAAGGTCCCTCACCAAAGGCTCTTAAGCAAACTAGGATAAGAAGGAAGGTCCTCCCATGGATCAATAAAAGGTTAAAAGACAAGAAACTAAGGGTAGGAGAGAGGTAAATAATGGTGCCCCCTTCCCCCGCCCCCAGGGATCTGTACTGGGACTAGTCCTATTCAACGTCATCATAAATGATCTGGAAAAGGGGGTAAAAAGTGAGGTGGCAAAATTTGCAGTAAATACTAAATTACTCAAGATAGTTAAGTCCAAAGCTGACAGCGAAGAGTTACAAAGGGATCTCACTAAACTAGGTGACTGGGCAACAAAATGGCAGATGAAATTCAATGCTGATAAATGCAAAGTAATGCACATTGTAAAACATAATCCCATAAATTATAAAAAATGATGAGGTCTAAATTAGCTGTTACCACTCAAGAAAGAGATCTTGAAGTCACTGTGGAAAGTTCTCTGAAAACATCTGCTCAATGTGCTGTGGCTCAATATGCTGCTACCAAAATGTTAGGAGCCATTAAGAAAGGGATAGATAGGAAGACAGAAAATATCATAATGCCACTATATAAATCCATGGTACGACCATACCCTGAATACTGCATGCAGTTCTGGTCACCCCATCTCAAAAAGGATATATTAGAATTAGACAAGGTATAGAGGAAAGGCAACAAAATGGCTAAGGGTATGTAACAGCTTCCATATGAGGAGAGATTAGAAAGATGGGGATTTTCAGCTTGGAAAAGAAACAACTAAGAAGCGATATGATAGAGATCTATAATATTAGCACTAGGCTGTAGAAAACGAATAAGGAAGTGTTATTTACTCTTTTACATAACACCTGAACCTGGGGTACCCCCAGTGAAATTAAAAAGCAGTAGGTTTAAAACAAACAAAAGGGAGTACTTCCTCCCACAACACACAGTCAACCTGTGGAGCTAATTGTCAAGGGTGTTGTGAAGGCCAAGAGGACTAGTGCAGTGGGGGCAGGGAGAGGTCAGTGGTTTGAGTATTGGCCTGTTAAACCTAGGGCTGTAAGTTCAAACTCTGAGGGGGCCATTTAAGTAACTGGGGTAAAAATCTGCCTGGAGATTGGCCCTGCTTTGAGCAGGGGGTTGGACTAGATGACCTCCTGGGGTCCCTTCCAACCCTAATCATCTATGACTATATAACAGGGTTCAAAAATGAATGTGTAAAAGTTCATGGAGGATAGGTCCATCAATAGTTATTAGCCAAGATGGTCAAAGACACAACCTATGCTCCAGCTGTCCCTAGTCTCTGACTGCCAAAAGCTGGGAGTGGGTGTGATGGATCATTCAATAATTGCCCTGTTCTGTTCATTCCCTCTGAAGCACCTGGCACTGACCACTGTCAAAAGACAGTATGATGAACTGTTGGTCTAATCCAGTATGGCTCTCTTTATGTAACAATCCCACAGTGCCCCTGTTCTCATAATAGTGACCACTCTGATTACAACTTTGAACTCTGCTGCACAGGGGTCACAGTGATCAGAAGAGCATCCCCTGCTTTAAAAAAAACCCAGAATGTGCCTGAAATGAATTTCTTTCTGTGAGCACACCTGTGCTAGCACAAAGCTATGGCTCTATGCAAAGCTATTGTTTAAAAACGTCAGCTAAGCCTCATACTGTTGCTTGGTCCAGGAAGACTTCCTGGATTTCCTCAGCCTGTGGGGGAACAGGGCAGTTTATGCTCAGCTATGGAATTCCAGCAGGAATACAAATATTTACGGGGACATCATTGCTTGCCTGTGTTGTACCTCAGCTGCTGCATCTCTTTGGCAATGTCAGGCTATTGCAAAGGAATGGTGGCAATCCTACCACAAGACAAAAGAATCCAACACAAAACCTGGGATTGACCCCCATACCTGCCACTACCCACCACAAGGAACTGGATTCCATAGTGGGGAGTGACCCCCACCACCATCCCTTGTATGACACTGGACACCTCAGGACACCTGGAGGAACCCCAGAAGTTCACACCATCGATGAGAGAAGACACCGAGGATACAGGCCCTACAGAGAGCGATGAGTTCTTTGAGACCCAGCTGAACCCAACCAGGAGGAGCCCAGAGACAGAACCCACTGAGGAAGGGGAAGGGAGCTCAAATAGGTGTATTGCTGCATGGTTCTTTTCTCCTTTTACTTTCTTCTTAGGTCCCAAACTTCCTCCCACCTCTGCCCCCTCCCCCTCAAGATTGAGCCTGAGCACAGATGGGCAGAGAACAAGGGAACTGCTCTGTGAAGTAGCCAGTTCATTTTAACAGCATGCACTGGCAGTCATGGGAAAAAGAAAGAGAATATAAGCAAACCCCAAACACTCCCAAATGCATGTTTTTGGCACAGCAGGCAGCTAGAGTTGCTAGCAACATAAATCACTTCATCACAGCCAGAAAAAAGTAAAACCCACTACCACTACTGCAACCCACTACCTGATCATCCAAATCAAATACAAATAGAAAATTTAAAATAATTGCATGTAGGAGGAAAGGCAGGACTGGGAGGTACGCCGAGAAGTGCACCATTATGCATCATGCAGCTCTTCAGACTGCAAATGAATATGCCATAAACATTACAGGACAAAAGACACAATGACTTACATCCTAGAAACTATTGTACTGAATGGATATGTCTATGTTTCTGGGGTATACACACACACACACACCCCCCCCAGCATGCTACAATATCTGTTCCACTCAGCCCTAGGTGAAAATAATAATGCTTGGCTCTTTTATAGCCCTTTCCATAAGTATATCTCAAAGTACTTTACAAAGGAGATCTGTGTCATCATTATCCCATTTTACTGATGGAGAAACTGATGCACTGACAGGTGAAGTGACCTGCCCAAGGTTATCCAACAGGCCAGTAGCAGAGCCCAGGTCTCCTGAATCCCAGACCAATGCTCTCCACTAGGACACAGGAGAATTGCTATGACTGTGACCCCTGTGATTCATGCAGGAAGGGTCAGCATCTTGCACTGTTCAAAGTGAGTTTTAAAAATGATTTTAGAATTTTTTTCTTTGTTCCTTCCTGCTCAGTCTAGTTTTAGTTTTGAAAGACAAAATAAGTAATGATTTTCACAAACAGCCACAAGACTCCCCCTTCAAAATCGGTGCTCACTCACCATATTTATAATGTGTGTTAATTCATTTAATATTCCTGTGCAAGCCAAGCACAGTTTATTCATGAAGTGACACAAATTAACACAAAGCAGCACACTGACTGTGGCACACTATCAAGTGGGCTCGTGAGGCCTTCCTCAGCTGTACAGCACCGTGATGTTCTTTTGTAATTACCCTCATGTCAGGGTGTTCAAAATAGATGCCCTTCCATTCCCTTTCCACCCTGCCAGTTATGCGTCCCTCTTTGCTTTGAAAATATTGTGTAAAACTCAACATGTAGCAACAACAATGGGACTATGTGGCTCACTGAGACCCAGACTAGTCCTGAGGCACCTCCAGTGTCCTTTCAAGCTATCCAATGACCATTCTAGTCAGCCTGCACCTGCCCAGATGGGAGCGAAATCTTTCCTTGCTGCTGTCTTGATGTGCAGTGTATTGCTTCCTGACCCAGAGAAGTGGACAGTAGGCTGTGTTGTGGGAGTCCCAGTGGCATTTGCAATGCCACCAATATGAAAATGCCAGTCTGGGGGAAATGTCCCTGTTTGCAGTTTTTAAAATCATGCACCTTCCCTGACCAGCCAACATTAATGTCAGTGAAATGTCCCCACTGATCCACCCACACTTGCATAACCATGAGAACAGTCCCAGCTAGGTGGGAGAGAAGGGGGATAAACTGGGAAGCCCATTGCATCAAGCCCATCTCTTATTCCCTGCACATTGGCCAGAATCACAATCCTGCACAACAAAACAAGTTCAATAGCGTTGCACATCTCAATGACTACTGTCTTCACCTTAGATTCACCAGCACGAAACTGATTGCCCACTGACTGATGGCAATCCAGAGTTGTAAGCTTCCACAGCACAGCTGCCACTCATTGCTCCACTGGCAAAACAGCTCTTGTTCTGGTGTCTCAGCGACGGAGAGCTGGAATGAACTTGGCGCACAACTCCCACTTCCAGAAGTTCTACAGCCTACCTTTCCTCCCTCCCCATGTCCCAGCTTCAGCTCACTCTTCCATTCCTTTGGTGCCTGACATTAGGCTCCTCACTCTTCTCTCCATCCCTCCCTCCCTAGTAGGGTTACCAGGTGTCCAGGTTTCGACGGGAATGCTCACTAGAAAAGGGACCCTGGCAGCTCCAGTCAGCATTGCTGACTGGGCTGTTAAAAGTCTGGTTCTCAGCATAAAGCCCTCACCCTCCTGGCACCCCAACCCCCTGCTCCAACCAGGAGCTCTCTCCCACACACTGAACCTCTCATTTCTGACCCCACCCCAGAACCCATACCCCCAACCCAGACCCCTCACCTCGCCCCACACTCCAACCTCCTGTCTCAGCCCTGAGCCCCTTCCCGCCCTCTGAACTCCTCAGCCCCAGCCCGGAGCACCCTCCTGTACCCCAAACCCCTGATCCCCAGCCCCACCCCAGAGCCCACATTCCCAGCCATAGCCCTCATGGCCCCACACACCCCAGTCCCCTGTCCCAGCCTGCAGCTCCCTCCTACCCACTGAACCCCTCATTTCTGGCCCCATCCCCAAAACCACACCCCCAGCCCAGAGCCCATGCCCCTTCCCACACTCCAGCCCCCTGCGTCAGTTCAGAGCCTCCTCCCATATTCCAAACCCCTCAGCTCCACCCCCAGCCCAGAGCCCCCTCCTGCACCCCAAACCCCTCATCCTTGGCCCCACCCCAGAGCCTGCTCCTCCAGCTGGAGCCCTCATCCTCCCCACACACCCCAATCCCCTGCCCCATCCCGGTGCAAATGAGCTAGTGAGTATGGGGAGAGCGAGCAACAGATGGAGGAGGTGATGGAGTGAGCAGGGGTGGGGCCTTGGAAAAGGGGTGTGGCCTCAGAGGATGGGCAGCACAAGGGTGTTTAGTTTTGTGCAAGTAGAAAGTTGGCAACCCGGCTACTCCCCTTGTCACAACTTGAGCTCACTCTTTCCTCCCTCTCCCTAGCTCAAGCTCCGTCTTCCCTTCCTTCATCCTTCCCACCCTTCATCCTGTTTGGAGCTCCCTCTTCCCTTCCTCCCCACATCCCGGCTCGAGCTCACTCTTCCCTCCCTTGGCTCAAGCTTGCTCCCTCCTTCCTTCCCTCCCTCCCTCGGTCCTAGCTCCAGCTTGCTTTTCCCTCCCACTCTCCTGGCTTGAGCTCGCTCCCCCACCAGCTCCAGCAAAAACTCACTCCACAGCCCCACAGCCAGGAGCAGCTCACTCTCCCCACCACCACAGCCCGGGCCTGGAGGAGTTCTGTGCCCGCAATGATTACTGGGGGCGGGGAGAGCGCATGCCCCTGCTTGCTCCCCTTGTGCATACCCCTGGATGGCAGAGATTCAAAACCAATGTGAGGAAGAGCAGATTATGGGATGTAATGGTGAGAATTTACCAAAAAAATGGTGCAAAAAGAGAAGATTATGGGATAGAATGGAGAGAGGAATTATGGGACCTTGACCTCAAGCTCCCACAGTTCCCTGAGAGGCATGCTGGTATCCCACAGTGCACTGCAACCCTGTCCAAAAAGGCAGAGCACTGGATAGTGGCTCTGGGACACTAGAATACCATCCTACAGTACAGCACATCTGTGGGCAATACCCCCTGTCACTGTGAGGACACACTGCACTGTCAGAGGCAGCCAAGCATGCATATGCTCCAGTATGCTGGCAGAAATGCTACTGGTGAATCTTTCTAGCACAGACAAGGCCAAAGTATCTAAAAATGGATTTAGAAGCCTAATGTCAGGCACCGAAGTTCACATTTTGGCTATAATTTATACCTGTTAAAAAAGGCAAAATCCAGCTCCAACCTTAACTGTGGAACTGCTATTAGTGTCTCCACAAAACGGGCCATAGAAGTGTCAAGGATCATTGTTATCATTGTATTAGTACAAGGAGCTGCAGTTTCAGCTTCGCTGAACCAAAGCTTCTGAGGCACCCGCTCATTCCTGATCATCCGTGAATATTGCAATATTGTCCTTGGGGTTTTCTGGTCCATTTCTGTTGAATATGTATGTGTACATTTAAACAACAGGCCCTCACTTTGGCAGGACTTCTGGCTAGTTATTCCTTATTATATGCACAGAAGGGTATGTTTGTGATGTCCTTGTATGCAATTCTTGTTTTAAGAAGCACCTGCATATGGTCTATACACATGCATGCAATAGATACACACATTGTACACACTATGGGAATGACTTTGAAGCAGAACTCCATTGCAGTGAGGTTATTTCCTCTCTATCTCTGTTCCAATACTGACTCATCCAGACTTTTTTACTTTTTCCCTGAAGTAGCTGATGTACTGAGCAGTGTTTCTGCACTGAAAGGCCTTTGTT
Source organism: Chelonoidis abingdonii (assembly GCF_003597395.2). Taxonomy (NCBI): domain Eukaryota; kingdom Metazoa; phylum Chordata; order Testudines; family Testudinidae; genus Chelonoidis; species Chelonoidis abingdonii. The sequence continues at coordinate 291,504,271 of NC_133770.1, forward strand.
GAACAGATCTTCAAGAATTCCAAGCCCTTGAGTCTCTCACTGATTTCTTCAGCACCACTTACCTTATTGGCTTCTTCTTAGATCTGTGATTTGCTGTCAAGGTTTTTTCCCCACTTTGAACTTTAGAGTACAAAAAGTGGGGACCTGCATGAATACTTCTAAGCTTAATTACTAGCTTAGATCTGGTACTCTGCCACCAGCCAGAATTTAGTGTCTGGTACAACTTTCTGTTCCCCCAAAACCTTCCTGGGGAACCCAGATCCAAACCCCTTGGATCTTAAAACAAAGAGAATTAACCATCCCCCTCCTTTTCTCCAGACTTTCCCCCTCCTGGTTGCCTTGAGAGGCTTGACACAAGAATCCAACTCCTTGGATCTTAAAACAAGGAGGATTAACGCATCTCCCCTCCTTTTTCCCCACCAATCCCTGTGCGTTCCAGATCCAATACCCTTGTGGATCTTAAAACAAGGAAAATCAATCAGGTTCTTAAAAAGAATGCTTTTAAAATAAGAAAGAAAAAAAAGTAAAAGTTATCTCTGTAAAATCAGGATGGAAAATGCTTTTACAGGGTACTCAGATTCATATAGACCAGAGGGACCCCCACCAGCCTTAGATTCAAAGTTACAGCAACAGAGGTAAAAATCCTTCCAGCAAAAAGAAACATTTACGAGTTGAGAAACAAACATCAAGACTAATCCGCTTTCCTGGCTATTACTTACATTTTGAAACATGAAAGACTGATTTCTGAAAGATTTGGAGAGCCTGGAATGATGTCCCATCCCTCTCAGTCCGACAGCGAACACAAACAAAACAAAAAGCACAAACAAAGACTTCCCTCCACCAAGATTTGAAAGTATCTTGTCCCCCTATTGGTCCTCTGGTCAGGTGTCAGCCAGGTTTACTAAGCTTCTTAACCCTTTACAGGTAAAAGAGACATTAACCCTTAACCATCTGTTTATGACATTTGCATTTCTTTAGTCCTTTTCTAGGCTAAATATATTTACCAACTGCTGAAGCTTCTGAAATATGGCACTATAATCTTTCTTACAACAGGGGATAGGGAAGCAGGAGTCCCAAGATCTCTGATGTACTCTAACAAGGATTGGCCACCTTTGGCATGCAGCCTGTCAAGGAAATCCACTGGAAATCACTGTTCCAGGACTGTCCTGGGACTGTCCCAATTTTAAGGATTTTGTCCCACATCCCGACCAGAGTACGGTCGGGACACCATTTGTCCCGATATTTTGTTTCCTGGTCTTCGTCGGCAATTTGGCAGAGAGTCCTTCAGTCACGGATGGTCTTCCGCAGTATTTCAGCAGCAGATGCTTCTGTCTTTGGTGGTGAGGTTTATTCCCCACCACTGAAATACAGCCGAAGACCGTCCACTAGTGAAGGACTCTCCACCAAATTGCCGCCAAACTCCTGGACGGGTGAATGTAAAAAAAGACAAACAAAAAAAACCCACCACCCCTGGGGAGGTCCCGATATTTTTCCCTTCGCATCTGGTCACCCTAGCCTGCTTTGAAGTGCCATTCTCATTCTGAAGACCCTAGATGTTCAGACAAACATGTGAATCTTTGGATGAAGCTAGTAAATAAACAGAACTATGACATCGTTGGCATAAGAGACACCTGGTGGAAAAATATGCAAGACTGGTCTATTGGTATAGAATAGTACAGCTTGCTCAGGAAGGACAAGCAGGGAAAAAAGAGAGGAGGTGTTGCCTTATATATTAAAAATGTATGCACTTGGACTGAGGTGAGATGGAAATAGGAGACAGACTTGTTGAAAGTCTCTGGGTAAGGATAAAAGGGGTAAAAACAAGGCTGATATCATGGTAGGGGTCTACTACAGACCACCTAATCAGGAAAAAGAGGTGGATGAGGCTCTTTTAAAGCAATTAACAAAATCATCCAAAACATGTTACTTGGTGGTGATGGTAGACTTCAACTACCCAGACATCTGTTGGGAAAATAACACAGCATGGCACAGACTATCCAACAAGTTCTTGGAATGTATTAGAGGCATTTTTTATTTCAGAAGCTACTAGGGGAGAGGCTGTTCTAGATTTGATTTTAACAAATAGGGAGGAACTAGTTGAGAATTTGAAAGTGGAAGGCAGCTTGGGTGAAAGTGATCATGAAATAGTAGAGTTCATGATTCTAAGGAATGGTAGGAGGGAGAGAGCAAAATAAAGACAATGGATTTCAAGAAGGAAGATTTTAGCAAACTTAGGCCTAGTCTACACTGGGAGGGATTGACCTAAGATATGCAACTTCAGCTACAAGAATAGCGTAGCTGAAGTCGACATATCTTAGATCGACTTACCTCGCGTCCTCACAGCACAGGGTCGACTGCTACCGCTCCCCCATTGACTCCACTTCCGCCTCTTGCTGCAGTGGAGTACTGGAGTCTATTGCAGAGCGATTGGGGATCTATCACTACCCTCCAATCCAGCAGGTAGTGTAGACGTACCCTCAGGGAGTTGGTAGGTAAGATCTCATAGGAAGCAAGTCTAAGGGAAAAAACAATTAAAGACAGCTGGCAGTTTTTCAAAGAGACATTATTAAGGGCACAAGAGCAAATTATCCCACTGTGTAGGAAAAATAGGATGTATGGCAAGAGATCACCTTGGCTTAATCAGGAGATCTTCAATGATCTGAAACTCAAAAAGGAGTCCTACAAAAAGTGAAAATTAGGTCAAATTACAAAGGATGAATATAAACAAATAACACAAGTATGTAGGGACAAAATTAGAAAGGCCAAGGCACAAAATGAGATCAAACTAGCTAGGGACCTAAAGGCTAACAAGAAAACATTCTACAAAAACATTAGAAGCAGGAGGAAGTCCAAGGACAGGGTAGGCCTGTTACTCAATCAGCGGGGGAAGGGGGAAACAATAACAGAAAATGTGGAAATGGGAGAGGTGCTTAATGACGTCTTTGTTCTGATTTTCACCAAGAAGGTTGTTGGTGGTAGGACATCTAACATAGTGAATGCCGGTGTGTCATAACCAGATAGTGAAAGGTTAATGCCTCTTTTACCCGTAAAGGGTTAAGAAGTTCACCTAGCCTAGCTGACACCTGACCAGAGGAACCAATGGAGGAACAAGATGTTTCAAAAGGAAGGAGGGAAGTTTCCTTTGTTTAGAGTCAGTTTCAGTTTCAGCTGGAGTGAAAAAGATCAAGGAACCAGCCTCTTATCAGAGTAGTAAGTTTTAAAAAAGAATAAATAGGTTTATGGTTTATTTTCTTTTTGTAACTTGCCTTGGCATTAGGGGAATAATCAAATTGGGTATTCTTGTGTGTACTAGGTTTTGCCCAGGGGAAGATCCTCTGTGTTTTGAATCTGTTGTCTGTGAGATCAGCTTGTATGTTATCTCCCAGAGGTTTTTTTTTTCTTTTACCTTTCTTTTCTTTAATTAAAAGTCTTCTTTTTTAAGAACCTGATTGATTTTTCCTTGTTTTTAGATCCAAGGGGATTGGATCTGGACTCACCAGGGATTGGTGGGGGAAAAAAGGGGAGAGGGGGAAGGAATAATTCTTCCTTGTGTTAAGATCCAAGGAGTTTGGATCAGTGTTCACCAGGAAATTGGTGGAGGAATCTCTCAAGGCTACCTGGGGAGAGGAAGGTTTTTTGGGGGGAAGACAGAGTTTTCCAAATGACTCAAATATTTGGATGATGGCAGCATATTGATCTAAGCTGGTAATTAAGCTTAGGGCTTCTCAGGCAGGTCCTCACATCTATACTTCAAGGTTCAGAGTGGGAGTGAAACCTATGACATGGTGAAAATGGAGTAAGATCGGAAGAGGCTAAAATAGGGAAAGAACAACTCAAAAATTACTTACACACGTTAGATGTCTTCAAGTCACCAGGGCCTGATGAAATGCATGCTAGAATACTCAAGGAGCTGACTGAGGAGATATCTGAGCCATTAGTGATTGTCTTTCAAAAGTCATGGAAGACGGGAGAGATTCCAGAGGTATGGAAAAGGCAAAGATAGTGCGAATCCTATAAAAAGGGAAATAAGGACAAGCCAGGGATTTACAGACCCATCAACTTAACTTCTGTTCCGGAAAAATAATGGAGCAAATAATAAAGCAATCAATTTGCAAACATCTAGAAGATAATAAGGTGGTAAGTAACAGTCAGCACGGATTTGTCAAGAACAAATTGTGTCAAACCAACATGATAAGTTTCTTTGACAGGGTAACAACCCTTGTGGATGGGGGGAAGCAGTAGACATGGTATATCTTGACTTTAGTAAAGCAATAAAAGTGATTAAAGGTCTAGAAAACATGACCTATAAGGGAAGATTGAAAAAACTGGGTTTGTTTAGTCTGCAGAAGACAGGACTGAGAGGGGACATGATAACAGTTTTCAAGTACATAAAAGGTTGTTACAAGGAGGAGGGAGAAAAATTGTTCTTAACCTCTGAGGATAAGACAAGAAGCAATTGACTTAAACTGTAGCAAGGGAGGTTTAGGATGGACATTAGAAAAAACTTCCTAACTGTCAGGGTGGTAAAGCACCAGAAGAAATTGCTTAGGAAGGTTGTGGAATCTCTCTCATTGGAGATTTTTAAGATCAGGTTAGACAAACACCTGTCAGGGATGGTCTAGATCAGTGTTCTTCATTGCAAGCCCCACGAACCAGTGGTGGCTCTGTCATAAATAGATAGCTAAGGGTTAATGTTTCTTTTACCTGTAAAGGGGTTATCAAGGGGAACCAAACACCTGACCAGAGGACCAATCAGGAAACCGGATTTTTCAAAGTGAGGGAGGGAACTTCTGGTTTTGTTTTTGTTCTCTCTCTTGTTTTCTTCAGCTATGAGGGAAGAGCTTTCTTTTTCTATCTGTATCTTCTCATCTCAGTCCCCAATTGTAAGTACAAAGGTAGCAAAGCTAATAGGCTGTTATATGTTGTTTTGTATTCTACATGTGAAGAGTTTGCTGGAATGGTTTAAATTGGATATCTTTTAAATCAAGACTGTTTATTATATTTCTTATAAAGCAATAGCCCCTGTATTATGTCATCTTAATGCAGAGTTTATATTCTTATGTCTTTTCTTTCTTTTTATATAAAGTTTTCTTTTAAACCCTGTTTGAGGTTTTTCTCTGGTTAAGGCTAACGGAAACGAAGGGAGGGGGAAATCTCTTTGTGTTAGCTTGACTAGGTTTTGTATGCATAGCCTCGGGTAAGATAACTTGCCCTCTCTGTCTGCATTCAAAGGAGTTAAGTACAGTACTCGCCCAGGATAACCCAGGGAGGGGGAGCTGGGGATGAAATATAAGAGGAGACAAGGGGAGGGGTTGGTTTCCTTGTGATGAGACTCAGAGCTTCTGGCTCTTGGGGGTCCCCCAAGGAAAGGGTTGGGGAGACCCGGGAGAGTTGATCAGGTACTCCGAATCCTGATTGGTGGCAGCAAGATCAGATCCAAGCTGGTAATAAGCTTGGGGGAGGTTCATGCTAAGCACCCAGATTTTGGACGCTAAGGTCCAGATTTGGGACAGGAGGCTTACGACAGGCTCCCGTCGACTTTAAGTGCAGATCCCCGTCAATCACAATCTCCAGCAGAGTAGCGGGGCTGCTGCTAAGGCAGGGTCCCTGCCTGCTCTGGCCCCATGCCACTCCCAGAAGCAGCCAGCATGCCCCATGGGGGAGAGCAGAGGTCTCCATACGCTGCTCCTGTCTGCAAGCACCGCCCCCACAGCTCCCATTGTCTGGGAAGGGGGAACTGTGTCCAATGGAAGTTGGGGGGAGCAGTGCCTGCAGAGAGGGGCAGAGCACAGAGCCATATCCCCACCCCAGGGGCTGCAGGGTCGCGTTGACTCCTTCTGGGAGCGGCATAGGGCAGGAGCCACTTGAAGTAAGTGCTGCTACCTTCGATGGGCAGGTTCTGAATAGCTCTGCAGCATTAAGACCTGGAGTAGCATTAGTGCAGCAAAACTCAGAGCAGTCACTTCAGAAAATCCCGAGCTTTTGAAACATTTCATTTGTACAGGTGTTGGGAGAATTGAGAGTGGAATTCGAGTCTTGAGGTAATGAAGTACAAGGAGTTTTTTAATTTAACTGAGAACTTCTTCCACGTGTCAGTGACATCTCTGTCCCCAGTTATCACAGACATTTGTTCTGACCATGCTAAACTGGAGAATGAAATTGTGGCACTTCAGACAAATGTCATCATGAAATCTGAACTTAAGACAGGTGTCTATCATCTCTGGAACATAGTCCCTGATACACAATACCAATCTCTTGAACATTGTGTGCAAAAAATGCTGTCATTTTTTGTCAGTACGTATACCCACGAACCTAAATTTACAACAATGAATATTGTGAAAAGAAAACAGAGGAACAAACAGAGCAATGAACATTGGGACTGCCTTCCTAGGACTGTGAAGACAGATTACAAATAGTGCATGAACAAAGTCAAGGAGGAAGAGGCACACATTAGCTCATCCCGTTTTTAAAGTAAGTTTTGCATTATTCTGCTCTTAAAAAGTTGACTTTTTAATTCCATATATTTTGCCAGTTATTAAGTTATAAAAGGAGTATCGTTTTATTGTACAAGTAGACTTTGCTTTAGTTACATGAGTGATTCTGTAACATGACATGATTAAGGAACAGTATGCAATGTGTTAATTTAGTAGCTGATGTGGCTTTCACATGGAAGGCTTTTCGCCAAAGTGGGGACTGAACTAGATGATCTTGAGGTCCCTTCCAGTTCTATGATTCTATGTTTCTTTGTACTAAACTTCTTCACCTTTAGAGGATTGCCCTGCTTCTCTCACAAGGCTACTTGTGACACCTTGGACAAGTCACTTCATCTCTCTATACCTCAGTTTTTCCCTTTGTAAAATGGGGATAGAGATACATAACTACCTTGCAGGGTGTTAAGACAATTTGTTAATATTTTGGAAGTGCTTTGAGATCCTCACATATCAGGCTCCTACACAAGTTATTATTAAGAACTGATTGTAGCCATCTGAACTAGAACACAGAAATGATCAGCTAGTAGACAGCTAACAACACTAAACACACACTATGTTAGGGAAGCCCACTGCCAGGGGTGCTGGAACTAGGGGTGCTGGCACACCTCTGGCTTGAAGCAGTCAGGCGCCGACTCTGTGGGTGCTCCGGGTCTGAGACGGGAAAAAATGGTGGGTGTTGAGCACTCAACGGCCACCCCTCTATTACCTCCCCCACAGCACTTCCCGCCCGCAAGCGGACCCAGCAGATCAGCATCTCCCCCTTCCTCCCCGTGCCTGCCACAGCGAGCCGGACGCTCTGGAGGGGAGGATCAAGGAGGCGGTGCGCCTTGGGGAGGGGGGGACAGAACTGGGTGGGAAGAGGTGGGATGGGAGTGGAGCAGGGCCGGGAAAAGGTGGGGCAGGTGTGGAGCAGAGGCAGGAAGAGGCAGAGCAGGGGTGTGGCCTTGGGGGAAGGGGTAGAATGGGGGCAGGGCCTGGGGTCGAGCCAGGGATCAAGCCTTCCCCCACCACCACACCTTCCGGCACTTTGGAAAGTCAACATCTGTGGAAGTAGCAATAAAAAACACCAAATACATGGTTTTTATGGTTTCCATCAGCAGCACCCCCCACTTTAAAAACTGTTCCAGCATTCCTGCCAGCTGCCACATACCAAAAATACTAGACATTCTGGTACTTCTGTGAGTGGCATGGGTCCACCCCTGGCAGCATGACTTCACATGTACCATGTATGCAAGGTCACACAGAAGAGAGGATGCCATTTTGAAAAGTGCACCACCCTGTCCCCACCAATATAACCTTGGACACACGATCCGCCATCCGTGATACCAGAGAAAACCAAGTCTGGCTTTGCCTCAGTACCAGATGCAACAAAACCATAGAAAAAGAGAACTTAAAACCAGATGCACAGCTTGCCTATACTATGTAGAGACTGTACTCTAGAGTTGGATCTGTTTTCCATGGTCCTCCCCATACAGTATATCAATATCACACTCCTAGCTATGTCAATATCATGCTTGCATCATATCTTCTGGTGGGGTGGCAGAGCAGCCAGTGCCCACAGTGCAAGTTCTGTAAGTGAGGATCAGAGAGGATTTCATGGCAAAGTTCCATGTCCGACAAGATACAGAATCACCACAGTTAAAACTGTGATGAACCTGGTGTTTCAGTTCCTTAAAGCCTATAAATGCTAGTAATATTTACTTGCTAAACTCTCGCTTGGGTTTTGCTTTCCATCTCCCATCACCTAGGCAATGGAAATGAATGATCTCCTTCTAAAACCTGAGAATCCAATCAAATTATAGCACCACCCCATCTCGAGCCAAGTACTCTACCTGCCCTTGTTTTAGGGTGAGAAGAGTTGAGATAAAAATCTTGAGAGGCTTCCCATAACAGCAATGAAGACAAGAGGAATAAACCACTTTGGAGATGCCGACGCATAAACAAACTCCTTCTCCAAACATACACATGTAAACTACGTTAAACAATCATTGTTTTTACCCTGGGGAAATATGAGGAGATCAGCAGTATCTAAATAACTGGGCTACACTAGCGGGGGGGGGGGGGGGTTGAACTAAGATACGCAACTTCAGCTACACTATTCACATAGCTGAATTCGAAGTATCTTAGGCCACGTCTACACTACGCGATAATATCGAATTAGCTAAAATCGGTTTTATAAAACGATGCTTTACAGTGACAGTTTTCGGTGCTTTCACGTCGTCGGTCAGGCTCTGATCACCACGAGTGATTAGGTTGGCGATGCAGTGTTCAAATGCAAAGAGTCATTCTCCTGCATTGAACCTGGTATGGTGGGAGAGTAGCCAGAGTGATTCGCGCTGGCTATGGTGAGGACAAATCTCTTTTATCAGAGCTCCGTTAAAGAACAGGAGATGCCAAAGCCTTTTTGAAAAATAAACTACGGGATACACAGCGGTGCGGTTGACAACTATGTAACGGGAAGCCCAGACGACTCAAACGGGCGATGGTTCGGGCGGGGGGGTGAAGCCAGACACTCAAACGGGAGATGTTCATGACGGAGGAGGGGGTTAATTGAGGACTACAGGCTACAGTCTCCACAGCGGTCTCTTGAAGAAATATTTGCCATTTGTGGCTGCGTGCCCAATGTCTGCAGCGTAATTAACACGGATGTGCTTGCTGGTTCACGAGACAGCTCGTTCAGTGTTTCGCCCCCCTCCAGCACGGTAAAAAAAAAGCTGAGAATAAATAATTCCTTGAGTACTGTAAAATTCGCCCTCTGGGTGATACTGAATCTGCTGGCAGACGCGATAGCTGCTGCTGGTTGAAGCGCATATAATGTCCGCTCCTCTGCCCTCCCCAGGGGTGAGCGGTGTGCTGCTCCCATTGATTGCTGCTGGGCTGAGTGTGGCCGGGAAGCTCTGGGGTGAAAATCGGAATTGACTCCCTTTTCGGACAGGTGAATGGGTACAGAACGCCTGAGGTACTTCTTCGATCTTTATCACCTGGGGGCGTGAGCTTTCATCGAGACCCCTTCCTCTCTTGCTAAGAATAAGATTGGCTGAATGGCGATGGGACTGGTCAGGTGGGCCGTGGGGTTTGTGGTATTGGGTGTGTGTGTGGTGCCCTGGCCCCTCATTTGCTGATCGTCGGAGTGTTAGGGACGTTACTCTGTGGATTCGTTAGTTCATGGCATTTCTTCATAACGATCATGCAAGGAACAATGGGTGGGGGGCAGCTGCTGTGTGCTAGCCCAGGTTAGTGGGGACGCAGCGAGTTGCGTTACGTTGCAGCAAAGGCTCCCTTTGAGATACTTAATGCGAGCAGCAGGCTGTGGCTGTGCTACATGTTTTAAACCACTGTATGCCTATCTTTGGCTGGACGGTTGGACTCTATTGTTTATTAACCGTAAAGGGCAGGAATTGACCCAGTTCCAAGTGATTAATCCCCATTTGCCTTTCAAAAACTGGTAGCACAGGGTTATTATCGCACTTCTGTTCCCATTTACTAGTTGAGTTGTGAAACAAAAATGAGGGAGGATGGTAACAGTTTCTGCTGCTTTCCTGACTTACCATGTGCACCAGGGAAAGCGGAGCAGATGTCTTCAAGAGTAGGCAATCGAATCTTACACCTCCGATTAACTCATTGGTTATGATACTGCCACTGTGCAGAGGCTCTAATTGCTTCTCCTCAGTGCTGCATGAGTTCGCCGTCTGGGTTCTGGAGGTGAGCATTCAGTAAGAAAGAGAGTTGAGCATTTAAGTGACTCGAGGATTGCGTGTTATTATACTTTCAGTGGGATCTCGTCTGCTGGGGGTAGGGAAGACTGAGTAGCTGTTCGGTGACCGAGTAAAAGAGCCACTCGTGTTGTATGAAGCTGACAGACACTGGGCGCTAACGCCAAGAATGCAAATAGGTTTTAAAAGGCTGGAGGCTGAGACTGTTGAGCGGGGGATTAGCGGGAGGGTGGCGCTCCAGCACCCCGTTCGGTCTCATGATCCCCGGCCCTTGATGCAAATGTATTAGGGTGGGGTCAGCGGGGGGAGGGTTTGCTGAGGGGTAAATCGTCGCAGGTCGAAGTACAGACGCGGGTGTGCTCGCGGGGAAAAAAACGATCAGCAGACGAGATCCTTAAATCGCACAATTCTTATCGCGGTCTGGGACATTGGAGCGGCTTGGCAGAAGCAATAGGACGCAGACACTAAGAGACCGTCGCGTTACATTGTGTTTTCCCGTCACCATTGGGTGTACTAGATTGCCGTTGGAGACGAGAGGCGAGACAGGAGCGCTACACACCAGCAGTTCAATTGCTTTTGCAATTGATAGTAGAGGGATAGATTACATCAGTTCATTGTAGCGCGTCTACTGGGCCGGGAGAGGAGAGGAAAGAAGAAGGACTGAGCCAATGACATGAGGTTAATCGTCTCCGTTCTCGTAAACTAGTCACGCCTGCTATCATGACGTTTGCCCTGGACTGAAAAGTCAGGGGGCGGGGCCCAACGCAAAAAGCACTGGGGATTGACTTCAGGTTGGCCACGGTCAATCCTCTCCATATTAGTGCAATGTCTTAAAAAATAGGAGTTCAGTACGCTGACTACAAAAAGGTCGAAGAAGCAGCAGGAGATCCGGTTAGGCACCTACAGTAACAGATGATGTTAGTCGGATAAAGTCAATGCCACAGAGATTCGTCTAGCTGTCCTTTTACAGAAGTCCAGACTAAACGGTCTCCTTAAGGAAGTCAGTGGGTGGGGTATGATAGAAGTGCAGCAACTCATTGGCTGTGTATTACAGGGAGTTCTCCCGCAAAGACCGCCCTCATATTGCTTCATCTCTACCAACCTGCTGCAGCTACCGTTGGCAGGCCACCCCCCATTTGCTGTCATGCGCCAGTCAGTGAGGTAATACAAGAATAACAAACAGGAACTATTTGGGTGACATAAATTGGTAGGGGGGGGTCACTTGGGGCAGGCAGTCGTGGCTATTGACAGTTCCAGGGCAGGAACATAGCTCAATGGTTTAAACCAGAAGGAGCGATTGACTCTGCGCCCAAGTGAGCCCACTCCCAATTTGGTTTGCAGAGACCTTGTCACAGCGGCACTCTATGATAGCTCGACACTAAACTGTGATGCACTGGCCGGTAAACAGGAAAAAGCCTGAATTCCCTGCGGAACTTTTGATTCCACCTCATTGTCCGCCGTAGGTGTCAGCACGACACACATGTGACCAACAGAGTCATTTGCACTCGTCACAATGCAGTCTCGCTGATATTCGAAGAGAGCGCCAGCTTGGACCACACAAGGGGTTTGGATCTGATCGCTATCTGGGGGTTAGGACTCAGTGCTCATGCAGCACTGCTGTTCAAAAGACGAAATGAAAAAAAGTTTTGAAGAATTTCAAAGCTCTTTTGGGCTGATAAGAAGGTCGCACAGCAGGAACTCCCAGTGGTCGGGTGAAACTGAAGGAACTAGGACAGTGGTTACCAGAAGCAGAGAAGGCAAACGGAGGGAGGCGGAAGGTCAGGCTCTGAGCGAAAAAAACATGCCGCTTCTATGCTGAACTACATCGCATTGGGGGGTTTCCAGCGGGGGGCTGGTACCAGTGCCCCCACCCCTGTCCGTGGGTTTTCAGACTTGGGATTGAATATCACAGTGTTTCTGAGGATGTAGCCGCAGGGAAGATGGAGACGAATTTGAAGGGCTGAAGTGACCGTGGGTGATAGGCACACAGCAGGCCGGTAAACTGCCCAACAGCGCCAGGATCTTTCTTGATGACCCAGGAATCACAGTCCTGCACTGCCCGAAAGCTGGAGGAAGCCCAAGACAGTGAAGCCATGAAGCGATCTCGGAGAGTGTCCCTCAGTTCTTTAACCAGAACACGGATTAAAGACAAGACGTTTTTGGGGTAGATCGTATTGACACATGGGCTCTTTGCGGGCAGTCGCAGCCGATTTACGTGTACAGGGTAAATTCGTTACCATGTCTCGGGGGGGTGGGAGTGGAGTGAAAATCCTCGTTTAATGTCCCGATGAATCGATCGGGGATGGGGAACTCCAAAAATACCCTGGTTGCTTATATGGAGAACATTTCTGGCCAAGACAGCCTTTCTCCGTTTCCCCATAGTATGAACTTTTCAGATTCGCCTTGCATTTTGCAAGAACAGTTGTACGGGCAGGCATTTGTAAGAATTGCACTGAAGCCATGGTTGCATAAACAACGATCTCCTTCCTGCGGGTGCTATTGTCAGTGAGAAATTATATCCCATTGTTACCTTGTAGTAACATCAGGAATGTAAACAGGGCAGTACATGGCGATTTGCTTTATCTGGGCCGAGGCGGGGGATGGGAGAGGATAGCGGACCGAGTTTTCAGCGTTCATGGCAAGGCTAGGATCTTCCCTGCTACCAAGCAACTCGGATGCGGTGGTGATGTGTAGGGTGATCACTAGGCAGTGATCGTATTATGATAGGAGCCGGTATGCGCTGTTGTGCGATGTGAAAGGGGGTGTTGGGCTTGCAGGCTCCTTCTAACAGGAGCAATGGCGATCCATATAGATCACTGTGTTATATGAAGCGGCTGCGAAGCAAAATTTTAAAGCCTCACTTCACCAATCGTCCGCCGAGGTGACTACGTTTGGCCTACTGCATCTGTGTGTGTTGCCCACCAGTCACAAACAGACACTGATATCTTAGTTTAAACTGCTACAAAAATGCGACTTGTTTAGTAGAGATCACATGTGCTCTGTTGAAGGTGTGATAGTGTTCTATGTGAAAGAGTACTTATCATTGCTCTGTGAAAGGTTATCCTTATCGCGACATAGCTTATCACCCTGGGTGTGGCCTGCCCCATGCAGGGCGTTGCACATTTCTCAAAGTCCCGTATGCCATCACGAGGGTGTGGGTGTGCTGTTTGATACGTGTGCGAGGGAAGATAGAAGACGCGGAGGTGGATTGAAATGTTTCACAGAAAGTTATTGAAGTATACACGCAATGAGAGGGGATTAAAAGCAGAATGATTGGAAGATTGGTGCAAAGTACAGGAAAGATGCCAGTGGAACGGATCTGAGAGGGCTAGGCAGGAGACCAATGTCTGGAGAGGAGAGAACGCTTGGATCTTGCTGGCGGTTCTCAAACTGAAAATCCTCCAACCGCATGTGAGTTCAGGAAAGAGCAGCAAGTAGCAGAGTGCCACTGCGAGCCCCTGTATTAAGCCGCTCCCTGCAAGCCCAGCGTCCGATTTCTCCCTCACCGCAGACGTGATAGAGACGCGTAGTGGAAGGCTTTCTGCACCCGGCCTAGCTCCCTCCACCACCCCTGCCCAGAGTTCAAAGTAAAAAGGCGTAATTTTACGGCTAACATATGTGCTTTTGTAGCCTTTCCCTCCCCTCCTTCCATAAGCACGCCAGTGAGGGGACACACTTGGCCTAATTCTCTGGCCTTTTTTGAAGATTCCATTTGTAATACAGAATAATCGAAGGGGGAGGGGGGGTTGTACAGGGAAATGTAAGTATGAGGAAAAACTCGTGATTTGGGATTTTTAAACAGATGCATAATTATTAATGGATAATAAATGATTGTTTAAAACGATGAGCAGAATTTTATTTCCTTCGCCAAACCTGTAATGTAAGAAGGGGGAGGGATGAGGTTGCTTACACTGAAAAGGCCATCAAGTGCGGAGGTTCTATCAAGGGAAGCAAAAGTCACCCACCGTACCTGGCTGTGTAAACTCGTTTTCAGAGGCTTCTCTGATGCGGCAGCGCCTCCTAGGTGTGCTCTATCTAATCGCCCTGGTCTCTGGCCTGCTCGTACTCAGCGGCCATGATGATTTGCCTAGGCCTCGCCACGCCAGCATAAATGATCTCCCTTAGTCTCACAAAGATTTGAGCACCAAGCAAGCGAGCCAAGTAGCAAGCGGGACATTGGTTTTGGCTGAAGTCTGACGAAGTAGTAATGATCGCCAGCGACCCTTTAAACGGCAATATGCACATCGACACCATCCGGCACACTTTGGTCGCTGGTATGGGGGGGGTTGAACAGGCTTTTGCCGGCTGATTCACTGGTCCAGGCTGCCAGTGTATGGGTTTCCATGAGCCAGTGGGCTCGTGGGTAGGTGGGTCACCCAGATAACTATAGCATTTTGTAACATTCCCAACGTTTATTTTCTGGTCTGGGAAGTAATTTCCTTGCTGCAGGCCGTTTAACAGACAGGCTCCTGAAGACGCGGTCGCGTCATGAACCCTCCTGCGCATCCCCACGTGGTATGTGGGTTGGAAAGGCGTCCCTTGTGGTCCACAGTGCTGCGAGACCATTGAAAAGTTACCCCTTCGTGTTCACGTACTGGGTACCCTGGTGTTCTGGGCCAAGATAGGGAGTATGGTCCATCTATGGCCCCACACAGTTCCGAAACATTTGCGCAAAGCCATCCACTATCACCTGGCACGTTTTTCCAGAGTCACACTTTCGTAGCAGCAGGCTTACGATTGCTTTGGCTTACTGTGATCACTTGCAGCCCCCACAGTAGTATTTGCCCACTCCAATATTATTCCCGATTGAACCAGTAGGCTGTCTGGGCGTTGCAAGGCTCAGGAGGCTATTGCCAACGTCCTTTCTCCACTGTGGAGGCTTGTCTCATGTTTGTATTACGGCGTTTCAGGCAGGGAAGAGTCAGTGTCACATAAGGTTTCTAAGAAAGTGCTCTTACGCATGCCGAAAAAGTTTCGCAGGCCACTCAATCATCCCCACGTCAAGAACAATGCGGTCCACAGTCTGTGCTTTTGTTTCCCCGTGCCCAAATCGGCGTTCAGAGTGGTGGTTAGATTGCCCCGTTAATAGCAGTAGCTCCAAAACGCTGGGGGCCAGACGGTTATGTGAGATTCTGCCTCTCATCTCGTCATCGCTGTCCTTCGCGCCGCTCGCAATAGGCTGCCTCTCCATCGCCATCCATGCCTTGCAGTTCGTTGTTTCAGTGTAGGTCTGAGCACGAGAGGTCGCTCGATGGTTGACAACGGTCGGGTATCCGTTTTGTGATCTCGAGGTCCCATGTATTTGCTGTGCGGATGCGTCGTTGCTCAATGCACTCGCGCGAAGAAGACGCTGCCAATAGTTGTCTTTATGCTGCCTCACAAAGGGGGGTAGGGGCTGTATCCCGAGCACCACCCGGGGCAATGTTTCTGGCCCATTCAGCACTGTGCTCTCAACACGAGAGTGGAACTATGGATAGCTGAGGGAGACCAGCTACCCCACAGTGCACCAGCTCCTTGAAATCGTGGTAGCGCTTTGACCGCGATGACACAAAGGCAATCGATTTTGTGATCGGCATTTGTGGGACGGGCGCAAACCGATTTTGTATAAATCGGGTTTTCGTAATATCGGTTTAAACTACTTCGAAATAAATCGTGCAGTGTAGACGCTAGCCATATTCAACCAGATTTCAGAGGGGCGGTGGGAGACTGCGGGGAGACTATGGGATTAGCTATTGGAAGAGCTACCCACATGCAACACTTCAGAAATCGACGCTAAGCCTCGGACTGGGACGAAAACAACGCCGAATTTACTGTGCCTAGTGTGCCGCGTGAAATCGAATTTTAAATATCTTTT
>NC_133770.1:291520428-291542709 GCF_003597395.2 Chelonoidis abingdonii
AGTGGTGCACTGTGGGATACCGCCCGGAGGCCAATAACGTCGATTTCCGTCCACAATAACCCTAATCCGATATGTTTTTATTGATTTTAGCGCTACTCCTCTCATCTGGGAGGAGTACAGAAATCGATATAAAGTGCTCTTTATATCGATATAAACAGCGTTGTAGTGTGGACGGGTACAGCATTAAATCGATTTAACGCTGTTTAAATCGATTTAAACGCGTAGTGTAGACGAGGCCTTAGTTAGACTTACCTGGCCATCCTCACAGCAACGAGTTGACTGCCGCGGCTCCTCCGTCAACTCCACTTACTCCTGTCTGAGGATTGGTCCTGCTTTGAGCAGAGGGTTGGACTAGATGACCTTCTGAGGTCCCTTCCAACCATAATCTTCTATGATTCTATGATTCCTCCTGCTGAGGTGGAGTATGGGCGTCAAATAGTGGATTGATTTATCGCGTCCAGACATGACGCAATAAATCGATACCCAATACATCGAATGCTACCCGCCGATCTGGAGGGTAGTATAGGTGTACCCTAAATAAGACCTATAGTCTCATCTTTTATTGATTCACATTCCATTCATCTCCTTGTGTGTTTTGCAGCATCCCCTGAAAATGGTTCCTGTTATAGTCTAGTCCTTTAAAAAACAAAAACAAACCAAAAACATTTTCAGCCTGGGAGAAAAGCCAACATGCTGAAGAGAGACGATGACTGTGAGAGCACACATTAGCTGAAGCAGGAACACTGAAACAAGAAAGTAAAGCATTGGCATGGCCCACTTTGATTGTCACTAGCTAATCTGAAGGCTGCTGCTTATTAAACCATGATTGTTTATTTTATTCTGTGGCTTAATAATAAATGTTGGCTAAGCTGAATGCCAGCCATGTTTAATTAAGCAGTCTGCCACTTCCTCTCACGGGTAGAGGAATGTGCTGGAAAACACAAACTAAGTCTGCAAAGCGTGATGTTTGCAGAGTCACAAGACACCTAGAAAGCTTAGGTCATACTCTGCACCATGGCAGCAGAGTGCTACACCACCCCAGGATTTAGGGGGTAAACTCTTGAATCTAGCCTCAGGAAGATCATCTCAGTGCAATGAGGACCTTCTAGGGCATAGAGGTGATGGAGAGGGACCAGGGTTGCTCCCACTTATTGGTGAGAAGCAAGGGAAAGGGAGCATGACTCAGACACTACTATTCTATCCCAATCCCTAGCTACAATTCTGGGGCCCCATCCAAAACATGTTGAAGTCAATGGTAAGATTCCCATAGATTTCAATGGGCTTTGGATCAGGTCCTTGCTAGCTTTGCCCACGTTCGCAGGTCTGCCTCGTCCCAGGAACTAACCCATAGGATTTGCCATTCTAGATCAGATTATCAGTCCATTTGGTCTGTTCTTTGGTTCTAGCAGCAGGCCGTTTCTGTGGCCACCGTGCACCTAGCCAGTGATGCAATTCTATACCTGGTGCATGGGGGATTCCTTGCCAGTTTCTGCTCGTGCCTTTAAGCAGCAGATTTGATTATCTCCTGTTAACTTCAAGGCCCCTCATTGCTGAGATCCCATGAGTCTGTAAGATTCTTGTTTCCTCAGACCTTGCTAACCACTCTCTCAGCATCTCCTTCAATAGCTCCCTATTTTGGCTTGCTACCCCTCTCTGCCTGTGACCCTCAACATTATGACCTCAGTTCCTTCCTCTTCTCCTTCTCCCCATTACCATCATTTCACTTACCACCGTTATGCTGACAACTCACCGATCTGCCCTACAGCGTGCACTCTTGGTGATCTGGTATGGGAGTGTGCTGCCCCCTTTCAAAGCGTGATGTAGGTGCCCCTCCTCCATGTGACCTCCGCCTTCAGTGCCACAGTGTCCCTAATGAGTGACACTACACTTTTAGAATCAGCAGGGTAAAAGTTAACCTGAGGGCTTTCCTTAGTCTGGCTACACTAGGAGCACACAAAGATTATGTCTGTATTATAAGCTTCACTAAGCAGATAATCAATGTTTCAATCACAACACATATACAAACCCTGAGACAGCCCATGCAATAGCCAGTACTGTCTTCATACTCACATTTCCAAAGAATCAGGTTGTCATCAGTAGGGGTGGGGAAATATCTCCTGATGGATTCTTCCCTCACTGTCCTGTGTTCTAACCATGCCTACTACCCTACATACAGATGCATTACAGTTCCAACCCCTTTTTCCTTGCCTGTACTTCCACATACCATAAACTCTGGTGTGCCCCACTTTTTATAGGTTGTTCGCTTAGTGCCCCTTATTCTCATTAGCATCTACGTACGCATGTCCCCACAGTAACCTGCGATGACAGCAGAATATCTTATGATGTTACAATTGGATGTCTCACAGTCTAGAGAAGTACGTTGTGGAATAATTTCCAGAACATCACCAACTGGCACATTCTTAACAGTAATCTTGTAACTTTACTGGCACAGGATTATTCCTACTGATGTCAACCCTCCTTAGGCCTAGCATGGCTAAGCTGACATCTTACAGGCCTCAGCCTGTAGGCCTTGCGCTAAAGCCTCACGTTGCTTACATTTAATACACATTCATCACTCATAAATGCTTGTCAGCCTTATACTTCCATGATCCTATCCTACTTAACCTACCCATCACACACAAATTAATTATACTTAACCACAACAATAAATCCTCAATTAAATGAAATAATTGGCTAGAACCTCTCTAAAGTGGCAGGAGCTTCCAGAGTTAGACTGCTGCTACGATTGAGGGAAGTAAGCAAGTAAGGAGAGTAATGGCACTGGTTCAGCTGATGAGCCTTTTGTGCAGAGGGAAGAGTGGTTATGAATTACAGCTAATGCCAGGTTTCCCGTACAAATGGCTCTCCCTCCCTCCCGCCGTCCTTTTACATAACTGGGCAAAATCTCTTCAAGCCCTCAGCGCACAAGCAGCCCTGATTCAGCAAAGTTAACTTTACACTAGGCATTTGCTTCATATCTTGCTGAAATGGGGCCTCCCAGGGTCAGGTGCTGGGTAGATGAGACTACGTGCCTAAAAGGATGGGGCCTGTTTTTATTACAACTGCATCTGAAAACTCACTTGGTGTGGCATGGCTTTTAGAATTCTGGCCATTCATCTGCAGACTGTCAAGAGCAGCAAGCAGGATCAAGAACCTAGATTTTTCTGGCTGCATCAGAGCTAGTGGGTGTCACCCGGCCTCTTTTGGCACATCTCTGCAGTACGTACTCGAAATCATCCAATATTTCACGCAGTTGTTTAGGCCGATGTGCATGTTGCAACATCAGCACCTCCTGTCAAAATGTGACCAGTGGGGCCTGCGATAGCAAACGGGACATCAGTGCACTTGGCTTACTGGCTGGTACTCATTTAAACCTCTTTGTTTTCATTATTGGAGAGGACCTGTCATCCCTGGTACGTCTATGTACTGACAACTTAACCGCTGATGTCAGATTTTGTTGAAAAATGAGTTAATTTATGAGTGCCTGAAATGTTTGTCAAAAAGACAAAACACTAGGATCTGTTGGCAGTATATAAAACTATAAATACTGAGGAACTTGATGACAGGAGCCAGCATTTATTAAAATTATGATCTGTAATGTTTTCAATAACCTCTTTCATGTGTACATTATTACTCTGCAGCAGGAACTTTTCAGATAGCCTCAAACCAGGCAACTGGAGCAAGCCTAGAATATGCGTGGGCAATGCACTTTAGTGTCAGAGAATCAGAGAATGGTAGAAGTTGAGCATAGGAGAGATCTCTTAGATCATCAAGTCCGGGATGTCTCAGACTTTTCCCAAAATGTGGCTTACACCTCAATGGAATAATTGTCTTGTGGATGCATCGCCTCCATTTGTGACTGTATGAGGCCCCTGTGGCAACTGCAGCAATAGTAGCCAGGGAAATGTATCAGGAAAGTATCTTACATACTGACTGACTTTGATAAAAGGTTTTGTCCACGTTGAAAGAGTTAATCATGCAGTTTCCTTTTGTTCATTAATTGTTTGTATTACAGTAGCACCTAATGGTCCCAGCTGAAATCGAGGAGTCTCTGTCCTGAAGACTTTTAAATCTAAATCTATTAGACAAATGGTGCGAGGGCAATCAGAAGCAGAGAGAAGGGAAGTGACTTACCCAAGGCCAAATAGTGAAAAAGCCAGTGACAGAACCCATCTCTTCTGACTCCATTCCCAGCCCCTTATCTACGAAACCACACTGCCTCCCTTCCATTTCTCCTCCCAATCTGTCTTAGTATTCTCCATCCGTTTGCTCCCTACAAATGTTTCTCTGCCACCTGGTTCTTTCCCCAACCCCTCCACTTTCTTTCCTTCTCATCTGCTTTCCTGGACTTGGTGCTCAGCTGCCTTGTCCTCTGCTTCCCTAGCATCCCTCTCCTGCTGGTGTCTGCCAACTCCAGTTCCACTGGTAGCTTCTGTTTCCTCGCTTTATGTAGAGGAATCCCTTAACAGTTCCAGCTGGGATAGATCCTCCTCTCTTTTGCTGCCAGTTGCTTTTACAGGCCTCCAAACTTTTCTTTGGGCAATGAATGCAGCAGCAGCTAGAAACAAGAAGCAGCCAGCACCATTTCATCAGCCAGCTCGCTGCAAAACACCATCAAGCACCCTGCAGCAACATGATCCACAGACTAGGATTTGGGAACCATTCCCTTTCCAGTGCAGGATTGTTCCCTACAGTATTCCCTCCAGTGCGCTAGCTAGCCTAGTTCTAAATGACTCAGGTAATGGAGTTTTCCAATTGCTTCCTTTAGGAGACCATTCCAAAATGCAATATTGTTTATCATAATAATTTATTGAGTGTGGCCAGCATGCTCAGCTTTGTCAAGACAAAGGGTATGTCTACACTACAAAATTAGGTCAATTAAATATAAGCTGATTTTGTTGAAATCGATTTGATACAGTCAATTGTGTATGTCCCCGCTTAAGACCATTAAGTCGGCAGAGTGCATCCACAGTACTGTGGGTGGCGTCGACTTCCAGAGCGTTGCACTCTGGGTAGCTATCCCACAGTTCCCACAGTCTCGGCCGCCCATTGGAATTCTGCGTTGAGCTCCCAATGCCTGATGGGGCAAAAACATTGTCGCTAGTGGTTCTGGGTACATGTCATCAGGCTCCCCTCCCTTCCTCCCTCCCTCCCTCCATGAAAGCAACAGCAAAAAGCATTTCTTGCTTTTTTTCCTGGGTTACCCATGCAGAGGACATACCACAGCAAGTATGGAGCACGCTCAGGCCACTGTCACCGTACGTCTCCTGGCTGCTGCTGGAAGATGCGGTACTGCAGTGCTACACAGCAGCAGCTCCTTGCCTTTCCAAGTTAGCAAAGACAGTTAGCAGCTCTATTGTACCGTCTGCTGCTGTCTCTTGGTTCCTCCTCGCCAGCCTTGGTGAGGTCAGTCGGGGGCTCCTGGGCAGACATGGGTACTCCTGGCTGGCCTCAGTGAGGTCGGACAGGGGCACCTGGGCAGACATAGATGCTCCTGGCTGGCTTCAGTGAGGTTGGTTGCGGGAGCCTGGACATAAATGGGAGTGACTCCAGGTCATTCCCTTCTTTAAGTTTCACCTAATGGACATTCAGTCCTGCCTGGAATATCAGGCAAGCCTACCAAAGAACCAGAGAGGCAAACGGCTGCTCCGGGTCAGAGCCCCAGACATCCTGCTTCTATGATGAGCTGCATACCATTCTAGGGGGTGCCCCTACAACTCCCCACCGCTGTGCTTCCCTCTTCCCCACTCCTCCCAGGCTACCTTGGCAGTTATCCCCCCATTGTGATGAATTAATAAAGAATGCATGAATTTGAAACAATGACTTTATTGCCTCTGCAAGTGGAGATCAAAGGAGGAGGGGAGGGCAGTTGGCTGACAAGAAAGTAGAGTGAACCAAGGGGGCAGGTTTTCATCAAGGAGACACAAACAGAATTTTCACACCATAGGCTGGCCAGTCATGAAACTGGTTTTCAAAGCTTCTCTGATGCACAGCATGCACTGCTGCGCTCTTCTAACCACCCTAGTGCCTGGCTGCACTTCATCATTTCGTCTTTTAGAACAGAGTTCTGATAGCACAGATTCATCACCCAATACAGCGATCAGATCCAGTACCTCCCATTTGGTCCATGCTGGAGCTCTTTTGCGATTCTGGGACTCCATGGTCACCTGTGCTGATCAGCTCACCACGCTGGTCAAACAGGAAATGAAATTCAAAAGTTTGCGAGGCTTTTCCTGTCTACCCAGACAGTGCATCTGAGTTGAGAGTGCTATCCAGCACGGTCACAATGGAGCAGTCTGGGATAGCTCCTGGGGGACTGGCTTTATGACCCCTGGGGCCTGATTGGAATACCAGGCGGTGGTCCAGGGCTTCGGCGGCACTTCTGCGGTGGGAGGTCCACTCTGGGTCTTCCACAGCACTGAAGGACCCCCCCACCATGAAATGCTGCCAAAGACCCCCAGAGTGGAGCCCCCTTAGGTGTGGGTGCAGGGCCCTTTTCAGCTTGGGGCTCAGTTCTGGGGAATCGGGGGAATAGGCGTAAAGCCGGCTCTGGATCCCAGAGGCCAATACCATTGAATTGCGTCCACACTACCCCAAATTCGACCCAGAAGGGTCAATTTCAGTGCTAATCCCCTCATCGGGGAGGAGTACAGAAATCAATTTTAAGAGCCCTTTAAGTTGACCAAAATGGCTTCATCATGTGGACGGGTTCAGGGTTAAATCAATCTAACACTCCTAAATTCAACCTAAACTTGTAGTGTAGACCCGGGCTAAGATATAGTCCATTCACCAAGGAGCTTACTGTCCAATCAGCTTCCAGCCATTCAGCTCAGACTCCAAGAGAAGGACCAATTTTGATGCGGTGCCAATATTTCTGGTGGATCATTAATAGGACCATTAGGAGATTTGTTAAGTTCATGATTAGTGTCAACCAATATGTTAGGAAAGCATCAGGTAGCTATTCCTTTTTCCTGCTCTTCCGTCTCTGATTAGCAGTGATGGAAAGGAATAGCATTATAGCATTGGGGCACTAATGTTCAGTAAGTCTCTGGGAGACCATCATTTGTTTCTTTGCTGGTTGAACCCCTCTTTTGCCAGGCATCTTAATACAGAGTTGCTGGCTTTAATGTTTAGAATCCTGACTGAAGTGTTTTTTACCAAGAAATTTAAACTGGTCTGACTGAGGTTGTTTCTATCCCTTGATTTCCACTTGCCATGAACCCCAATTCCACCTCTCAGGGGAAAAAAAAGAACCCATTCTATAGTTAGAGCACAGGGTCTCAACCCCCTCGCCCATTCCCTCTTGCTAAATGGGAGGGGAATCCCAACTGGATGGGAGTGAGGCTTCTGGAGATACCAGTGTATTCCAGGCTCACTGGGAGAAACTCCCAAAAAAATCACTGCTCCCTGTTTGGTGCGTAGGGAAGAGCTAGCCTGGCCAGCTTCCCAACACATAGAATGTTTCAACCTGCAAATGGGGTTGCTTGATCTTGAAAGTGAGACCAGTCAAGCAGAGAGAGACTGTGATCCCAGACTACAAAGAGCTCATCAAGGCAATTACCTATTTCTTTCCTCGGAGATGCCCTTTAATGATGATAATTATGCTCTCCCTCCAGGATTATTATTATGATGAAGAGGTATTTTGAAAACTATATACAGGGTTTCAAGGCTCCCCAGCAACAGTGATGGCAAAAGGGACACTGGTCGTACAATCTCAACCCCTACTCAAAGAGCTAAGACTCTTCCTTTTACAGCAACCCAGAGATCAAGTGTTTCAAGGTCAGAGTCTTCATACCAGCCATTCAAACTCGTGAGAGGGGTGTGTGATGCTGGGAGGCCAAGTGCCAGCTCGTGCCAAGGCTGCAGGCTTTAGCTAAGAGCTGACAAACTCATAGCTGGAGACCAGACCAATTCACTAATATAGCAGTTTTGTTAAAAATAGTCTTATAAGAATACAAGTAGTGTTTAGACTCTATGAAATGTTTGTAAATTGCCGCATGTGTTAATCTCACTTGCAATGTCAGTATTCCGGGCTATAAGGAAGTATGTACATTTTGCTTTATAACTTTGAACATGTTTGCTCTGAACTTGTGAACCCAGGCTCAGGAATCATTCCCCCTCTCTCCTGCTCCCCTGCCACCCATCAAGAAGGACTATCAAAAATGAAGTGGGCCATTATAAGATAAAATGTTGTTAATTGCCCCCTCCACCCTTGGAGAAGTACATGCAGAATGCCTCGTGCCATCAGTTTGAATGATAGAAGAGGAAACTATAAGTAGCTGACATGAAGATTTTTCATCTCTTTGCTATTTGAACTCTCACAGGGCCAGAGACACAAATGAAGCCCCTCCCCCCCCCCCCAGGGTTCCCCAGAGTTAATCCTGTTTCCACCCTGAAAGATAATTTTAATTGAAAGATCACTACAACTCTGTCACTCTTAGGATTTAGATTGCAACTCAGTTGTGCATGTGCTTGCTTGCTTTAACCTGTAAATAATTCTTATTTCTTTTTCCTAGTTAATAAACATTTAAATTAGTTTATGATAGGATTGGCAAAAAGCATTGTCTTTGGTGTGAGATCTAAGGTACAAATTTATCTGGCATAGGTGACTGGCCTTTTGGGACTGGCAGCCATCTGACTATTTTGTGATTTTTGGTGTAAGTGAGCATCTATCACTAAGGCCAACTTTCCTACGACACACAGGAGAGTCTAAGAAAAGTGTCTGTGCCTCCGTGGTAAAATTATTATAGTGATCAAAGAGTTCACATTTTTTGCCTGGTTGGTGAAATCTAATTATAGAACATATCACCAGTCTAGGGTGTCTGCCCTGTTTTTGACATTCTGCCCTGAGGGAGGCACTCACAATCATGCACCACTCAAGACAGCGTGACAGAGGGCATTTGTGAAAGGCATAGGATTGACACTAAGCGTCTGTTTATCCATGCAACAAAGACAGCACAGGCAATGAGAATGCACATTCCCCTCATGCTCCCCCTGCCAATGAACCTGACCTGGAAGAATTCTTTATTTGAAGTGAGTGAACTGGTATCAAAGATGATCTCCTGAGGTCCCTTCCAACCCTGATATTCTATGATTCTATGATTCTATGAATTAGGCCCGGTGTCTTTTCCAGCCATCAAACTGAATGGACAATGGGGAAAGATTGCTAGAATTTTATATGCACCACCTAAAAGAATGACGTCTGCAAGGAAGTACATAAACTGGCACTGGGGGAGGGCAGTCTCATCTGTTTGAAATGAAAATAATGGATTTAAACTGGGACAAGAGTCTTTTAGTTTAAGGAGCATTAAAAAAACCCACATTTTAACTCACCAAAAAATTATATGTTCTAGTCTGCAAAGCCAAATCAGGGCTTAGAAGGAAGTGTACTTTGATGGAACTGCACACTTCTTACTGGGAGACTCACGCTTTGAAACATTTGATCACTGGGCTACTGGACAGGTCACGTCTCAGCTCTTCAAATAGAGGGAATGAAAGTGGGTAGGTAGATACGCTCCAGAGTCTGATGGGTTAGTAGTAAGGTCACCCAGAGCAGCAATGTCCTGCCTTTTCCAGCAATTGTTCCAATTTTCCAGACTCAGCTGCATCCTCCATAAGCCAGTGCCTGTTGCCTCCCATTCTCTTGTGCAGTCTGCATGGAGGTTCATACAAATCATACAAATGAGGTCTGGAGGAGCTCAGGTTCCACTGAGATTAAAGGGAGGAGGGCAGCACAAGCTATGCTGGCCTAGCACAAAGATGTATAATTCGGCGCTCAGCTGTGAGCCGGCCTACGTGTCAGCAGAGGGAAGTAAGCCATTGCCTTACAGGCTAGCCACATCACGGCTCACAACTGGGGTGAGAGGGGAACCACTTCTGCCAGGTGGGCAAGGAGTAGGTGAGCAAGAGCAGGGAATAGGCAGAGGCCTGACTCCCCTAACTCCAGTGTGCCAACCAGCACTGCTGATCTACTGTTGTATGGGAAGTAAGCTGTGCCAGCAGTGGGGCTGTTACAGCTTATTCTACCAGAAAGCAAAAGGGAAGCTGAGGCTGAGTTTAACTGAGTCACAGTTTGGTCCCTACTCTGCACCTGTGCTGCCCTTTGCTCCAGACAAACAGCAAGGTGCTGAATTAGCCTAGGATTGGGAGGACAGAAACCATAGCGACAATCACGACCGCTCAGTGGCCCTCCTTGTGAGCAGGCTCCAGCTTCCAAAAGAGCTGGTAAAATCAGGATCTCCTCTTACATCACACCTTGACAAGCTTGAGTGTAGCAGGGTGGATCCCTGCTCTGGCCCTGAAGGGGTTAAAAACAGCCCAGGGAAGGGGCTGGGGCTGGAGAAAGCAGCCTTTTAGGCTGGGCTGATTGGGAAAGTGGCAGCAGCTGGGGCCACGCCCCAAACTGAGCCACTGGCCCTTATAAAAGGGCAGAGAAGCCAGGAGCCAAAAAGTCTTCCTCTGCCTGTAGAGGGAGAAGGGCCTGGCTGCCAAAAACCAGAGCAGGTACCTCGGGTAAAGCAGTGCTGGGGAAAGGCAGTGGAGCTGGGGAGCTCCTACCTGGAAAGCCCCAGGCTGTCGCCTAGAAGTAGGCCAAGAGGTACTGGGGTTGCAGGGTGCAACCCAGGGGTAGGCCAAGGCAGCAGGTCCAAACCCCTTTGCCGATGATGAGAGGCTAACACTGCAGTCTGCCCCAGGGTGTGGGGGCTAGCTAATGACTGGGCAGTTGCCAAGACCCTGAGGCAAAGTGGGGATAGAGTGGGGGGGCGTTCCCAGGAGGGGGAAACCCTTAAGAGAAAGGGGTTACTGCCAGGGGGGCAGAACCCCACAGAGAGAAGGAGGCACCGGGGTCCAGGGAGGGACACGGGGCCGGTAGCGGAAGCCAGAAGGCGGATCACCGGCCTGCAGAGGGCGCACCGAGCTGTGTATGTGAGCTAATTCCCTGAAGCAACCGGCAGGAGGCGCCGCGGGGGTGAGTTTGCCCCGTTACATGGAGATAGTTCAGAGAAATCAAAGATAATAGAATCCAGGACATGGGGAAGAAAGCAGGAGATGGACTAAATCTACCACAGTCGCTTCCATTTCTAACAGTTCTGTGAACAAGGAAATTCTCTTTGATGCCTTTCAGCACTACTGGAACACACAGGAAACAACTCAATTACAATGTTCTCAGAGTGCTGTGCAAATCCCTGGTCCTGGGATTGGTATACTTGAGCCTCATCCACTCTTTTATGCATCTTCTCTACATCCTTAGATATGAATTCAGCTTTTTTTAAAAAAAAGATTGTTGGAGATCTTGTATTTCAGCCACGCTTTGATGTACTTTTGGATGTCGTCAGATTGGAAAATCTCAGCTCAAGTTTGAGCTCTAAATAAATGAGCTCCGAGATCTCTACCTCAGTGGGAAGATTTATTTGTCTTTTGTTGTTGTTCTTGGCTCCTTGTGAGTATTTGTTGGAGTTTCCTTACCTCTCACATCACAAATGTCACAACAAAATGACAGGGCAGTTGACAATACAGCCATTAGAGCATGTGGCAAGCTGCTTGCCAAGCTGGACACATCACGAATAACCCTGTAAAGAGCATCATTCCAAATCACAGGGATACCTAGGACCCTCTAGCCATGCTGTATCTCTACACAGATAGGCCCAAGTCCCATTTCCAGATGCATGATCCTGGAATGATGCCAAAGTTGCAGCTGCCTTATAGCTTGAAGTAGAGATGAAGGGGCATATCACACAAGATATAGCCTGGAGGAAGGAGAATGGTGTCGAGCAGCACACTGACCCTTTCAGGGCCCAGCCAGAACCCCTTCACAGATGCTCAGCTCCTTGAAGACAAGGCATTCTGTTATTTGTGGCCCCTTCAGAGCATGCGACTAGGGCAAGAGCAATGCCAGCTGGGAGAAGAGACGGGAAACAAAGACAGAGCCTGTTTGTTATTCAGCATAGGAAAGAGTATGGACTCTTTCAATGGAATGCCTGAAGGGGAACGTCTGCAGCTGTTTGGTTAAGGCTGGTAAGGGTCTAGAGAAGGAAACTGATTAAAGTAGTAGGCAAATGCCTGCAGCTGGGGTGGGCCTCTGACAGGGTAAAAGGATTATTCCTAGACTGTAGTGGGAGAGCTGTACAGGATCCTGGAGCCATGAGGCAGCAAGACTGATTAGGGTATGTCTACACTGCAATTAAAAACTCATAGCTGGCCCACACCAGCTGACTCAGGCTCGGCTAAGGGGTTGTTTAATTGCTGTGTAAACGTTTGAGTTCAGGCTGGAGCCCGGGCTCTAGGACCCTGCGAGATGGAGGGTTATATACAGGACTTAGGGAGAAGGCTGTAGAAGCTGAGTGACAAGATGTGGCCGGGAGAGGGTTTCCTGTATAACTATTAACAGACAAACTGTGTTCTAATAAGCCAGACTCCTGAAGGGGAGATTATTTGCCACAGAAGTGTAGGAGAAACTGGGCCACACGCTGAGTGAAGGACTGGGTAAGCTGACCCTGTAACAGGGGACAAAGATGGCTTTAAATCACCTTTGCCCCACTTCACTCTGTGATGTTGTGGGAGCCAAAATGGCCCCAGAATAATTGGGAGCAGCCCTTGGGCTGCTCTGACCTAGAGCAGCCTCCATGCTGTTGCCTATAGGCCCTGATCTGCTCCCAGCTCCTCCGACATACCCCCTACATTGGCACCACTGAGTACAGTTAAAGAATATACCAGAGCAGCACATAAAGGCTTAAGGTGGGGGCCAGCATCGTCCCTGAAAAAATAAATAATACATTTGCCAACTGACATGAATCAGTGCTATTCAGTGAATCAAATTCTATTGCCTGACTATACCGAGGAGGGAATTCTTTCCTAAATGCCTTCAGGTGAACAGCTCATGCCATGTTTTCCTTCCAACCTTCAGCCACTCGTACTGGCTAATGGCAGCACTGGCACCTCTAGTCCCCACTGATTTGAATGTGGCTTCCGGTTCTTTGCTAAATTAAATCCCTGCCAATAGCTACTCTTCCTTTTCTTCCATCTGCCCCCATTGTCAGCCTCCTAACCCTGCCAAAGAGCTGTTTGATCATCTCGCACTGCAGCACTGAGCTCTAGCACATAGTATAGCAGTCCACTGGGTAACAATCTGGATCACAGGCTCTTCTCTGACTTTGATGCCTGTGCCCTACACGTTTTCATACTCAAGGTGAATACATAGACATCTGAACAAAGACAGTGAACCATGGGCCAGATTGGGAATTTAGGTTACTAGGCGTGGTTGGAGGTAGTGTAAGATGGTTCCAGGTGCAACTCATGTACACAGCATCTAGGAACGTGGTCCATAGTGCCCGCTTCTCTCCCCATCCCCTCATGCCAACCCAGTTTTTCTGGCTATGTTCTTCTGCCCCACCCGTTCCCTCTTACACAAGGCTCGTTGCAGTCTAGCCCAATGAGTACTATGTTTTCTGGAGTTAATGCCAAACTAGATAATATTAAAATATTACCAACTGTTTTAGCAATAGAGAATGTTACTCTGAATAGGAACAGACAGACTATGGTAGATGAAATTATAACCTGTAATTTAAAACTACTCAGTATCAAGGAGGACCAGAGACTCAAATTGATAGGCAGGTTAATTGAGACCATTTTGGACACTAATTTTGACCCAAATATAGAAATATATACGTACATAAGCTCGATGGCATGGCTGTTGAAAATCTCATGAACATTTTAGGATGGATGCTAATGAACCATACAATACAGAGAGCAGTGACTGGCTGGTTGTCTGACAATGCTTTATAGTAAGAAAACAAGATGAAGTGTAAAAAGGGACTGGACATAAATCCAGAAAGTAGTTTTTTATGCTGTCAAGAAAGAGTGTGCAGTCAAAGTGTGGAATTCTACTAAATAACAATGGAGGTATTTAAAACAAATTCTGTTTCATCTTTCATTCTCATGAAGTAGGGTGTTGTTATTTCGTATTCATTTTATTTTTGTCATGAGACAAGTGTTAACGAATTGTCTGGGAGGAAAATCATAAAAAAAATCCTCCTCTATTATTTATAGTTAGGTCCCACGGGTCCCAACTGTGGCAGGAACCTTGCTGTGAGGAGTTTAAACAAACATACCGATCCTCTGTATTTCCAGTTCTTGGCTGTCCAGCAAGCATTTTCAAACAGAAAACACAAATTCATATTGGCATTCGTATTTACAGCAAAATTACAGCTTCCTGGCAAGCTGCAGAGGGGAAGAATGCAAGGACTCATCCTTCTCTTTATGTCTTAATATCTTTGTTAAACCAACAATATTAGTGCATCTCATTACACACTCTCCCAACCAGGCAAAACGTATAAACAGAGGAATATTGAGTAGAAATAGGAAGGAGGCAATATTGCATTTCGTATTAGTGAGACCATTACTGGATTACTATGCCCAGTTCTGGTGTTCATACTTTGAAGGAATTAGAAATGATTCAGTGGAGAGCAACAAGAATGGTTTATGGTCTGGAAAATATGGCTTACAATGAAATACTACAGGAGTTTGATCTAGCTTGTTGAAGAGAAGGGTAAGAGGCCACTTGATTATGGTCAATAAGTACCTGAACAGGAAGAGGGTATCTGATACAGAGTTCTTTAATCTAACAGAAAAGGGCATAACAAGAGCCAACAACTGGTAACAGAAGTTAGGAAGGCAAACTGGAAGTAAGGTGCACAATTTTTAATAATGAGGGTAATTAATTACCAGAATAGATTACCAAAGAAAGTGGAAGGGTCCCCATCACTTGGAATCTCTATTTAGACACAGATCTCTCTCCAAGAGGGGTGCTGTAACTCAACCACAGTTTATTGAGTTCAATGCAGGAATTACTGGATGACCGTGGATAACCTGTGTCATGGTAGAGGTTGGATTAGAGGATTTTAAAGCAGATTTCTCTTCTGCTCTCAAAAGGCTATGCAAATGATTTCCTAGGAAGAGTGTAGCTCATGATAAATCAGTGGTCAATACAATATTCTTGGAGCATGAACTTTCGTGGGTGAATGCATGCATCCGACGAAGTGGGTATTCACCCGTGAAAGCTCATGCTCCAAAACTTCTGTTAGTCTATAAGGTGCCACAGGATTCTTTGCTGCTTTTACAGATTCAGACTAACACGGCTACCCCTCTGATACAATATTCTTGTGAATAAGCACGCGGGATAATACTGCAAGGGACTGATGACTGCTACACATGCAAGAACTTAAATACCAGCTTTGAAGACAAGTCTTTGTAGAAACTATATGTAGTCCCAACCACCACCGAGATAATCAATGTCTTCATTAAAATATTCAAGGTTACCCTTTCATCTCTCTTCGCTGGCCCTAGCATCTGTCAGTGGTAAACTAATAGGTGAAACCAAGTTATAAACTTTACAGTTCAGAGCTGCTGACTCAACTTTCTTTAAGAAGCACTCAATTAAGTGTCGTCTAGGATTGCTTCCTGGTGCTTAATGAGTGGAATGGCTGCTTTTATTATAGAGATAGAGAATGTCAACTGGTCACAACAGAGACAGAATTAGAAAACGTTTTCTTTTAATACAGAATTGGGTGAGACACAAAACTGATATTTAAACTCATTGTGCGTACGGCACTCAGAGTCACATACAGTAGGAACTTTATTGTGCATATTTGAGTTTGTCTAATGTATCATGTATAGGTGTAAATGTATGGAATTCACATCACTCACTAATACTGCAGTACCTGCACAATATTTTCTGTTCTGTTTGGTAAATTGGCAACTAAATCTAAGACAAGGCTATATAAAATTATTCACCCAAAATGTTTCTGACTTCTTTTCTGGATATTTACTTTCCTTTATGAAATTACTTTTTTAAAAACAAAACCCAGTTTGCTTTGAATTATTATTTATATGTGATCTGTTAACTTTTCTGAGTAACCATAAAATATTGCTTAGAATCAATTCATTTCAAGGATGAATTTTACCTTATGGATGCTGCAGAAGGGGAGAAACACCTGAAAAATAACCATTCCATTTGATAATGCACTGGTCCCAATAAATACCACATCGTACTCAGCAGTAACAGCAAAAGATGGGCCCAGGTTGTAAAGTTTATATCTGGACTCAGACTCAAAGTTTGCCAAACTCTGGGAGTCTTTGTATCTGAAGTTCCGACTCTTTGTGGGGGAGGGGTTAAGAGGAGAGGGCAGCAAACTTTGAGGGGACAAAGAGAAGGGTGTTGTAGTAATCAGGTGTGACATGACAAAAACAGGAGGAATGAGCAGCTCAGGAGAATGAGTGTTTAGGAAGAGTTAACATGGGCTGTTCTGGAAAGTGGACTGTGCTGAAGAAGTGACCACAAGTAACAGTGCCTGAATTTGCATTATAACCATATCCAAGCCCAGGAGCCTGGGCCCAGATCCACAAAAGGACTTAGGTGTTGCAACGCTCAGCATCACAACATCTAACTTTTAGATGCCTGGAAACATCACTTGGATCCCTAAACCCTGAGTTAGGGGCTTAGATTCCCTATACAATGCATGGGGAGAGATAGGCAGCTTAGAATCCAGTCCACAAAAGCCAACACCCTAGGTGAGGAGCCACCTAAGTTAGCCACTGGAAGATACCCCCATGGATATGTCCTAAGCCAGGACTCTCACAGATAGGTGCTTTCCTGAAGCTTGGGCTTAGGCCTATCTCTGCTTGCAATCCATAGCCAGGATTCTCTTGAGGCCAGGTGGCTTAGGTCTCATTCTGCTTCTTTCTCCTCCTCATCCTTATCCTGGTGCCATCACCACTTGGCCCCCCAAATAAAACTTTTAGCCAAGTGGTTACAGCACTCACCCGGGATGTGGGAGACCCAAGTTCAGTTCCCTTCTCTACCTGAAGGGGAGCAAGGATTTAAACAGAGGCTTCCCACAGAAGAGTGCTCTAACCACTGGGCTATGGGATAGAGTGGAGGCTATGGAGGCTGCTTCTCTTTGGATTAAATAATGAAAGAGTCATTGGGACAGAAAGAGAGAGGCTGGGAATGCCTCAGTAGCTTGGTACTCATATGGGAGGTGGGACACCTAGGGCCCAGTCACTCTGCTCCAATGGCTAAGTATATATCCAAAGTGAAACATCTTCAACAGGAGAGATTGAGGGAGCCCCAAATCAGAATTTCCCTTAGTTCAGTGGTTAGGGCACTCTCATGGGAGACCCCTGTTCAAGTTCTGTCTCCCTCTCAGGCAGAGAAGGGAATTAAAGCTGGGTCTCCCAGATCCCAGGTGAGTGTTCTAACCACTGGACTAAAAGTTACAAGATGGGCACCATTCCTGCTCCCACATCTCGCATGAGACCAGTCAGGTAGGTGGCCTCTGAGAATGCCCACCAGATCAGGCCCCATGGTTAGACAGGCATGTCTCAATCTATCTTCCCTTGGTGCATGGGGCATAGTTGGGAGGCAAACATAGAATCACAGAATATCAGAGTTGGGAGGGAACTCAGAAGGCCATCTAGTCCAACCCCCTGCTCAAAGCAGGACCCATTCCCATCTAAATCATCCCAGCCACGGCTTTGTCAAGCCTGACCTTAAAAACCTCTAAGGATGGAGATTCCGCCACCTCCCTAGGAAACCCATTCCAGTACTTCACCACCCTCCTGGTGAAAAAGTTTTTCCTAATATCCAACCTAAACCTCGCCCACTGCAATTTGAGACCATTCCTCCTTGTTCTGTCATCTACCATTACTGATATGTTTACAACTGTGACAAGCATTCCTCAATTAATATATGTTGCAGGGCATGCTCATCTACCTGGAGAGTTAGATTATGCCTATCTAAATTCCCCTTCTCCTTTCAGCCGAACATAGGGATTCTGATTCCATTCCTGACCACCACATCTACACAGGACAGCACATTTTATTGACTGTAGCTATTTTATATTGTGATTTCTGCAGAATTTAGTTTTTCTGTAACTTTATTCAAGACTTGCAGTATTTGAGCTCTTCTGTGAGTCCAGGAATACTTTGCAATATCAGCAGAACACGGCTTGTCTGAAAATCTAATAGGAAACAAGGTATTAGCCTATTATATCACAGCATCTTGACCTAGGTGGCAAAACACTTCATAGGTCTGGCAAGAAAAAACGCTATGGACAGTCTGCCGTATATATGACAGGACAAGCAATCAGAATATTTTTCAAAGAGACATTATTAAGAGCATAAGAGCAAACTATCCTACGGGGTAGAAAAGATAGGAAGTTTGGCAAGAGACCACCCTGGCTTACCCAGGAGATCTTCAATTATCTGAAACTCAAAAAAGAATCCTTTAAAAAGTGGAAACTATGTCAAATTACAAAGGATGAATATAAACAAATAACACAAGTATGTTTGGACAAAATTAGAAAGGCCAAGGTACAAAACAAGATTAAACTAGCTAGACACATAAAAGGTAAGTATTAATTTTACTGGGTGAACCCTAATTCAGTTGTTATGAGAAGGGGGAATAACACTTCCCTATTCACTCTCCCCACACCATTCATGATTTTATAGACCTCTATTATATCTCCCCTTAGTCATCTGTTTTCTAAGATCAACAGTGCTGATCTTTTTAATCTCTCCAGCTGTTCCGTACCCCTTAATCATTGTTGTTGTCTTTTTCTATATGTTTTCTAATTCTAATATATCTTTTTTGAGATGAGATGACCAGAACTGCACGGAGTATTCAAGCTGTGGGCGTGCCATGGATTTATACAGTGGCATCATGATATTTTCTGTCCCATTATCTATCCCTTTCCTAGTAGTTCCTAACAGCGTTAGCTTTTTTGACTGCCCCTGCACATTGAGCAGATGTTTTCAGAGAACTACCCATGATGACTCTAAGATCTCCTGAGTGGTAATAGCTAACTTAACCCCCGGCATTTTGTATATGTTTTCCAATGTGCATTACTTTGCACTTATCAACATTGGATTTCATCTGCAATTCTGTTGCTCGGTCATCCAGTTTAGTGAGATCCCTTTATAACTTTTCACGATGAGCTTTGGACGTAACTATCTAGAGTAATTTTGTATGATCTGCAACTTTTGCCTCCTACCTGTTAACTACCTTTTCCAGATCATTTATAATTTATAAATATGTGCAGTTCCTTGGGCCCCAGTTATTTACCCCTCTCCACTGTGCAAACTGATGATTTATTCCTACCTTTTGTCTTCTGTCTTTTAACCAATTAGTGATCTATGAGAGGACTCTACCTTTTGTCCCATGACTACTTATTTTGCTTGAGAGCCTTTGGTTTGGGACCTTGCTGACCCCAAGAATCCGGAAATCAGGGGTTCCAGAAAATCTTAGGTGTCCTTCAAAAGAACAGATTTTGGATTGTTTTATTTACCTTCTGGTTTCTGAGCCTTTAGGGTGCACTTACTTCACCTCTCCAAGCTTTTCTCTGCAACCACAAAGGCCAAAAACTTACCTTTTGTTTAATGCAAGCTACGAGTCTCATGGATTTGCTATTGAGTCCAATAGTTGGGGCTTTCAAGAAAATCAAAAATCACTAGACTTGTGATCAAGTCATGTGAGTTGGCAATAATGTACCAATGTTTACCAGAATAACATCCCATACTTTTGTGTTCAAGCAATCCTATCTCAAAAAACATTCTCTCCCCTCCCGACCCACTCCAAAATATGAAATGGGTCAAAGCAGGGACACAGTATTCTATGGGCCCAAGATCTAGAACTGACAATATTTAGCCTTAGACTAATGTTAAAGTCCAGTATTTTCTGAACCAGTAAGACTACAAATAGATAGGTATCCTGTTGAGAGAAGTGATTCCTAGACCCTGCACTCATAGTCTTCTAGTCTGATAAAATGCAAGATACTGGTCTATAATATCACAACTCAGAGGATCTTTAGAAGTTTTTTTTTAAATATATGTACAGTTACTAATTTCTCTCTCCCATCACCTGGTATAGCTGGACAGATGGTAATCAAGGTAAGCAGGATTCACACAAGTGCAGTACCCATGAAATATTTTCTAACTTTCTTGTTCAATTTTAGAATAGGTCTTCTGTAAGATGGATGGCAGATTCAAAGTACGAGGGTAAGGGCTGCTTGTGAGTAATGGGGTCTTCCAAAATATCAATGAAATTGTAATGGTCTGAACAAAACCCATAGGTACAGCCACCACCTCTAGACACACACATATGAGATCTACTTATTCCACATATTTGGTGATAATAGCCTCGTGGTAAGTCACCTCACCTCCACTCTGACCACTAACTAATCTCCACCAAGATCATTTCTAAAATTCCAACTTTCAGCTTCAAACAAATGCTTCACCCAGAAAAAAAAAAATCAACCTGCTATAAAAATGTTTCTTTCTCAAGCGTGGAATTCCCCACTTAAAATGTCATTGGGCCTAGGATGAGCAAGATTCAGTCATGCACCAACTAGTTAGACATCCAATATCTCACAACCCTGCAGTGCTAGGAAATGGAACTTTTTACCACTGGTGATGAGGATGCAGGGCATGTATGGGGTACATGTTAGGGAATAAAAGGAGGTCATCTGACAGCAGGCAGGTGGATTAAGTTAGTTTCAGGAATTCAGGAAGAAGTCCCATCCTGGTCCATTCCTTCTCACGTGAGAAACTTCAGCCTTTTATAATTAATCCTTTCATGCAGTTCTTCTATGACATACCTAGAGAGGAATATAAAACAGGCTGAGCTGGATGTCTGGGTCAATGGGCCTGGGCATTGTCCCATTAGAGCCTGAAATATTTATCATGTTTTCAATTGAAATAAAAGTAAGAGATAGCAAGTAGCTATCTGGAATCAACCATGAGATTCCCTTGTGAGTAGAGCTGGTTGGGAGTTTTCTGTTAGAATGATTTTCCCAGGGAATAGCAAGTTTCTGCAAACTTAACGTTCACCCATGGGAAATTTTTGATTTTGCCAGAAATATTTGATTTTCCATCTGGGAAGGAAAAAAAAACAAAACGAAGTGATTCATTTTAGGTAGATACAACACAACTCAAAATATCTGGCTTTGTTAAACTAACCGGAAATGTTTTGTTTTGAATCAGTTCAGTAAAATGTTCGACTGCATGGCTTATTAGTACATTGCCTTATGGGAGTTGTAGTTCAGGCCCCCATTCTCTCATAGGGAACAGACTCCCTAAATGACTACACATGACTCTGGGTGCATGATGGGAGATGGGACAAAAGCAAGTGTTGAAATGTTGACACATTACCTAGGACAGAAATTCTGAATGGATGGATGAGATGGGACCAGCGATAGGGTCGTCTGGTACCAGGCCAAGCCAGGACCTTTTCTCGACCCAGAAGGGTTCAATCCAATCCCAGCACTCCATCTCTGGTGTGCATGATGCAAGAGAGGGGAGCTCTGGTAAGTGATCTTTCTGAGTTGATGCTGCTCGGTTATGAGTGGTAGAGCTGTCCTTTGCTTTGTTATATGCTAGAACTGGGTTAAGGGTTAGAAATGTACAAACCTTGCTGTTTCTGTGTGTGCTTCACATTCCCCTGTGCAGCTATGCAGTGGGGCAGAATAGTGTGTCAATACATACTGATATTTCATGGGAATCCTCCAAAGAGATCTCTTAGGAAACTTTCCTGGAGGTACTCGCCAATCCTCTGCTGAAGATTCCTTGGCAGAACTGTTTTGTTCCTTCCCGCATTGTAGGACACTTTCCCACACCAGTCAGCAATCATTTGTGCAGGAACCAAAGAGGCACACAGCTGAGCAACATAGATACCCAGTCTGAAGCCACAAGAATGCAGGAGATGCCACTGCTTACCCTCAGTAGTGAGCTATCAGCTTCAATGACCTCTGCCTGTGGAAAATGGTGGCAATTTGCAATGTTGTCCCTAGTTGCTTGCAATGGTCTCCTTAAAAAACTGCCTAGACCCTTTGCCCCATCTTGAGTGTGCCCTTCCTGGGCCGAACTCACCATGTTTAGGGCATTCACTGAGCTGTGTGCTAGCCAAGGGACAGTGAGAAACTGATTTGTATTTTAGAAGAGGTGTATTTTGCTAACATGATTCGATGCTGTGAGTGCACTAACAATCATGCTTCTGTTTATTGTTTCTTGTGCTTCAGCAGAAGCGACCTTCAGGGAAACCCCCTACACACCGGTGGAGCCAGGGCCAGCGCTTCCATTTAGGCGACCGAAGTCGTCTACAAATGATTTAGCACCGGGTTCCCCACGAACATGCGGTGCGCAATGGGTGAGAGGCGGCCCCCTTCCGGCCGCACTCCGGTCCCCGAGACGAACGGCTCTACTCACTGGGCCCGAACCCCTTCCCCCCCC
>NC_133770.1:291542734-291569439 GCF_003597395.2 Chelonoidis abingdonii
AATGGGGGGGGTGCGGCCGGCTATTGGGCCAACCTAGGCTCCGTGGCGGCTGCGTCTCGTTAGTCTTTAGGGATTGCTGACTTCAGAGGCGCTTCAGTCTTCATCCCACAGGATCGTAGCTTCGCTCATAGGCTCCTACAGCAAGCACATACACACAAATGTACTTCAATCCTGGCGGTCTCTCTCATACGAGCAGATATACTACTTGCAACAAACATCATCAGTCAGGGTAAACTAACCTGTTCACGACGGGTCCGCCTAGGGCAAACACTTTGGGGGGCGGCATTTTGCCACCTCGTAGGCAATTCAGGGTCTTTGGCAAGCAATTCTGAGGCAGGTCTTCACTCCTCGGGAACCTGCCTGCTGAAGTGTCCTGAAGACGAGAGTGCATGAAGACACCCGCCGCAGAATTGCTGCTGACCGGGAGTGCAGAAGGACCCCCGCTAGGGGACAAAAGCCCTGGGCAGCTCCTGGGTGGAGCGCGCTCTGTCTAGATAAAGGAAGTGACTGGGAAGAAGCAAAAGAGGACATGTTTAGAGAGGTGCTCAATCGTCAATGCAGAAAAATGAGAATAATAGGGGTGGAAGAAGAGACTATAAATGAAAATCAAAACTAGCCAAGCAGGACTGGAAAGGGCCAGGGGTGGATGATAAAAGTGAGGAGGAGCAACAAGATGTTGAAGTGGTCAGTCGCAACTGCAAGGCAGAATACATACATGCTCCCCTCCCTGCAGCAGATCTGACTGCTTGGTATGCTCTCCCCAAACTCTCCAGGTAGTTCCTTGCATGCTTTCCCAGGTCATCTCAGTACCATTCACTCCACGCTATTTGGAAGCTTCCAAAATGATAGCTGGAGTTCACAAGGCAATGAGAGCCTACATCAAGACACGTCCACCAATGTAATATATGCCATCATGTGCATGCAATGCCCCTCTGCTATGGTAATCGGCCAACCTGAAAGTCCTACGGAAAAGATATGGGACAACAAATAAGACATTAAGGATGGCAATATACAAAACCATGTAGGAGACATTTCAAATTCCTGGACACTACAATAGAGATCTTAAGGTGGCCATCCTAGAGCAAAAAAAACTATCAGGACACTGACTTCAAGAGAAACTGCTGAGCTTCAGTTCATCTGCAAGATTGACCCAATCAGCTCAGGATAAACATAGACTGTGATGGCTAGCCACTACAAGCAGTTTCTCCTCCCTTGGTTATTCACCCCTCAAGCTGCTAGACGAGGGCCTCATCTCCCTGAATAACATCCGTTATCGTCTAGCCTGCTTCTGCTTGCATATATATACCTGTCCCTGGAAATTTCCACTACAATGCATTGATGAAGTGGGTATTCACCCAGAAGCTCATGCTCACAAATACATTGTTTAGTCCTCTAAGGTCACGACTCTTTGCTGCTTTACATCAAGACACTGCCCCTTTCTGTTTTCTTCGGCTTCCGTCCAAACATTTTCTATGTGTGGTTCATTGTATTTAAAAAACATACTCTCTGACAGTAATCATCTCTGTCTCATACACGGGTTGGTTGCTGCTGGAATTTAATACACAATGGGCAATTTGTTGGAAAATTGCAGACACAAATCACGATTGGGGGAATTGCCTATTATTCAAATTTTCATGGCACGGCGCCAGTTAAAAAAGCGGCAGAGTGATGTATAGAAGAACGTTTACTGGAAGCCTTGGTCAAAATGGATGTCTCAACAGCTCCCTGATGTGAATAGCATCTCCCAGCACCAACCCGGTTGTGCCCTCTAATTGTCCTAGTATTGGCTGCCCAAAATTCAGAGCCAGGTGATCCACCCAACACTCACCCCAGGGGGAATTTTCACCCTTAGCTCACAAATATTATGCAGCAACACCCTGGAAATTTCCACTACATGCATCTGATGAAGTGGGTATTCACCCACGAAAGCTCATGCTCCAATACATCTGTTAGTCTATAAGGTGCCACAGGACTCTTTGCTGCTTTTACATCAAGACACTGCCCTTTACTGTTTTCTTCGCTTCCGTCCAAACATTTTCTATGTGTGGTTAATTGGTATTTAATAAAAACATACTCTCTGAAAGATAATCAATCTCTGTCTCCTATACACGGTGGTTGCTGCTGGAATTAATACACAATGGCAGTTGGAACAATTGCAGACTACAAATCACGATTGGGGGAAGCTATCATCAACATTTTCATGCACGGCGGCCAGTTAACAAAGCACGGCAGAGTGATGTATAGAAAGACACGTTACTGGAGCTCTTTGTCAAAATGGTGTCTCAAAGCCTCCCTGATCTGAATACCATCTCCCCCACACACAAACCCGGTTGTGCCCCTCTAATTGTCCTAGTATCTGGCTGCTCAAAATCAGCAGCCAGGTGATCCACCTCAACACTCCACCCCAGGGGGAAATTTTCACCCTTAGCCTCACAAATATTATGCAGCACACAGCAGGCTGCTATGACCATGGAAATACTTTTCTCATTTAAGTCTAGACATAAAGCTAGTGTCAGCATGCTTTTAATCTGTCAAACACACATTCAGTAGTCATTCTGCACCTGCTTAGCCTACTGTTGAAGTGCTCCTTGCTGCTGTCTAGATTTCCCATGTCAGGCTTCATGAGCCATGAGAGTAAGGGGTAGGCTGGATCCCCCAGGATCACTATGGGCATTTCAACACCCCCCCATTGGAATCTTCTGGTCTGGAAAGACATTTCCTGCTTGCAGCTTTCTATGCAGGCCAGTGTTCCTGAAGATGCATGTGTCATACACATTCCCTGACCATCCCGTGTTAATATCAGTGAAACAACCATAGTGTTCCACAAGCACCTGCAATACCACAGACAAATACCCCTTTCTATTGATGTACTCCATGGCAAGATGTTCTGGGGCCAAAATTGGGATATGCATGCCATTTATCGCCCCGCTGCAGTTAGGGAATCCCATTGCTGCAAAGCCATCCACTATTTCACACACATTTCCCAGAATCACAGTCCTTCATAGCAGAATGCGATTAATTGCCCTGCACACTTCCGTTACCACACAGCCCCAACGATGGACTTCCCGACTCCAAACTGATTTGTGACTGACAGGTAGCAGTCTGGAGTTGCCAGCTTCCACACAGGGATCACCACACACTTCTCCACCAAGACGGTAGCTCTCATTTTGGTGTTTTTGCACCAAAGGGCTGGGCTGAGCCCTGCGCACAGTTCCAGGAAGGTGGCTTTCCACATCCTAAAGTTCTGCAGCCACTGCTCATCATCCCAGACCTGCACAACGATGCGATCCCACCACTCAGTGCTTGTTTCCCAAGCCCAAAAGCAAAAGTCCACCATGTTCAGCTGCCCCATGAATGCCGAAAATAATCTGGTGTTGTTTCTTTCCATGGCATGCAGCAGGACAGGCACCTCGGATGTTTAGATTGGGAGCTCGTGATATACTGCATGACCAGCCACCATATGTTCATAAACATGACCACAACAGTAGAGAGCAGCGCAGGATCCTTCCTTTCTGACAGCAGGCACTCAGTAAACCAGGGTCGTTGAAAAATGGTGTTAAATGCAGTCGGAAGCCCATGAAATGATGGGACAGAAAAAAACCTGCATCATGGGATGTTGAGCCTGCACCCATGATGCACTGCGATCCACTCCACCTTCCCACAGCTGCTAGCTGCAGAAGGTGGTGAGTAGCACAGTGGGGATAGCTACCCACAATGCACTGCTCTCACTGCCGATGCTAGAGCACCAACTGGGGACACGCTCCCCGGAGAGTAGGAGTATTGTGTGGACAATGCACAAGTGATGTAATTAAACCAGTTTCTGATCATCAGCTTAACTTGAGTTAACAAAACTCTGTAGCAAAGACAAGGCCTTAGTCCCGCTAAGAACCCTGAGTCTCTGTGAGCCCAATTCTTATCACCACCTCCTATCATCTCCACCCATTATCCTTCTGCTGCAAAGCCATGCAGAGTTCTCACATTCAGCCTGCTGGGAGCCTCCCATTGATAAGCGTTAACTGCTCAGTCCTTAGGTTTCCATCCTCTCTGTCAGGGTCTTCCATTCACAGGGGTTAATTCCAGGCAGTCCTTAATGACACACACATAACACCCAGACAGCTATGTGACACAAACCTCTCCTGTCTCCTGCTTTGCCTCAACAGCACCATTTTAACCCTTCTGCACCCACTGGGTACCCAGGTGATAGAAACTGAGCATACAGATAGTTCATAAAAATATTACAGAAAACGCCCACTTCCATCACAGCTACGTAGCTTTGGAGCCACATGGCAACCATGGGCTATAGCTTAGTGGGAACAAAGAGACAACATTGGA
This sequence comes from Chelonoidis abingdonii, assembly GCF_003597395.2. NCBI lineage: Eukaryota > Metazoa > Chordata > Testudines > Testudinidae > Chelonoidis > Chelonoidis abingdonii. Next base: position 291,547,067 of record NC_133770.1, read on the forward strand.
ATGTTGCATTAAATATTACTCAGCAATAAAAGAGTCATGCTTCAGCCACCCAGACCATAGGCGCTGACTTCCCATTGTGCCGGGTGGTGCTCGACCCCCAGATCTGCCCTAGGCCCTGCCCCCACTCCATCCCTTCCCTCAAGGCCCCACCCCTGCCCTGCCCCCTCCACATCCCTTCCCACCCCCTGACCCACCTTTTCCAACCTCGTTCTGCCCCCTCCCCTGAGCACACCGTGTCCTCGCTCATCCCCCTTTTCCCCCCCAGCCTCCTGTACACTGCGAAACAGCTGATTGCAGCGGGTGGGAGGCATGAGGAGGGAGGGGGAGGCACTGATCGGCGGGCCCCACAAGTGGGCAGGAGGCACTGTGGGGGGCGGGGAGCTGACGGGAGGCTGCTGGTGGGTGCTCAGCACCCACCATTTCTTCCCTGTGGTTGCTCCAGTCCCAGAGCACCCACAGAGTCAGCACTTCTGACCCAGACAGCGATACACTTTGTTCAATAGCACAGGAGGAATGACACACACCTCAGATACAGAGTGGGCCAGGCAGCATTACAAGCCTTTCTTCCATGAAAGCTGCAGCAATTAGAATTTAGTTATTTATAACATTAAACCCAATGAAGTGTGAAAAGGCAGGTGCAGTCTCGCATACAATGCCTTCTTTTGGAGCTGCAAGACTTCCTTTGAGTTCACCCAGCTCTGCCTTAATATCTTCAGCCCTGGCTTACAGCAAGAGTTGAAACTTCTATTGTTCTCCCTTGGCTCATAACACAAGAGCAAGGGGACATTCAATTAAATTGAAAGGTGGCAAATTCAAAATGGAAGAGGAAACACTTTCCCACTCAGTTGGATAATAAAACTTCGGAATTCACTGCCATCAGATACCACTGGGGACAAGACTTCCGCGTGATTCAAAGATGAGGTGTAAAATTATATGAATAAATAGCCAGATTTATAATAACTAATACTAAAAGAAGAGTTTTGGAAGAGATCTAAAACCTCATGTTTCAGGGTCTAAGCCAAGACCCTCACGGAGGCAGATTACTCCCTATCTGCCTTCTTTGAGATTTCGTTTGCCTGCCTCAGACGCATCTGGCTTTGACCACCATCAGACACAGAAGACTAGACTATATGGATCATGGGTCTGAACACTAGTATGGCAATTCCTAAATTGCACTATTTCTTCTAAGAATGTCTTGTGATTATCTGCCATCTGTAGCAGCACTAGCAGAGGAGAATCTGTTGGATGAGGGATTCCCTCCTCCATTCCTGCCATCCATATGCGGTGCTCTTCAGGTCCTTCATGGTAAAAGGCAGTTGATGGTCCTGCTTCCATGTTCTGCCATTCCAAACCTAAATAGATTCTCCAGGCTCTGAAGCTCTTTGGAAACTTCAATGCCTAACTACAGCTTATTCCAGATCAGGTTTTGAGTAGATAGGTGGCACAATGACTTAGTGTAGGAACCTAGGGTCTCACTATGGGGTTCACAAATAGGTTTTAGGGAGCGCAACCATCCTATTCTTGCTACTGGTAAGAGGGTTCTGGCTAGATGGAGAGGGTAGAGTCAAGGTGATCCTGATTTGGAAGAGGGTGTCCTGGTATAAAAGAGTTAAGAACCACTGTCCTAGCCTTCACTTCTAACTTCCAGGATTGTTTAAGCCAAATGGGGAATGAGTTTGATGGGCTGATCCTGGCTCTGGATGACAGATATTTTCACATCACTGATCAGAGGCAAGCCAGAGCTAAAATATCAAGAGTGCTGCACGCTGGGAAAGTTGTGCCATGGCAGCACTATGTAGGAGGGCATACACAGTGTCTGCCTGTGTTATACCAGACTCTAGCCAGTTAATGGGTATTGATTATTTGTATTACTGTAGAACCTACGAACCCCAGTCGTGGCCAAGGATCTCATAGGGCTAGGCATCGAGCAAGTCTATAGCAAGAGAACCCCACATTTTCATAAGCACTAGATTTTCATTCCTTTTTTTATGATGAAGAAGAAGAAGAAGAGATCTTAAAGCTTATCATTCCCGTTGATTTTTTCCCTTCCTGCCAGATGTTGCATCGTGTGGCTGTGGCTGTCCTTGAGCGGACAAGAAGAGAGGCGACATTAGACTTTGAACTCCTGGATGCTGATGTCACAAACTGTTTGCTGATGAGGTGACATGATGCTCTGTGACCCAGGGAAATAAGACTCTTGGCATAAGGAACAGAAGGTGAAGTAGCTTGGGAAACAGAGTGATCAGTGGTCTAATGACTCAAAATCTAGATCATCTAAACGGTGCCAATTCCTGCATTAGACACAATAATTTGATCCCTAGCACCGAACAAGAGCCTTTGATAGATTATAACATTAAATTCTGGACAGAGAATTTTTGTGTGTATCTGATGCCTAGACCATTTTTATTGAAGCTGGGGATTTATAATGTAAATAACTCATACTGCTTTTGATAAGTATCTCTTTCAAATCGGATTATAATTTGCAAAGTCACACAACGTTCAGGGTAAGACCATGTCAGACAGCAAGATAAAGATTCAAAGAGACTCCACCGCGCATTAGCTCTGGGGAGGAGCAGGGTTACTGGGAGGCAGCGTCAAAGAACAAGCATGAGTGTAAAGGACTCCGGTGACAAAGGGGACTTCTGCTTTGTAATTCAGGCTGAGACAAAGAGGAGATTTATCAGATGTCCCAAGATGATACCACAGACAGGGATGTCTGTGCGACATGCAGCTGTTCCTGGTTGCTTGTGGTTTTCTGGCTCAGATCCGATCATCTGCCTTTCTGTGCTGCTTTCATTCAGATCCCAAAAATCTCTCCCCCTTCCTTGAAATGGGTGAAAGACTTCTGCATTCACCTCTGTGCCAGAAACCATCCTTCCGGCTTTTTTATTGTCTTTTTTGTACTGTGTGTCTCCAATCAAAAAAAGCAGGCTACTAGGAATCTGTGGGTATGTTGGATATCACAAACAACTCTCTGTAGCGAGTGAGCCCAAAGGTTCCCCTGAACAGGACACTCACTCACCATTGCTAGGAGCCTCTCGCTGGCTTCACAGAGAAGCAAGAATTTAAGACAGGGAAACAGACAACTATTCTGTGCCCCTCCTGTGTGTGGTTCATCACAGAGACATCGACAGGGTGAGTCAGCCACAAGCTGCTGCTGCGTCATCTTTGCAGTCAGCTGGGGTAGCAGCCCAAGGAGAAGCACAGACACCAAGAAACTCCTAATCAGCTTGTTGTGGGGGATGGGAGGAGAGAAAGTGTCATTTGCCCCTGAGTTAAACCAAGGCTGTGTTATTCCAGGAGTGAGTGAAAGCCCTTCCAAAGGAGTGGCACTCTCTCCCCCTCAGGCATCCCTTCCTGCTAATCTTCTCTCTGTTCCATCTGTGCCCTTTGCCTGAATGGCAACACCCAGACTATTCAAGGGACATCAGCTACAATGCTTATGCATCTCAAACGAAGGCTGCACATGTTAGGGACAACCTCACATCTTGGGGCTGACTGACTACCTACAGCACATAGTATATCACTTGCAGTCATTTGAGGATGTCATAAGAACACAAGGACCTCCGAGGTCATCAAGTCCAGCCACATCCTATTACAGGCAACAGAACAAATGTGCTGGGTTCAAGTCCCAACTCTACCACAGACTTTGTGGGAGACCTTGGACAAGTAACTTAACGCAGTAGTTCTCAGCCAGGGGTATGCGTCCCCCTGGGGGTATACAGAGTCTTCCAGGAGATACATCAACTAATCTTGATATTTGCCTAGTTTTACAACAGGCTACATGAAAACCTCTAGCAAAGTCAATACAAACTAAAATTTCATACAATGACTTGTTTATACTGCTCTCTATATTATATCTCAATCTGGAGGGGTGCAATTTATTTTATAATTATATGATAAAAATGAGAATGTAAGCACATTTTCAGTAATAGTGTGCTATGACACTTTTGTATTTTTAGGTGTGATTTTGTAAGCAGGTAGTTTCTAAGTTAGGTGGAACTTGGGATACACAGGACAAATCCACCTCTTGAAAGGCGTACAGTAGTCTGGAAAGGCTGAGAACTACTGACTTAACCTCTCTGTGCCTCGGTTCCCTATCTGTAAAATGGTGATAGTGATAATTCTTTCACCTATGTCTGCCTATTTTATATTGTAAGCTCTTCAGGGCAGCTGTGTGTACAGCTCCTATCACGATGGGACCCTGCTTCTTTATGGCTGTGTCAGTGAGTGAGTGTGGTTGCGGGGGAGGGTGAGCGCACAATGTTACTGAGGGAAATTTTGTTTCAAAACTAGAAGTAGGCATTTAGCTCTGCATGCAGGTAGACCAATCATCCTTTCTCTTGTCAGAGACAGTCACCAGTCCAGTTCCAGATTTGCAAAGAGAAGTTTTCATTTTCACCTGCAAGACAGAACATCTGACAAGAATTGGAGTGCGGTTCTTCCATTAATTATGCCTAAATCCAGTCCAAAGTATGGCCAACGGTGTTTTCCCAAGTCCAGAGATTGTTTCTGAGAAACATAACATGTAGAGTTCAGGCTCTTCTATTACCGCAGTGGATGCTGACATCTAGGACAGGGAGACTTACAGAATTCACCACTACATCAGGCAGCACCTTGATTAGCTCTTCTAGGAAGAGTAGGTTATTCTAGACTAGCAGGACACACAGGTCAGGCATTTCTGGACTCACAGACTAAGTGGATGTACTCAGAGGATTTTGATTTGAATGAGCTATCCCTGCATTTGAACCTGGAAGAGATCTGTCCTCCTTGATCCTGACTCTGCCACCCAGTTTCCTCAGCGTCCCTGGACAATTCACTCAACCTCTCTGAATCCCATATCCCCTGTCACCCGTAAGGGGAGCAAGAGTCTGTGGCAGCATGAGGGAGGGGTACAGAAGATCAGGGCCTCTGCTCGTGATTCATCCCTCTCTGGGAGGCAGAGGCAAACCCTTAGTCTATGGTGTGGAGCCTTCAGAAGGCGCACTCTGAGGAGGGAAGAGATCAGGAAGCAGCAGCCATCTGCGCAGAACATTGTTGTTACCCATGCTGATATCACAGTGGAGTTAATTCTGTCCCTATCAGCATTAACCTCCACTTGCACTTGGAGAGGGTGGGTTTGCTTACCGTCTGGCTCCTTGCCCCAGCAGGAGGGGAAAGGCTGGGCATCACCAGCACTGCTGAGTCATTGCTTCTTTTCTCTGCATATCCTGGGTACCATGAGATGTGGACACAACACCCTCTGCCTCCTCCATGACTTCCCAAGACCTCTGTCTGATGTAGGAAGCAACAGTCCCAGAGGGTCACCTGACAGAGTTTCCTGGGTTTCCTCGGTCCTTTCCCATGTGGGTACAGGGTATCCCAGGATGGCCCATGCTCCCTGTCTCCATCATGGAGACACTAATCCTTACTTTCAGGGGTGCTGTGAGGAGGCTTAGTTAGCTAATAATGACTACTTAGCGCTCTGTAAACATTAAGTGAGGCTGCCCCTGAAGGGAACTAAAGGCTCTGGCTATCTGGAAAGCAGAGCAAACCATTCTTGGAAATCTCCCCAGCTTCTTTGACGGATGTGCAGTGTGACATGGCACCTGGGAAACTGGAACCATTTTTTTCTTTAAGTCTCTGGTGTAGAGAAACAAAGTCACATAACTAATTAAAACCACAAGCTGGCTACGGCGCCACTGAAAAGTGCAAAGCATGTTGTGCATAGGTATAGGATTTACTGATGAAGGATATAGCTAGCAATCAAGCACCACATATCTTTCCACAGACTGTGTGTTTGCGCACGTAGGGGTGGGCAGGTGGAGAGGGGTGCATATGGGGCAGAGAGAGGTGGGGGGAGGACGTATGTTCCCTTTTGACAGTTATTGCATCTGGATTAAGGTAGCAGCCAGAAGGCCTAGTCAAGTCAGGCCTCATTGTACCGAGTGCTGTTAAGAGCAGAGCAAGACGCACTCTCTTCCACGAAGAGTATACAATAATTAAAGAAACAAGAGTCAAACTTACTCTGCCATGCCAGCATTAGTTCTTCCTGTTTAATTCTAGGTTTCTCTTCTTAGATTGTAAGCACCTAGTGGCATGGACCATGCACCCTCTCTCTCATCTAACTACAGTATTTATATAACACTGATCACCACGGTAACTCTTCTCTCCATAGCACCAAGTATCTTGTCAGTGCTCAAGAACTAAAGAAGACTCATCACAACACTGAAGCCAGGAGATCAACCCATCACCTGGTGAAAGGTAGTTAGGCATTATAATCTTACCAAAGAATTTTTATAGCATATTTAGATAGGGCGTATAGCAGGCTACGACCCTTAGCCAGCCTCTCCCAGCAGGCCCTTTAAATTACCCCCAAACAGCTCCTACACAGACTGGCAACAAAGCCTCTCCAGTGCACAGAACATTAAATGAAATGTTCAGCAACCAAACTATCTTTCTCCCCTAGCACTTCCCCTGCCCCTGCCCCGCCCCGAGGTGGAGGTCACACACAGTTTTCTCTGCAGTCTGGAGGTAGAGTCCAAGTAATTCAGCCTCACTCACATACCAGCAGGGCTCTTCCATCAAGCATCAACTCTGCTATGAGGGAAGAGGCAGATTATATGCTGGCCTCCTTTCCAGAATTTGCCCTGATTGGCTAAGAGCCCTGCTCCATCCAGTTCTACAAGGCTAGAGGTCCTGGGCCTAAGGAGAACAGCATATGGGGGGATTTCCAGAAACCAGCTGTTTATCACTTCTTCTCTCCCTCTCAATAGTTCGCTCTCTCTCTCATTCCCTGAGTCTTCTGCAGAACTGGAATGGAGTAGCCTGATCCCAAAGACATCCCCATGTGGCCTTAAAGTGCCAATATATGTCATTACAAGGCCGCAACCTGCCCCACTGGACTCAGAGGGTGTTTTACCATTGACTTCAATGGGAGCAGGACTAAGTGTCTCAAGTGATGTACTATGCCCTGGTAGGAATTCTTTCTCCCACCATCAAAATGTAACTATCTCTGATGTGTGCACCAGAACTCTGTTCGAGTTTAGCAAAAGAAGTGAAGAACACTGTATCCAAATGCAGCTGCAGGCAAATTCTACATAGGTAAAATGTTAATATCTCAAGTGAAATATCCAAAGTCAGATCAGGGCTAGTATTCCTATTCTTACAAGAAGTGCCATGGGATCTGTAAAAATCATGAGTGATCGGGATGAATTGAGTTTTACCTCTCATCCAAAAGATGTCCCCTCTTTTCATACAGTCCTTCCCCTCTCTGCTGAGACCACCAGTAGAATTGCCAGTTCGGGCAGAGTTTGTGACATCGACAGACCTGCCTGCATTAAGCTAGACTGACACTGCAAACTCATTTCACATAAGCTATGAAGATATCATCAGATTAAGTGACACTCGGTCACGGACAACCCAAGTAGCTGCATTTAACCTAATGACCTGAAAGTGACAAGTAACTGTATTCCATTAACAATCCCCTAGGCCACCCAATACCACCCTGCACAATTTCAGAGGGAACCACGAACCCCTCTGTAACCAAGCCTGTCTATATGCACTGACCTAAGGGAAGCTGGCTAAAAAAATACCCCACAAGTGATATCCCAACAGAGATAGAAAAACAAAATGATACTGATTGAAAGAAGGAGCGTAACAAGATCCTCATTTCATGTGTACAAGCTGAACTCAGAGTTACTGTCACCAGTTAACTGGTTCTGTACAGCAGCCACTTATGTGTAACTGATAGGTAGTAAAAAGAATTATTTGATGATTATCCCATTGCCTTTCCATTACTGGCCTGACCTGATAAGAAGCAGCTCTCCTATCCATCAAAGCTGCGACTGCTCTTACTGAACTCATTTTTCACACCACTATCAGCCAGCCTTGACTATTTTTACTCCCGGATTTATAGGACAAATTCAGCCCCTAAATTCAATTTTCTTTGACGAAAGCTTTTCACAAGTTTCTCCCCTGCACCCTTTGTTTTCTGTGGATTATGCGTTATCTTCTCTGTCCCAGATATAAGTCCCAGACAGTTATCTGCAGGGAGATCATATTGCTTACCTACTCCTTTTAAAAAAAAAAAAACCATTGAACTGCTTCAGCAATTATTTTCATCCAAACCTCATTTTAACATTTACGAAAATTCTGAACCAGGAGAAATCTGTGCTTTTGTCGGAGTGGTTATTTTATCTCGTCATTGGACCTTGGATCAGATTCTGATCTCACTTATTCTAGTGTGCATCTTAATTTCAGTGAGGCTACTTGTAAAAGCTAGCGCTCACCATTGCTTTGTATTAGTATTGTTATTTCAGCTATACAGTAGCAAGCACAGACCTAGATCTGAGTGTCATTGTGCAAATACAATCGCACTGTAGAAGAGCAACTCACCGGCCAACGTGTTCCCTTGTGGCTAGGCATGACATAGCAGGCTCCTTCCCTGGCACTTCCTGATCAATGCTACTCCAGACCTGCACCAGACTGTTTCTTCTCATGACTCAGCCTTCCGGCCAGGTCACTTAAAGTTCCCCCTCAGTTCGCTTCTGGGAGAACAGAAAGTCCCACCCACAAATAGCTCATTTGCCTTGCGTCAGGTCTTCAGCCCCTGACTCTGGGATCAGGGGTCCTTCCACCCCTTTCCTCAAAGCTCCATGATCTCGCTGTTTCCCAGGCCTCAAACCCTCTCAGGTTTCACTCTTCTGTCAGGACAGAGGCTCATAAGACATGTCAGTGGAGTCCCCCACAAATCCCCACTGAAAATATAAACTTAAACCACTTCTGCTCTCCTCAGGCTTGAAATTTCATCCCTCTCAAGTTTTTGCTATGCTCCATTCCTCAGTTGAATGACAACTCCCAGGGCTGCCTCACCTGGAGTCTTGCCCTTATTTCAGGGCTTACTACAGCTGCTCCCCCCATCCATGGCTTTCTCCAGTTCTCCTTCCACCTCAGTCTTAACAAGCCCTTCACTGGAGCAGCACTCTCAACTTCCTTCCTCTCTCCTGAAGCTTTCCCCTTCACCATTGAGCTCTCTCTTTGTAGACCTTCCTCAGGTCTGTCCAAAAATTGCAATTAAGCCACCAAAATCAGGATCAGCTGGGAGATAGCTCCTGCATCAAACGCAAAGCTGAGCTTGAATCTTTCTAGCCAACCTGTGACATTAGACAAAACAACATGGACAAAGGGTAGTAGAGGAAACCAAAGCACAGAAAGAATTAACTTGCCCAAAGTGACACAGTAGTTCAGAGCCCTTATTCACTGATTCCCGCACTGATTCCCTATTCACTAGATCAAAATGTTACGCATGCTGCAAACACATAGATTCAGGTTTGCATCTCAGACTGTGTTTCGTCACATCACAACACAAAACCAGAGGATTTGAAATAAAGCCTATTCTGACCAAATGTAAGAGTAACATTTGGAAGAGAGATGGCTAAGGGGAGATATGACTGAGGTCTATAAAATCATGACTGGCGTAGAAAAAGTAGATAAGGAAGTGTTGTTTACTACTTCTCATAATACAACAACTAGGGGTCACCAAATGAAATTAATAGGCAGCAAGTACAAAACAAATAAAAGGAAGTATTTCTTCACACAACACACAGTCAACCTGTGGAACTCCTTTCCAGAGAATGTTGTGAAGGTCAAGACTATGACTGGATTCAAAAAAGAACTAGATACATTCATGGAAGATAGGTCCATCAATGGCTATTAGCTAGGATGGGCTGGAATGGTGTCCTTAGCCTCTGTTTGCCAGAAGCTGGAAATGAGCAACAGGGGATAGATCACTTGATGACTACCTGTTCTGTTCATTCCCTTTGGGGCACCTGACACTGGCCACTGTCAGAAGACAGGATACTGGGCTAGATACTTTGGTCTGACCCAGTAGAGCCGTTCTTATGTTTTGAGAACAAAATAGCTGCTGGACTGTGCACATAGGGGAAAATGTTTGCCAGTTTAAAGGTACCATATACAGAACACAAAGACACTACTGTGACAGATTTTTTTGTTATCAATCTGCCTGAGGCATCAGGCAATCAGGTTGAGGCTGCAGGATTGTTAGGAGAGGAGATGAAGGAGCACACCAAATGACTAAATTTTTAAGCTTTATTAATAAAATAACAGGGGTGAGTGCTGGGTGCTCCCCATGTTCCTTAGCGGAAGGAAGAAAGTGTTAGTGCCCCAAGCCCTAACCCACTTTCATACTCCCACACGCATAACCCAAGGCTGAACAAGCCTGGGTGTAATGTACAAAGACTAGGCGCAAGAGTGGACAAGAGTTCTATCCTGTGCACAGGCCGGCCAGAGTTCACTGTTGATCTCCAACTTGCTTCAGCTCTTGGGAGGGCTTTAAGCCCGAGGTTCTTCTGGGGGTGTTTTGTTCAGGGACCTTTGTCCCCTGTGCTCTTTGTACCAGTCCCAACCAGCTTTCTGTGGCTTCCTTAACTTTCCCAAAACACACTGGCTTCAGGGACACGAGACTGTTGTTTTCTAACTCACAGACCTTCGCTGTTTTACTAGCTTGCCACCCCTGCAGTTTTGTTCAGCTCAGTTCTTTTTCTTTTCTCACAGTTGGTTGGGATTGAAATATGAGCTCCCGGATTTTTGGCATTAGAGAGTTTGTTTGTGTGCATTGGCCTTGGGCAGCTGGAGTCAACTTCTTCTTATCTTCGGACCTAGCTGGAGCACTGAATTAACCCATTCCTTTCTCCCTTCTACGGCCTCTTCAAAGGACCCTTTCACGCCACACTCACACCTTCAACCCTTCCCACAAAATACTCCACTACATATACAAGTGCTAGCAACATACAATGCTAAACTGCTTACCCAGGGGTCCCCCTGAGGCAGGGGAGCAGTTATATTGTGACGCTGCAATGATAAGGCTCAATACGGAACAGAGCTCTGTATTCAAATCTCTCCCCTCACACCCAGAAACCTGAAGACCTTGGATATGAGATGCTCTTCTCTGCTAATCACATATTGGATTATTAAACTATATTACTTTCATCATTTGTGCTATTTATTCATGTTGTGCCTGTCACTCAGCTCAGGTGGTACAGCTAGATTGGTCTCTTTCATATAAGCCCCACATGGTATGGGAGATTAGCGTGGCTAAGCACACTAAGCTAGAAATCTGTAGAATACTAATTTCTGGTCCTCATTGGTCAACCCAGTCTGCAGACTGTTATTTAACAACAGCCCCCAAATGTCTCAAGAATTGCTACCAAGACAATATTAAATTGGCTACTGTCCTGTTTTTCTTGCTGTTCTTAGCAGGGAACAGAGCTGGGACTCAAACATATGTCTAAATGCTGTAGCTTTGTCTATATTGAGCTTTTTTTCATATAACCCTTCTGCCAGAGGGTGTTAGCAGCAACAAGGGCAGAGTAAATATCTACTGGCTCCTCTTAACATTATAAAACAGAAACAGCTCACACCCTGCTCAGAAATCGGGGGAAATTAAACATGATTCCGAGCACTGCTAAGAGCCAATACTTCGCATGCACTGAGTATAACAAATGAAAACTTTTATTAAAAGGGGGAGGGAACTCAGCATTAATGTGAGCAACCACTGCAACAATGGTTTAAAAATATGCAAACACCCGCTCCACAGAATCTTGGGCATTGTCCTTTGCCTCAGTTTCCCCACCTTGCAGTATGAAAGTCTGACAGACATAGATCCTTTTAACACCCCACTGCTCTTCCCCTCTGCTACATTCCACTCACAGCTGATTGTCTGACGTCAGGGAACTCCCAGGATTCAGGGGTACATTCAGGTGGATTCAGCTCAGACCCCTGAAAGGGGGGGAGGGTCAATCAGTGCCACTAGAGGGGACAGAGCACCACACCCAGGAGGAATGTGAGTTACATAAGCATCTCTGAGGGCAGCGCTTGGAATGGTAGGAGGCAGGGTTGAATAAGTGAGTGGGAGGTATAGTCTATGCCAGTAGTGGGCAACCTGCAGCCCATGGGCCCACTGGCGGGCTGCGAGACAGTTTGTTTATATTGACAATTACAGGCACAGCCGCCTGCAACTCCCAGTGGCCACAGTTCACCGTTCCTGGCCAATGGGAGCTGTGGGCGCCTGTACCTGCAAACAGTCAATGTAAATACTGTCTCATGGCCCGCCAGCGGATTACCCTGACAGGCCACATGCAGCCCACGGGCCATAGGTTGCCCACCACTGGTCTATACTGATCAGTGTGTGCACAATTCTTACTATTCCCAGAACATCGTAGACTTATACCGACTGCCTCCCAGGCTTGATCTGAAAATCCTCTAGTCTCAATCCCCCTCAAACCCAATAATGGAGCTTCTCACCAGTGACCGCATTTCCCATTGATTGCCACACTAGGGCCCTGTTGGGTTTTAAGAAGCTCTGTAAGTTACAGGTAAAATAAACGGGAAAGCGTGAACAGGAGAAGGAAATCTGGAGGTGTTAAAAAAGCAGACCAGCAAGCTGCACAGGGTGCACACACTGCCTATTGAACATGAACGCACAACGGAGTTACAACCTTTTGCAAGGAAAGGCAAGGAGCCTGGGGTTTGCTGCTAGCAATCCACCCCAGGCTTTACTTTTCACTCACCTGGCTTCCTGTTAAATGTAATCCAACAGGCAATTTCCTGTATCAAATAGCACTATGTTTGAAGGTCCCCGCTGTAGGGCATTCCAGGAACTATGTGGGAGAGTCAGCCTTGGGCTGCTGCAAGGGGAGGTGGTTTGTTCTGTGCTTATTCGTCTACCAGGGATCTCTGCAGCTCAAGGCACAGCCCTCTAGTGCTCAGAATGATCCAGGTGCAGGACTGTCCCAGCTATTTCCCCTCCCACTCCTACAGACTGCCCCTGCCTGCCTGAGAACTGGTGTACAGGCCCCCAGAGAGCTGAGATGTGCTGTAAAGCCCCTTTGCAGCACCCAAGCTACTGCCAAAGGGCCTCTGGGCTATGTTAAATTGAGTCTCATTCTCCATTTCCCTGCGTCTTGTGCTTACACTTCCCCTTTCAAAGTGCATGTAAAGTGCTACTAGCTCAGAATGGAAGTGTGTGCGCGCCCACTTTGTATTGGTACCAGTGACTGCCCAAGGTGCAGGGCCATGGCGAATCAGGCCCCTATTTCAGCAATACAGGTTCAGATCTGAAGAGCTAAGCAGGACATGAATCAGTTCTCCATGGGATTCCCCCTCACATTTTGCCATTGACATGGTGCCGTGGTGAAAAAAAAAGCTCTCCGATGGGAGCGCATTGTGCCTGCAAGGGTGGGATTTATTCCTTTGGCTCAGGATTTTCAAATAAGTTTGTTCCAGGCATTTTACTGCTCAGCAGCAGCTTGTATCCTGATTATAAATATCAGAAATCGAATCGGGGATGTTTCTAAGAGAGCAAAGCTCTATAAAAATTATGCCTAATGATTTTCTACTGTAACCACATCTCTTGCACTTTCAGAGTAGCCCAGAATTTAATACAGTTTAAATAATGTATGTGGTGGCAGTGGGAGGTAATCTCCAAGCAGAAGAGAGCACTGTTTCAATGACACACATTATTCCAAGCGATTGCTCGCTGGTACTGCGGCATGTTATCACATCATGAGCTTGGAGCACCAGATGGACCTTAGGATCCTGTTCCTGCATGAGGCTTACTTTAAAAGCTGCTTGAAGGTTCTATGTGGGGTTTTTCCCTCATCCATGACAGTTTGGCAAGGGCAAAAGGCCTCTTTGATGAGTGAACCTCAAAAGCAGCTGGGTTTAGAATCCTAGGAGGACCCTCGCTGGAGATCTCCAAGAACCTTAATTAATTGCCCACAAGAAATGTTCTCAGGGAAAATGACTTCCCAGCAACATCAAGTGTCCCTCTTCCCTCCCACGTGTTTTTCCCAGTATTCAGTCTGGTGCTGCTAGCGCTCATCTGGCCTGCTGTGTACTTCCCAGGTATCTTCCTATAGCTTTCTTCCACTGCTTCTTTGGGCCCCTCCAGTGCCACTCTCCAGCCTGTGTGCCAAGCCCCACTAGTGCTCTCAGACTCGCTGGTATTTCTGCCCTCTCTGCAATGTACCTATTATTCATTATTATGTCTTGTACTGTGGTAGCAGAACCCAGGACTCTATTCTGCTCAGCACTGTATGAACAAAAAGACAGTCCCTGTGCTCTCTCCATGCCAATCCCCCATCTCTCCTCCTTCTCCCATCTCATCCTCACTCAGCTCTCACTGCTCTCCCCATCTTCTCTTTCCCAGCATTGCGCTGGAAGGCCTTATCCAGTCTAGTTTCTAACATCTCCCTGGGGAGACTGCTCCTCAAGAGAATTCCTCTGGCTGATAGGCAGATTTCCTATAATAGTCAGCCTACCTCTGAGGAACAAGGAGCTGTATGGCTCCCCAGAGTGCCTGGGGAGATTGTTTTATTATTCTGCGAGGGCTAAGTCGCTGCATTCCAGTGAGGGAGCCTGACCCAACTCCTTCCCCCCTGTGGTTATGTTGCCATTGGCTAAAGATGTCATTACTTCTGATACAATCTACAAACAAAAGCCTACAGATCCTGGACCAGAGAAATCACTGAAGTGCTCAGGGATCATTAAAAACCTTAAAGCCCTATCGGACCAAAATAAGCACGTCTATTTTTATTGTATTAAGAGTATTGCTTATCGTTTGTATTGGGTAACACTCAGTGCAGATCAGGCCCCATTGTGCTAGGCGCTGTACATGTTTTTTGGAAGAAAGCCCCCAGCTGCAGGCAAGTTTATGAGGCTACAGCCAGGGAAGGAAGTCCTGGTTTGTTCTTTCCCTGGCTGCAGCCCTGCAAATCTGCCTGCAGCCAGTGCTCAGCATGTCCTAGAGCTTCCTTGTGGGGCTGCAGCTCTGCTAACCTATCCTGTGCAAAGGACCTGCACAGGAGCTCTGGGCTGGGAGGGGAGGCTGAGGGCAGAGCAGTAACAGAGTGGGGAGGGCTGCAGCCCAGATGGCATAGCTGCACAGTACTTCTCCCTGAGCTGTATCCTGTGGGGAGGCTGCTCCCAGCAAAGGAAGTGCTGGGACATTTTGGGGGGATGAATAGCTCAGTGGTTTGAGCCTTAGCCTGCTAAACCCAGGGATATGAGTTCAATCCTTGGGGGGCCATTTAGGGAATAGTTGTTGTTTTTTTTAAAAAAAAAACTGTCTGGGGATTTGTCCTGCTTTGAGCAGAGGGTTGGACTAGATGATCTCCTGAGGTCCCTTCCGACCCTGATATTCTATGTGGAATCCCTTGGTGGCATCCACACAGCTTGATATAAATAAGCTTCAGCCACTCAAAGTGTGTTTTATTCATTAAAGTCCTAATCTCAGCTCCAGTGCTGAGCCCAGACAGCCAGGCTCTGCACTGGGGGTTTCCTCTGGGGCAAGACAGGCACAGAATTTTCTGTCAGACCACAGAGCTTCAGTGGCTGCTATTCCACTGCTAGTTTCTGCAGTGTTTCTACACACCCTATGCAGAAGGAAATGACCTACAGTGATCCCACTGTGACACACCGGGGCACAATCCAGACTAGTGGGGGGACTGCATAACCCCAGCCTTGTAGCCTTGGGTGCCTTGCAATGCCTTGCTGTAGTAGCTCCCACCTGGGCTTCTCACAAACCACACCCTGAGCATCTCTGTGGCCACGTCTACACTACAGGATAATATCAAATTAGCTAAAATCGGTCTCATAAAATTGATATTATAAAGTCGAATGTGAGCATCCACACTAGGCAGATTACTTCGATAGTGTGCGTCCATGGTCCATGGCTAGCGTCGATTTCTGGAGCGGTGCACTGTGGGTAGCCGTTCCGTAGCTATCCCATAGTTCCCAGTCTCCCCCACCCCTTGGAATTCCGGGTTGAGAGGCCAGTGCCTGATGGGGCAGAAATCATTGTCGCGGGTGGTTCTGGGTACAGCCTCACCCCTCCCTTTGTGAAAGCAGCAGACAACCGTTTCGCGCCTTTTTCCCTGGGTGAACTAACTAAGCAAACGCCACAGAACAGCAATCATGGACCCTGAGATCAGTAACGCTATCCTGACCGTTGTCAACACCTCACGCATTCTCGTGCTGTCCATGGTGAACCATGAACTGCAAAGGCAGGAGGAGAGTAGGAGGCAGCTATGGCAGAGCGGCGGTGACGAGAGCGATGAGGACATGGACGCTGAATTCTCCCTAACCGCGGGCCCCAGCGTTTTGGAGCTACTGCTGGTAATGGGGCAGGTTCTACCCATTGAACGCAGATTTTGGGCACGGGAAACAAGCACAGACTGGTGGGACCGCATAGTTTTGAAGGTGTGGGACGATTCACAGTGGCTGAGAAACTTTCGCATGCGTAAGAGCACTTTCTTTGAACTTTGTGACTTGCTTTCCCCTGCCCTGAAATGATAATACTAAGATGAGAGCAGCCCTCACAGTGGAGAAGCGAGTGGCAATAGCCCTCTGGAAGCTTGCAAAGCCAGACAGCTACCGGTCAGTCAGGGAATCAATTTGGAGTGGGCAAATCTACTGTGGGGGCTGCTGTGATGCAAGTAGCCAAAGCAATCGTTAAGCTGCTGCTACGAAAGGTTGTGACTCTGGGAAACGTGCAGGTGATAGTGGATGGCTTTGCTGCAATGGGATTCCCTAACTGTGGGGGGCCATAGATGGAACCCATATCCCTATCTTGGCCCCAGAGCACCAGGGCACCCAGTACGTAAACCGCAAGGGGTACTTTTCAATGGTGCTGCAAGCACTGGTGGATCACAAGGGACGTTTCACCAACATCCACGTGGGATGGCCAGGAAGGGTTCATGACGCTCGCGTCTTCAGAAGCACTACTCTGTTTAAACGGCTGCAGCAAGGGAATTACTTCCCAGACCAGAAAATAACCGTTGGGGATGTTGAAATGCCTGTAGTTATCCTGGGTGACCCAGCCTACCCTTGATGCCATGGCTCATGAAGCCATACACAGGCAGCCTGGACAGTGGTCAGGAGCTGTTCAACTACAGGCTGAGCAAGTGCAGGATGGTGGTAGAATGTGCATTTGGCGTTTAAAAGGGCGCTGGCGAACATTACTTACTCGCTCTGACCTCAGCCAAACCAATGTCCCATTTGTTATTGCTGCTTGCTGTGTGCTCCACAATCTCTGTGAGAGTAAGGGGGAGACCTTTATGGCGGGGTGGGAGGCTGAGGCAAATCACCTGGCCACTGAGTACGAGCAGCCAGAGACCAGGGCGATTAGAAGAGCACACCAGGAGGCGGTGCGCATCAGAGAAGCCTTGAAAACGAGTTTCAGCACGGGCCAGGGTACGGTGTGACTGCTGTGTTTGTTTCCCCTTGATGAACCCTCCCCCTTGATTGACTCATTCCCTGTAAGCAACCCACCCTTTCCCCTTTACTTACAGCTTGCTGAAGGAAATAAAGTCAGTATCGTTTAAAAATCATGTATTCTTTATTAAAAGTCATTCAGTATTATTTACAAATCATGTATTCTTTTTTAAAAGTCATTCCCTGTAAGCAACCCACCCTCCCCTTTGGATGTATTCTTTATTAAAAAGTAATTATAAAAACAGGCAGAGAATTATCAAGGTATCCCTGCCTGCTGTGGTTTGGGAGGAGGATAGGAGGGAAGGGAAAGGCCATTAAGCACATTTCAACGTAATTACAGCCTTTTGCTTGCACTGTCCAGGGGGTGGAGTAGGCGGGTGCAGAAAGCCTTCCCCCACGCGTTCTTACACGTCTGGGTGAGGGAGATATGGAACGTGGGGAGCTTTGAGGGTGGTTATACAGGGGCTGCAGCGGCACTCTGTGACCCCGCTGCTCTTTCCTGAAGATCCACCATGCGTTGGAGGACATCAGTTTGAGCACGCAGCAGATCCAGTGTTGCATCTCGCCACCGCTGATCTTCCTGCCTACACCTCTCATATCGAGCGTCTCTCCTATCCTCCCGTTCACTGGCATCTTTCCTGTAGTTTGCTAGCACATCCTTCCACTCATTCTGATGAGCTCTGTCATTGCGTGTTACTTCCATAATTTCTGTGAACATTTCATCTGTGTTCTCTTCCTCCTCCGCCTTATCTGAGCTAGCCTTCGGATGGCGTAGGGATGCCGGACAACTGTGCAGCTGCATGGGGGAGGGAAAACAGGGAGAGAAGTATGCCATAATACTAGATGAGAGCAGCCCTCCAGTGAGAAGAAGATAACGATGGCAATATGCTCTGGAAGCTTGCAATGCCAGACAGCTACCGCAGTCGGGAATCAATTTTGGAGTGGGCAAATCTACTGTGGGGGTGCTGTTATGCAAGTAGCCAAGCAATCGTTAAGCTTCTGCTACGAAAGTTGTGACTCTGGAAGCGTGCAGGTGTGAAGTGGAGGCTTTTGCTGCAATGGATTCCCCTACTGTGGGGGCCATAGAGGAACACATATCCCTATCTATGGCCCCAGAGCGCCAGGCGCACCCAGTACGTAAAACGCAAGGGGTACTTTCACAATGGTGCTGCAAGCACTGGTGGAACACAAGGGATGGTTTCACCAACATCAATGGGGATGGCCAGAAGGGTTCATGACGCTCGCGTCTTCAGAAGCACTTACTCTGTTTACGGCTGCAAGCAAGGAATACTTCCCAGCCAGAAAATAACCATTGGGGGATGTCTGAAATGCCTGCTAAGTTATCCTGGGTGACCCAGCCTACCCCTTTGTGCCATGGCTCATGAATGCCATACACAGGGGCAGCCGGGACAGTGGTCATGAGCTGTTCAAACTTACAGGTCTGAAGCAAGTGCAGGATGGTGGTAGAATGCTGCATTTGCGGCGTTGAAAGGGTTGCTGGCGGGGCGATATACTGACTCGCTGCTAGACTCAGCCGCAAACCAATTCCCGTTGTTATTGCTGCTTCTGTGTGCTCCACAATCTGCTGTGGAGAGGCCTGGTAGGGGCCATGGGGGGGAGGTGGCTCGGAGATCACCTGGCCCACTGGGAGTACGAGCACCAGAGAACCGGGGCGGATTATAAGAGCACACCAGGAGGCGGTGCGCATCAGCAGAGAAGCCTGGAAACGATAGGTTTCAGCCACGGACCAGGGACTGCTGTTGTGACTGGCTAGAGTTTTGTTCCGCATTGAAACCCTGGCCCCGTTGATGACTCATTCCGGTAAGGCAACCCCAGCCTCTCCCTGGTACTGTGGACAGCTGATGCTGAAGGAATTTTAAAGGTCAGTATCATTTAAAAATCGGATGTTTCTTTATTAAAAGTCATTCAGTATTTGTTACAAATTCATTATTCTTTTTTAAAAGTCATTCCTGTAAGCAACCCACCCTCCCCCTGATGTATTCTTTTATTAAAAGTAAATTATAAAAACAGGCAGAGAATATCAAGGTATCACCTCCTGCGTGGTTTGGGAGGAGGATAGGAGGGAAGGGAAAAGGCCATTAAGCAATTTAGAGTCCCTGCTGTGGCCTTTTCCCATCATAGACTTTGAAATTCTTTCAAATATTGTTTCATTTCGTCTTTTCAAATAGAGTTCTGTTAGCACTGAATCCTCTCCCCGTATTGCGATCAGATCGAGTACCTCTTGTGCGGTCCAGGCTGGTGCTCTTTTTCGAGTCTCAGGAGACTGCATTGTTACCTGTGCTGATGAGCTCTGCGTGGTCACCTGCGAGCTGATCAGAGCTCCACGCTGGCCAAACAGGATATAGAATTCAAAAGTTCGCGGGGCTTCGGGGCTTTTCCTGTTTACCTGGCCAGTGCCTCAGTTCTGATTGCTGTCCAGAGTGGTCAGTGGTGCACTGTGCGATATCTCCCGGAGGCCAATAACGTCAATTTCCGTTCACACTAACCGTAATCCGATATGTTAATATCGAATTTAGCGCTACTCCTTTCGTCGGGGAGGAGTACAGAAATCGATTTAAAGAGCCCTTTATATCAATATAAAGGGCGTTGTAGTGTGGACAGGTACAGCGTTAAATCAATTTAACGCTCTTTAAATCGATTTAAACGCGTAGTGTAGACCATGCCTGTGTAACTGCAGATTGCCAGCTACGCCCTGGTTCTCACCAGCCTTAGTTATACTGCAGGGTGATCCTAACACTACCCACCCTTCCCTACACCCCCAGTCCAGGATCTTCCTCCAGAAATGTACTTTCTGTATTGCCCAGCACTCTCCTGGACAGTATACATATATTAAGTCTGTTATTCCTTTCAGGGAATAATGTGCCAGTTTATTACCCAAACACTTCAGTTTAAACACAATGGATTAGATAAAACAATAAAGCAAGTTTATTAACTACAAAGAGAGAGATTTTTAAGTGAGTACCAGTAATGAGGCATAATATTCAGACATGAGTGCAAGAAAAAGAAAGATAAAACACTTACTAGTATCTACCTAAGAAACTGAGTTGCAAAGCAAACTTTCTCACTACATGCTCCTGCAGATTACTGACCAAGCTTTTAGCTCAGAAACCCTCCCCTGAGAGGCCAACAACTGTTTCCTTGCCTTTTCTCAGGGCTGAATGAGGTAGGCAGGAAGAGACAGACAGTAGGGTTCCTTGGGGTGTTTGTCCCTCCTTTTTGTAATTTCATTGTTAAATGGCAGAGGGCCAAGAACTGATCCCTGCAGAACCCCAAGGCAAACACATCTGCTCAATGACGATTCCCCATTTACAATTCCATTTTGAGATCTATCATTTAGCCAGTTTTCAATCCATTACACGTATGCCATGTTAACTTTACATCATTCTAGTTTTTCATCAAAATGTGGTACAGTACCAAGTCAACCACCTTATAAATATATTACATCATCACTATTACCTTTGTCAACCAAACTTGTCATCTCATAAAAAAAAAAGATATCAGGTTAGTTTGACAGGAGCTATTTTCCATAAACCCATGATGGTTTGCATTAATTACATTGCCCTCCTTTAATTCTTGACTAATTGTGTCCTGTATCAGTCGTTACATTATCTTGCCCAGGATAGATGTCAGGCCGACATCATCCCATTAGGGTTAGGGCTTTAACCTACATTTTTCATTGTTAAAGAGTTTAGGGCTCACTGAAGGTACCTGACTGACATCCCCAGAGAACAAAGTCCTGTGTATATCCAGAGCTGTAGCGCAGGCATCAGCAGCACTGTCTTGGCAATGCACCTCATCTGTGGGGCTGGCTCTAATAGGTGAGAAGATAATTCAGTGCTAAACACTCATTCAGTCCTTGCCAACAGAGAAGCTAACTGTGATGTGGACACTCACCCCCGGGGAACAGGACTGAGCGATTCAGCTTATTTCATACAGGCTGCTAAGAAGTCATCAGAGGCTAACAACTTTCAGCTAATATGCACACAGCTCAGCTCTGCACCAGTGACCTAGAGATGAAAGACTCTGGCCCCCATTAGCAACCTCCTGAGCTCTCCAGTCTTTTCATGGTGATGATTTGCAGATTTATGTCATCTTAATAAACACCTCCCTTCAGTGTGCTCCTGTCCTTACTCCCTGTGGTCTGTGTGTCCTTTCTCGCTTTCACCAGCAATGCAGAGCAGTCAGGAATTGTCATTTTAATTACATTTTATTTGCTGAGGTTAACAATATGTCAGCCCTTAGGTGCCGTTCGGGTAGGATCTAAGAACATTTCCCCCACTCCCTCATAGCACTGCTTCACTGTCTGTGTGAGGAGCTGGCTAGTCCCCAGCCCACTGCCGCACCCAGAGTCTCTTACCCAAGCAACTTTTACTTCTCAGCCATGAGCAAAATACCTGCACAGTTGCTCCGCTTACCCTGGGCTACAGCTCCCAGGCAATATACCCCTTGGCCTCGCTCAGTCCCTCCTGCTTCAGGGCTCCTTGCCACGTTCTCCTGCACTCTGTTAATTAAGCCTCCCAGCGTTCTCTCCCTGGAAACCTTTTCCCACTGCTTCCCCTCCCAGCAGGGGACTCTGGCAACCTCTCCCAGAGAACTTCCTGCTGCTCCTGCTCCCTAAGCATCCCCCTGCCTTACTGACAGCCAGGCCATTGATAGCCCCAGTTGCTGATCCTATGAATTGGCCCAACTGGGAGTACCTGTTCTAGCACCGGAGAGCTAAACCTGCTTCCTTGCAAGGGGCCAGCCATCCTATGACAGTTCTTTATTCTGTATCCCATTGACAAGTGTGTGGCCTTCATGTTCAGCCTCCATGTGGGTAAATATTACTAGTATTGGTTCTCTGAAAATCTATAGCCAGGGATGAGGAGGGGGCCTCTGTTTGTCGCTCACTCTCTCTCCCTCATGTTCTCTCTCCCCACAGTAGATTCATAGATTCTAGGACTGGAAGGGACCTCGAGAGGTCATCGAGTCCAGTCCTCTGCCTTCATGGCAGGACCAAATACTGTCTAGACCATCCCTGATAGACATTTATCTAACCTACTCTTAAATATCTCCAGAGGTGGAGATTCCACAACCTC
>NC_133770.1:291570959-291613098 GCF_003597395.2 Chelonoidis abingdonii
GCCTGCCTCTGGCTCACAGCTTCACTTTGCTTTATGTTAGCAAAGTCTTGACCATTACTTTAGTTCAGGCCTTAGGCCTCATACCAGGCCTCTGATACCAATGTTTATGTCTCAGGGCCTCCTCTTACTACACAGGCCACTGCAGGATGCTGCCAAACGTGGTGTTAATGATACGGTGGGTAGCATTCTTCCTCCCAAGTCATTATTAAACTAGTGCCTTGGCCTGGACTTTATGGCACTGTGCTGTTAGGCTGTCAGTTTTCAGATGAGATGACTTTGGTCCTGACCAGCTGTGGTCCTCAAAGATCCATGGCACTCTTTGCCAAAACATAGGTTAGTCCCAGTCTCCTGGCCGGATTCCCAGTGGAGTCAGCATAGGCTGCCTAGCAACATTCCCCCAGAACTTGCAATGAAATACACAGTTTTTCTTCATTTATTCCTCGAACTCAGCTTATCTTGAACTAGCGATTTCAAAGGAGAGGACTATATGGGCATATTCAGCTTATGCTGCCAGCCATCTAGCCTCCTCCAAGGCAGTGTTTCTTGTTTTCTTTTGACTTCAGTAAGAACGAGAGAGAGATCTATGGTAGCCAGCATTTATGAGTCAACGGTTCCTTCCACTCCATCCCCAGAACTCTGAGTGTCAGCCACAGGCGACATGTCTGGGAGCAGTGTTCTTGGAAGTGCATGCATCTTCTAGCTTAGCAATTCCAGAGATCAGAAGAAGGGCCATCCATCAGCTAAACGCAGCAGTGGGTGACACATGCTGAAAAAAAGGCCAGTAACTGTAAATGGGAACTGAGCAGAGCACTAGAATTAGGTGTTGGAAGGCTACGCTGGAATGTATGATGCATATGCAGCGCTGCCTGTACAGCTATGTTACCTCAGAGTCATTGTGTAAGAGACCCAGTTGCGTTTGGGGGTCTTCACACAGACATGTGGGCGCTCTTCTCCGATGTGCTCACTTTCTCTCTTTCTCAGTTGAATTTAGTGCTGTTGGAAGGTGCCCAGTGGACAGTACTGGAGGCTAAAGTCCTCTATTCACAGAACAGGTAGCCCATGCTTCCCACCACTGTGCCCCTCTGCATATCAGAAAGCTCTTCTATATTGGGCCTGTGTGTTGACACTTTCTTACGGGGAACCTTTTAGCCTCAATTAGGATGGCGCTTTTATGACATGGATCCCTGTCTGCCAGCTATCTGTCTGTCTGCAGGGCTTGTCTGCTTCTTTCCTCACCAAAGCCAGCATTCTCTTCAGCTAGGATCCTCCGTGGGGCTCGAGGCAACGATACCATGGGAAGCATCAGCTCCTCTGGGCCCGCATCTTTGATCCAGCAGCGTGGCCTGCCTAGAGGGGTTTCCTTGGAGTCGAGGGAAGCAGGTGATGATGCTATTGACAGCAGTTGGTTCTCTGCCCCCGCTCTCTCTCCATCTTCAACACACGTTGATCCTCAAACATACAGAGCGGAGCGATTGTCTTGAGGCCAGGAGATGTAGGAAGTCAGCGTTGTGGAGCTGCCGTCCCCTCTGTCCCATTGGATCAGGCTTCCCACCTCTTGTGGAAGCAAAGAAGACAATCCAGACCTAAATATTTTCTGCATGGCTCAAAATATATTGCCACTTGCCCTTGACAGCGTGACCTTGATGACCTGTGAGCACCGTTGGGCATATGTCTAGCACGGTTCCTAGGCTTTTGCTGTGTTGTGGAGGGGAGGGGCAGCTGTTGCAAACAGACTGTATTAAATACTGCTGTTTCTCTAGTAATGAGACAGCCACGCTAATAATCATGTTCTTCCAGCTCCAGTGACAGCTTATGCTGTGAGAATTAAAGTGCATAGTGTCCCGTGTACTCCCCCATCTGTCATGTCACAGTCTTGAGTGGTTCATGTCTGTCTGCATTTACAGGAGTCAGAGTAGAGCCTGTCCTGGGAGGCCGCACTGCTGCAGGTAGGGTGACCAGATGTCCCGATTTTATAGGGACAGTCCCTATTTTGGGGTCTTTGTCTTATAAGGTCCTGTTACCCCCCAGCCCCCATCCTGATTTTTCACACTTGCTGTCTGGTCACCCTAGCTGCAGGCCAAGGGTTTGAATCCCAGTGGTATATGTGCCTATATGAGCAACCATGACACGCTCCCACGGGCTGTCGGTGTGCTGGGAGAAGGTCCCTGGGGCGGATGGCTGGAGGCGGAGGGAGGAACATTCTTACAATAGGCTGCTTCTGAGTCACTGAAGTCAGTAGCAATTTAATATTACTAATAGCCAGCTCTTATATGCAGTGTTGTTGCTGTGTCTGTCCCTGGATATTACACAGGCAAGGTGGGCGAGGTAGTATCTTTTACTGGACCTAGTTCTGTTCAAAAGCCTGTCTCTCTCACCAATAGAGGTGGGTCCATTAAAAGATATTTCCTCACCCACCTTGCAGGGCCGGCTCCAGGTTTTCTGCTGCCCCAAGCAGCAAAAAAAAAAAAAGTTGTGGCAGTGCGATCTCGCTGCTCCACTCTTCGGCAGCAATTTGGTGGCAGGTCCTTCGCTGCGAGAGGGACTGAGGGACCTGCTGACGAATTGCCGCCAAAGACCTGGATTTGCCACCCCTATAGTGGCCATAGTGCTGCCCCTTGGTATTGGCCGCCCCAAGCACCTGCTTCTTTTTCCCTCTAGCTTTGATACAGCACTTTTCATCAGTAGATCTCCCATTGGCATCAATGTAACTGTCCCTCTGGGAATAGAGAGAGACAAGGTGGGTGAGGGAATATCTTCTATTGGCCCAGCTTTTGTTGGTGACAGACAAGCTTTCGAGCTGACATTAAAGCATTTCCTGCCTCGCAGACTCGCTGCTGCCTGGAAAATGAGAATCTAATGATATCCTACATTCATGTAGCACCTGAATCACAGAGCACTGTACAAGCTTGACATTTGTGGGAGCAACTTCACCAGCCACGGCAATACAAGCCTCTAACCTCCTGTACCAATAGGCAAATATTCCTAAATTCAGAGGATGCCCTAGTATTATCCTAATTCAAATATAAGCCTCCTCCTTTCACTTTTCCTGGACTAGTGCTCCTCCCTAGGTCATCTTCTTGCCTGGAATTGTCTTCTTGGGATAACCTCCCCTCCAACAACTCAGAGAGGCTACGACCTTCTCAGATATCCGGGCAGCAGCCAGGTGGGCTGCTCACCACTCCCTCTCATTTTGTGGGAAGCAGCCAGTAGGCTCATTTGTCCCTTAAATTCTAGTATGGCTCTGAAGGTATTAGCCCCTCATCTTATCAGACTGTAAACTCTTCGGGGCAGGGACTGTCTCTATGTGTTTGTACAGCACCTAGCACAATGAAGCCCCATTCTTGGTTGGCCTCTAGGCACTATCATAATAAATATAATAAATAATAATAAGGCATCAGTGGAACCAGGAAACGTTTTTTCCCCCAGTCCCACAACAGTTGCCTTTTAGAGCTGTGGGACTGAGACAACTGAGAATTCACAGGGTCTCTGGGGAGTTCCCCAATGCATTCATTCAGGAAGCTGGGCAGGCTTCACCATGTGATGACCCTTGTCTGAATAAGAGGTAAGTTGGCGTCTGAAAAAGACCGAATTTGAGAGGGGACCAGGCCAGATAGCTACTCAATAACAATGATGGGGAATAAAGGCAACTGTGTTGTTACCCAGAAACCAGCACCACACAAGGGATTATTGGCTTGCACCAAGTGGCAAATATACATATGTATATATCTATTAAACAACACAGGGTGAGTATCCTCAGCCCCCATCCAAGGGCTTCCCCCCCCACATAGTGCGCAGTAGAACTGCTACCCAGGATCAACACTACATGATACTGGGTCAGAGGAAGGAATGCCTCCTCCATTTGCTTGGGTGAGACTGTTGAGGCTCATGAACCCTGCCGGCCTGGTGTCCCCAGAGGCTGAAGTCCTCTATTGCTCTACAAATCAGGCTGAGCAGAGGCAAGCACAGTGCAGCTTCTTGAAGGTGCGCCACAGCCTTGCACTGGGGAACCACTGCTCAGAGTGAGAGGATAGTTTTCTCCCAACAGCCTGTTCAGTCCTTGATCTCTTTTGTGAGACTGTCAACAAGGGCACCCCATGCAAAGATATTTTTTTATGGGGACACCTGTCCACTAATTCCATTCATGTAGGTGATGGAACAGCTGTGAAATGGTAATAGCTTTGTCACCGCTACGCATCTGGCCTGGACTGAAACAGTTAAGTTAAGGTCAAAATCTGCTTTCAGTTACACAGGTGCAACCACCATTGACTTCCGGGGGAGCTTATACCCATGTAACGGAGAGTAGGGTTTCCTCTATAGGGCAACCTGCCTGCCAGTCCTGGCCACCCACTGGTCCTGCAAAGCCTGCCATTTACTGAAAGCCCCGTCTCCCTCCCTGGAGTAGCCTGGATCTGCTTTGCAAATCTTTCATGCAAGAACTGACCGGCTGAAGCCTGAGAAGTCTTGGTAGGTTGTATTAGCCCTGCAAATAATCCACAGAAAGATCCCAAATGAGCCTGAGAACTCCCACAGGACTGTAAATGTGGTGTGATTTGCTCTCGCCCCAGGAGAGCGTGCTCATCATTGGCTGTAGCAGCTGTATGTGATTAATTTAAGTAATTTAGCACCCTGCGATTCACACTGACATGGAGATCGATGATTTGGATGTTTCCTGCATTATTACTATCATTACAATTACCTCCCACAGACACTTACGCTCATGTTAACGAACCAGAGGCCATTAGCTTCCCCGTCCACCACCTCTACATACTGTGAAGCTGTAAAAGGGTTCTTCCTCAGTGACCAGATCTCATTCGCTGTAACACACGGGCAGGTGAGTTTACAGTACATGAGAAAGAACCTGTTCCATGCACCTCCAGGGAAGACAAAAAGGTGAATCTTATGAACCTTGCAAGTAAATGGTGCCTTTGGCTTGATACCTTGAGGGAGCGGGCTAGCTCACCGTTTTGCGCATTGGCCTGTTAAACCTAAGGCTGTGAGTTCACTCCTTGAGGCGGCCACTTGAGGCACTGGGGCAAAATCAGTATTTGGTCCTGCTAGTGAGGGCAGGGGGCTGGACTCAATGACTTTCAGGGTACCTTCTGGCTCTATGAGATAGGTATATCTCCATATATTCTGATCCCACACTGGTGTCAATCAGGCTGATTCCAGTGAAGGCAGTGGAAATTCATAGGTATAAAAATCAGTGCAAGTGAAAAGAGAATCTGGTCCCAGTTGCAAAAAGAAAGGTGTAATTTACATGGCAGGTATAAGCAACTTCTAAACAAGGGGGTAAAGAGCAAGGGTGTGTAATTCACACTGATTTGGCATTCAATGGGTGTGTTCTGAAGGGGGAAAATTCAACCACAAAATCAGTGTGAGTTGTGCCAGGGCTGAATTTGCCCCCTTGGTTTCTGTCCTAGCAGAAAACAAGCAGATCACTTGCATTCAAGCAAGAGTGGGAACACATATAGAAAAAAAGGCAATTTATCCAAATCTCTGTCAGCCAAGAGGCTGCAATAATAGGACATGCTAATACTGTGTATATATATATATATCGCAATCAGCTGGCTCCTTCTGAGGGAACACTGTATTTTTTCCCTTCAGCAACCAAAATGATCTTGCAGTAAAATGCTGGAGCCACGTCCAGCCTGGCTATGAGCAGCTGCTAGTCTTTTGCCTTTGACACAGCTACACCCTCTTGCAACATGGCTGATCAAGATTCTATATCCAGCCTTCAGAATGACCCATCTGAAACATGCCTTCCAGAGCCTTTCGCTCCTCCTTTTGCACTGTTCACTGTGTGATGTAGTTTTTAAGGCATGTGAAGGTAATCCCATGTTTGCTGTTAAACACTTCCTTATACAAACATAGGAACTGACTTCACAGATCAGACCAGGGGACCAGCATCAGGGTTCCAACATCAGTCAATCACAGATACTTCAGAGGAAAGTGCAAGAAATCCTGCTCTGCACTTTTTTCCAAATGGTGGGTTGGTTCAAGATGAGTCGTCACAACCAGGGTTGGATTAACCCATCACTGGCCATGGCCTAGGCAAGCACATCATTCTCCTAGACCGGTGCAGAGGGGCGGCGTTAGGGGAAGGCAGGGTGGGGGAATGGGTTGGAGATGAAGCCCACTCTGCAGTCACCCCACAGCAGTGGCTCCTGTCCCTTGAGCTGGCTCCCCACTCTAGACATTGTGAACTGGCACATGAGGTTACATCACCCCTCAGGGCTGGCCCAGTTACCTCTCCATGATGATTGGAGAGAAGGTTCGGTCACCAGAGCCAGTCAGGTCTGGCATAGCTGTAAATTTGTACTAGGTCATACTGACACTGACTCAAATTTGGTACAGCTGCTCCTCCATCATGCCCAGGTGTGGGGGTGGGGGCCCTGTGCCGAACCAGAGTGGCGCTTCACTACTCTGCACCACATCGCTATGCCTGGAGTGGACAGCCAAACCCACCCTCACAGGACAGGAACAGCTGCTGCAGAATGATGACAGAACAAGGAGCAATGGTCTCAAATTACAGTGGGGGAGGTCTAGGCTGGAGATTAGGAAAAATTATTTCATTAGGAGGGTGGTGAAGCACTGGAATGGGCTACCTAGGGAGGTGATGGAATCTCCATCCTTAGAGGTTTTTAAGGCCCACCTTGACAAAGCCCTGGCTGGGATGATTTAGTTGAGGTTGGTCCTGCTTTGTGCAGGGGGTTGGACTAGATGACCTCCTGAGGTCTCTTCCAACCTTGATATTCTATGATTCTATGATGTATGTGAAGTGGGCTCATGCTCCAAACACCCCCACTCCAAGTCTTTCCTCACCAGACTGGGATTACGGTTGTGGTGTGAGGGCAGAGGGTGCAGATATTGTGGGTCACAAAAAAGACAAAATGCTGTTGGGGGGGCAGTATGGTTATTGTGGGTCATGGTTGTTTTTTTTTAATGTTTCCTCGTATCCTTTTCCAATGTAGAGTCTTTCAATTAAATTGGATGTCACCTCATTCTTGTATATTGAAAAAAAAATAAATGGTAGCAGCTCATTTCCCTTCTCTGGCCAATTCATTATTCTGCACACCTCTAGCATGTACTGCTCATTTGTCTCCATTGAATGAAAGCCTTTCCCAAGACAGAGACTAGAACTGAACACTCTATTCCAAGTGAGGCGCATATGGCGCGATCGTATTCTAGGTTCTAGTTTTCATACCTGGTAATGTTTGACTGCCACTGCACCCTGAGTGGATGACTTCATTGTGGTGCAGAATGGTTGTATTCCTCCACTGAGTCTTTCACAGATATGTTCCAGCAGATTTATCCATGGAGATGCCAGGAACAGTCAAGGTTTAACGGCTCTGGGCCAGATTTTTAAAAGGTATTTGGGTGCCTGTAATGGGGTTGGCACCCACCTCTCACGAATGCGCCCTTCTCATTGGCCCTGTCTGCACTCTTTAGGTCCAGAGACCCCTTTCGGTGGATCTCCAATGGGTTTTCAGTGCTTCAGCCCTCTGGCTGAGTCACACTGTCTGCACATTAGCCAGCACAAACCCCTTCTGGGGTATGCAAGCCACAGGGGCATATCTCAGTACCCCTCTGATGGTGCCTCTCTCTAGTCCTCCTTGGGCTTTATTCTTGAAGTAGTCCACCCCTGGTATGGGGCTGTATCCCCAGGACTTCCTCCCTGGAGACATTATCTTTCTGTAGCCCTCCCCAGACTCAGTCCTTACTCAGTTCCTAGCAGCCAGCCAGGAGCCTCTCGCTACCCCGGTCACTGCAAGCAGTTTTAACTGTCCATAGTCCTTCCTTCTCCTGTTCCATGCTACACGGTTCTGTAGCTCCTTTTATATGGTCCTCCTGGGCCGTGATTGGCTACTTCCCCTGCAGCCCCTCTAGCCTGCTGACGGAGAACCTCTCCACTGCTCCTTTCCTGGGATGGGTGTGACAGAACCCTGAGGCCTCCAGCAGGGGGCTTTGGGCTTAGTCCACCCCATCACATGCCTAAAGAAGCAGAGAGGTGTTACTGTCCTGGATGTCTCATTCCCATTGATTTCAATGGGAATTAGGCACCTAAGCACGTTTGAAAAATCCCACTGAGGCCAGATCCTCATGGGTATTTAGGTGCCTAACCCCCTTGATTTTCAAAAGTGCCTTATTCCCATGGGAGCCAGGCACCTAGGTGCTTTTGAAAATCCCAATAAGCACTTAGCTGCATCTTCAGGCAGCTAAATATCTTTAAAAACCTGCCCCTCTAACCACCACTCTTTATTCCTTAATTGAATAATTACACCAAAAAGTGTTTGCCTGCACATGGGAGTGAATAAGGTTCAATAACCATTTCCTCTGCTTTGTTCAGCTTGGATAAATAGAGGTGCTAAAATATGCCACTGAACCTACCAGTGACAGTCACCCCAAAGAGAACAAACATCTTGGCCCTAATTGTGAATGACGACACTGTGTGATATGCCACAAAAATCACATCTTAAAACAAGATTGTGTGGGTGGGGTTTATTGCCACCGTTAAAGAAGTCCTCCTCCTTTCTGTGCTGTGAGGATGCCAGTTGACGCTCCCAAACCATTCCATCACCACAATTGTTTAGCTATAAGCCAAGGACAGAATGGCAGATATACACTGTGTTCCACTGGAAGGAGTCTGCCAGACCCATTTGTTTGTTTATAAGTGAAGTTAAGTTGATTCATCACTTTTAAGGCCAGAAGGGACCATTACGATCCTTTAGTCTGACCTTCTGCATAGTACAAACCACAGAACCAAGCCCACAGGTTCAGTTTGAGCTCATGCGTGTCTTTTAAAAAGATAGCTAGGCTTGATTCAAAGAAGGCAGTGATGGTGAATGCACTATATCCCCAGGTAAGTTGTTCTAATGATAATCACCCTCACTATGAGCTATTTCTTTATCTGACAAAGTAGAGACTTGTATTACTGGAGCCAAAGGTGATGCCTTTGTTCCTGGTTGCTGTACCACTATGGCTGGCTGATTTAGTTGAGGATTGGTCCTGCTTTGAGCAGGAGTTGGGCTAGATGACCTCCTGAGGTCCCTTCCAACCCTGATCTTCTATGATTCTACAGTTGTGGGGTCTATGAGAAAGGAGGATGTGTTAATTTCTCTGATTTTTTTTCTACTGTTAGTTTAACAGCCCTGGAAATAAAATCCTCCAGTAGCCACAGAACTGCTGCAGCTGAGGAAGTGACAGTACTCAGATCCCATAGCGATGGATGTGGCAGAAGAGGCATGCAGGGGAGACTCTGATCGGTTGGCATGCCCCAAGCCCCACCTGGAAGCCCCCAAGCCCCACCCTGCCGTTAAAGGGTGGTTCATTCGAAGTGCCCATTCAGTCCTCTCCTCACTGCTGAGACTGCCAACAAGGATGCCAGGTGCGGACACTTCCCACTAGAAATAGCACTGCGACCCCAAAAGCCATTTCATGCAGACCAACGCACAGGCAATAATTTGGGGGGTGAAATCCTAGTCTCAATGACATCAGTGGAAGTTTTGCCACTGACTTTCATGGGGCCATGATTTCACTCTTGACCTACACACTGGTAGCCTAGAAGTGAAAGGCTCAGTTGCCCATAACTAATTCCATCCCCCAGCTATGGCTAGCTTTTTACTCTTTTCCCATTAGCTTTCCTTTTGATCTGGCTGCATCTGATTCACCTGGCCACAGCCTGAGCAAATATTTGATAAAGTTTCATATTTTACTCTCCACATACTTTTTTTTAAAAAAAGCCTTTATTAGAATGCAAAATATCTTCTGTATAGGACATGTCTTTTGATTTTCCCCTTAAATTTACTGAATAAATCTTACTTTGTACATTGTGATTCGTGTGTGTGTGTGCGTGCGTGTGTGTGTGTGTGCGTATGTCTGTGTATGTGTGTGTGTGTATATATATATACATACACACATATATATCTATCAATCTATAGATATATCAATACATTCATTATATAAATCTGAACATATATAAATAATATATATATATTTATACACAATACTATATATATATATGTATATATACATACATACACTGGACAGCTACTGTTGCTGATGGACTTTTCTTTAACAAAATAGGTCTCATCAGTGGACTTTATGTCTGCTGTGCAATTTTACAGGAAGTTAATATTTCCACATCCAATATAAAAGAAACAATATATCTTTGAAAACGTGCCATAGGATTTTTAATGAAAAAATTAGAAAAGTGCATTTATTTTACAATACTACTGTAAATGAGTCTTTTTCTTTTTTGTAAAGACATTGTAAAATATATACAGGGTTGCTTAGTGCATTCATTACAAAAGAAAGATGCAATCCCTTGCATAAATTACATAATGTACATGGGTTCGCTGTCTACTTGGACTTGTAAACATTTGTGTGATACAGTTTTCATTCTTTACATAAGCTGCAATAAATCTCATTTTCATTTGACTGTTGTTTCACTCTGCTAACTCCAGTACGGCATTCTAAGGCCATGAGTGAAGGCATCCTCTCTGGTAAGGGAGGAGGACAGAAAAATTTTCAAAAACCGCAAATGATTAGAATGCTTTAATTTGGTTCTCTGTAATCAGGCTATCACTGGCTTAACTCATTACATCTTGATGCATGTGACCTCTTCTAGCTCCATTGCTAGGACCAGCTCGACCACACTGTGAAATTAAGAGTCTGAGATTAGACCTGATCATTGACTCAGACAAGACAGCTTCCTGGAGGTAAATGTTCAGTACAATACACAGCCAGTTAAGAAGAGTGCTCCTATTTCTTAGTTTTTGCACTTTGCTCTTGATGCTCCGTGTACTGCACATGAAGTTAACCAGCCAGGGGAGAAACGTAGCTTAAATGCTATCTCACATTGCTGAGAGCCTTTAGAATGCCGCCAAAATACCCTCACTAAGTCTTCCTATGCACATTCCGAAAAAGTACAAAAATGTACCCAAAAAGTGTCTAGAGATCCAAAAGAGACACAGCGGCAACACACACACAAACACACAAGCGCTCCTGTTTGAGCACAAAGCTCAGTTTCCCAAGTGGAGTCCACAATTCATTTCCTTCATGTTTGTGTGTTTGGAAATCCAAAAATTTCTCCTTGGGTCACTAATTGAACACTTTTATCCCTGTTTTTCATAGATAAACAGTTTGTTGAAGTAAGAAATTGCACCTTAAAGAGACAGTATCCACATTCTTTTGGCCTGCTGGAAACAATCTGACAAGTTGATTTCTCATTATCTCCCATATTGACCATTTTGGCTCCAAACGATTAGTTTCTTTGCTCTCATATCACTAAGATCAAACATTTTCATCAAATATTCCTTGATAACAATAACCAGCCAAAAGAATCTTTAAAAGCATCTGGAAGAGCCACAGTTAACCCCACACCCACAAAGAGAAGCATCTGGATTATTGGTTAAGTAGAAAATCATGAAAATTCTAAAAGCAAAAACAAATTGTGTTTGTTTTCTGAAGAACCAGCAAGCCTCTAATCATTTGAGTGTGTTGGGTATTTGGTAAAGAGGAGTGTGGTGCTAGATAGGATACGTTCTATATAATGATTATCTTTCTCTTATATGGTCCAATCCAGCAGTCCTCATGCACCTCAAAACCCCATTAAATTCAAAGGGACTAACCAAGCTTAAGGTCTGCAGGGTGGTGCCCATGCATTGGCAGTGGATTTCCAGTAAAGTCATCTATGGGAACAGGGGTTCTCAAACTGTTTCACAGCATTGATCACCTCTGAATAACAGGTTGTCTCTTGGCTCACATTCTCTCTTCTCCCATTCACGATTGTGTAGACCATCTCCACTCTACTGACAACTAACTAACATCAGTGTGGCAAGTGCAGCAATTGTTTATATGGAATAGTAACATTCAGTAAGTCCTGCATTTGTAAGCCAATTTACCAGCAGGAAAGGAGGAGAGCTGTGTGATCAGCCAGCTCTGCTTGGAACACCACCAAGTTCTCAGTGAATTGGTGGTGGCCCAAAGGCCACAGTTTGGGAATCACTTCATTAGAATGGTCATTCTTAATCTGAATACGAGATGAGTGTGCAGTGAAAGATAATGAGAGCTTTGACTATGTCTTGAAAAAATAGTCTTGCAGAGGTGATATTTATTAATCCCTGTGTATAGTCGGCCAATTGCAAGACAACATTACAAGTTCCCAAAGGCTAAAGAGCTACTTTGGGCCAGATTCTGATCCCTTTATTTGCAATGAGTAGCACCGTACTGTGGGACCCCACATTAGGGTCACTCACATGCTAAGAGTATGAGAATCTCACATTAATCCATCCGCATTTTGATGTTTGGGTTCATGGGAAACTGTGATGCGCCAACTATTCTGTTCCATTCTGTATAGGTTCTTATGCCACCCTCATCACTTTATTATCTGAGCACTTCACTTAGGCAATCTATTGGCCAATTCAAAAGACATGTACTCACAGGCAAAAACAGAGAGCTAGAATGAAGGCCCTGACCTTGACCAGTACAAATGCCAGTTTGAGTTCTACTTTTTAGAACTCTGATTTCTTTTGCTTTTTTTCATCCCCTAAACATGACGCAGTGCCTGAAGACATCATATTAGATCCCAATGATTTTCTTGATGGGATTGTTGAAATCACAACTGAAATTAGAAGAGTCAAGTAAAAAAAAAAATCATGGGTACCAGTTTGATTCCTCTTCTCCTTTCCGGATAAGATTTTGTTCCCTGGTTATTTGCAAATCATTCTTCAAACCAGTGTGTATGAGAATGCTTCGCACTTATGGTCTTCAAAGCACTGCACAGACATTAGCTAATGAGTCCTCACAAAACCAGCGTGCACTGGTGGTGTGCAAATCTTACAAAGAGTGAAACACATGCAGGCCCTGATCCCCAAAAATGGACTTCCATGGGGCAGACTCCCCCTGGCCGTTAGGCAGTTGCACAGTTTGAAGAGAGGGCACTTGAAGTCTTCCCTAGCCACCATGCTCCATGTAAAGGCCAAGCAGAATTCCACTCCCTGATGCTCTGCACTCTTCACACCAGGGCAGGAAGGGACTGTGAGGAGAAAATGGATGCCCTGGCCACACTGACTAGCAGAACAGAGAGGAGTATTCCTCACGCATGCCTGGGAGTCTGGGAAATGCCTCCCTGTGCTCACACTGAGATGCAGCTTCACACCTGCCTTACACTAAGCTGTGCCCAAAGGAGGGAGGCCCACAAAGAGGTTTATTGACAAAGCTGAGGTCACACGGCAAGTCAGTGGCAGGGCCAGGATTAGTCCTCACACATTGCCCCTTGCTCATTCCTCTAGCCCATGCTGTCCTTCTAATATGACACTGCTGGTTTCTCTCGCCTGTGCATGAGACAGGGCAGAGGCCAAACCCCGCTCACTTTATTCCCATGAGCAGTGGGATTGAAGTCAATGGGATGATTCCTATAAATAGGGCAGTTCTGGTTCAACCCCCATCTGCCGCCACGTCCTTCTTAGTCTCAAGTAGTCCCCGGGAGAATAGCGTAGTTGGGACGTCAGTCTCTGGGAGGCACAATACACTCACCCATTTTATTACAGCTAACCTAATTAAATGACATGATCAGATTAACTAGCCTCTCAGCGATAATGATTACAAAAGAGCTGCATGCAGAAGCGGTCAGGATGGCCAGCAATATTGCATTTCATTCATGTCCTTTCTCTAAAGGTCAATTTTGATTATTGTTGTACAGTTGAAAAGTCCAAATGTACCAAAAATGAAGCTCATCGTGTAGCGAATCCCCTATCCCCCAAACTCAGGATGAGGAGCACTTTAGTGGCTAAGTAGCCCCTAATTCCTCCAGTGGGACAACACATGAGGTCACATCCAGCAGCATCTGTCCCTTTATGAGGAGTAGGAATATTCTAGTCTAGGGGTAGATTGTGGCATTGCTATAAACCCTGTGAATGGAGCACTGTGTAACCACGCCATCCCAAGAGCCAGTCAGGGTATGTCTCTCTCTCAGACACAATTTCCTCCCTGCTTGTTCTCAGGGTTGCCTGCACTGGCAGAAGCCAACACTCCCCATGCCAACTCCTGCATTTCGGGGGGAGGAGCAGAGCCAAGCTTCTATCCGCTTCCTACCCACCTGTTTGCTCCTTTTACTCCTCTCCCTCCACAATCTCCTCTACCAAAGGAACAGACTAAAATATCTTGTCCTCTGGCCCTACAAATCGCATCTAATCAAAGTGTAAGTAGGCGGCACACAGACAGGTTTGTGCAAATTGCATTTCCTGTTTGATTCCCTTGTTTTGGTTTTTAATCAATCTATATATTTCTTTTGCCAGTAACAATTAGAGTGGAACATTTCCTTCCCCAGTGTGCTTTTCTGTAATATAATGCTCTTCATTAATACATAATGGGGAAAAGTACAGCATGCAATGATCCTGGTTGTTAATATGCTTCTGTGAAATGGCAAGCTAATGAATTAGTGCAAAGGTAATCAGGGATGCTGTGCACAGAGAAAGCCAAAGAGGGACACTGTAAAATGAACCCTTTGTTGTTCCTCCACACCCCGGCCCCAGATACAATGTTCTGGGTGGAGGAATGACTGCAAGCTTTGCCACATGCCGAAGAAACAATTTATCAAAGTAAGATCAGCAGTATCAGAACTAGTGCATGAAAAAGATGCATTAAAGAGCACGGTTTCAATTATTAAGCTTGCTTAGATCCACTTGTGAATTAGCAAGCAATGATAAATTCTGTTGTGCTGCTGTTTGTTCTGCATTTCTCAAAGTAAGCCCAGACAACACAGCTTGGAACTGTGAATATTAATTACCAACACAATGATATCATTAATTTTTTTTAATCTGCTGTGGGTGTTGATGTGTGGCAGTGCTCCACACATGGTCAGGATGCAAGGTGAAAGAAGGCTGACAAGAAAATTAAGTAAAAATGAAACACACTGGGATTTTTGTTAATTACAATATTCATCTGTCACATTTGCAGAAGGAGAGATGACTGGAGACTGCAGGCTCCAGGGATAATATTGCCATCCTAAAATTAGCCAGACAGATTTGTTGCCAGGATTCCAGGATTATAAAGCAAAAACACTACAGCACAAGTTGTACAGTTGGGCTGTTTAGTTTTCTTTAGTACTTCCTACAGTGCTGTTGCCATCATTATAATGGTCAGGAAGGACTCTTTAATGTGAAGCAGTCATTGTATATATTTATTATAGGATGGTGTATAGAGATTGAGCTACATTCTGATCCCACTAACACTGGTGTTAATCAGGATTAACGGAATTGTATTCAAATCATCTGGGTTACTCTGGTGTAAAACAATTGTGAGATTAGAATTAGACATATTGGGTTAGACTCCTCTCTTTTTTACACCAGTATAACTCCATTTACTTAAGTGAAATTACTCCTGCTTTCCCAAATGTCTACTTAGCAGCACCAAATACAGTATGTCCAAATCCAAACCTTATACATTTTCAGGGCCTAATTCTGGTCTTTCTAACTCCTTTGCCACTTAGGAATAATTTAGCTGAAACAAATGGAGTTACCTGTATATGTGTAATCCGAATCAGGTATTCAATTTGCTGAATTCAAATTTCATGCCACAAGTTCTCCAAAGAAGTGCAGACTGTACGCATGAATCACTCAGGAGTCTATATACTTAGACAGTTTCATTAGATTTCTCGGCAATTTTGGAGAAACAAATGTGTATTTATATCTTTGGAAAGTAACAACAGAGCAATGTTTCCTGGGCAGTCAGGGCCTTTTGGGATAAACCAAGCTGAGGAAAACTCCCACAGACCTCAATGGGTTGTCACAGTGCTTGAGGCCCCAGTTCAGCAAAGCACTACGCCCCATTGAATTCATATACTTAGGTTCTTTACTGAGCTATGACCTGAGTTAGGAATATAGGATCAGAATAACAATATACAGTATAATATACTGCAAAGAACAATGCTGCACTGGTAAAAGGATGGAATAGATGATTCAGTGTCTGTTCAGTCCCTACTTTCTATAGATAAGATTCTTCTATATGCAGGAAAAAAACACAGTAGGGGACAGGAAGTTGAGCAAATTCCCCTCTCAGGAGCTACCACTGAAACGGCTCATTGTAGGGTAGGGTCTGCACCCCACAAAGTAGGCAAAGAGTTTGGCCATCAAAACCCAAGCATCTCAATAGATCTGCAATGGTCCAGGCCATCCATGTGGAGATCCTGATCTTCCATGACACTCCTTGTCTACCATCTTGGACCTTCTACAGCGGTGCAGTCCCTAAAGGAGCCTCTGAGTCTCCATGCTGACCTCTGTCCCAGAATTCAATCCCCAATTTTGGGTGAAGAGGTTGCCATTGTGGAGAGGAAGATAATGTTAACCAGGTTACATCTGGTTCTAACAGAAACAGATCAACTCTGGGCTATATTCCTTCCTGGTCGAGTTAAAAATATTATACCAGGGATGGGGGTAAGCTCTGGAAGGTGCTGCATAGAGGACACCTCACAGAACTGGGCATTATTTGGGGCAAAACACACAACTGCTGTCTTCAGAACCACTCCATTAGGATTTCACATGGAAATTATATTTGTGCTAAAATCTCGTACTTGAGATCTTTGCTTATTTTTGCCTCATTGGTACTTATCGCAAATTCCTCTGCAACACTGGTTACAGCAAGGAGTAAGAGAAGTTGGGGGACCCTAATTCAGTCTCTAAATTCTGATTAAATAGCAACAGAGTCCCAGTGTGCATGCCAGCTGTAATCAATCTCTCTGTGTCCAGTGTCATGCTATCTGTTTTGCCTTCCATTCATCTTGATGTTGGCTAATGCTTTCCATACAGTTTATCTAGCTGAGTTTTCTAAAACAAAGTTGGATGTTAAAGCTGGATGGCAGGCAGGTAATAATGGGCAACCCTTCTGTTTTTGAGTCTGGAAATATTATGCACCTTTAGTTGCAAAATTAGTAACACTGTGATTCTGATTGTAATTTGGGTAATATTCCAGTTAATAATAGCCTCTCATTAAAATATGCATTAAAAAGGCCATAACATTAGTGTAATGGAGACATTCCAGCACATCACTCTGTTCCAGCTTCCCTAGTAAAGGCATTAAATGTATGTCTTAATTAGACCCCAATATTAACAGGAATATTACACAAAGTAAAATCAGGCCATAAACCTCTATTATGGGTTATTTCCATCACCATTCCTCCCTCCAGCATCCACATACCAAATCATTTCCCTTCTCCAGCTCTAGTTCCACTGATTGCACTTTCTAGCTTTAAGCTTCTAAAGATGCCTTTTTTTATACTGCCAGGAACAAAACCTTTCAAATCTTTCAGAGACGAGATAAATTACCTGGACAAGACTTAATTCTTAGGATTGTTGGTTACTGTCCCAGTGTTCTTTCAGTCGAAGTACTAGGATAACTAACAAGATGACCTACAATATAGTAGATTAACTTGGTCACTTTCCTTTTATTTTAACATATTCAGTTCTAAAGGATCTGTTACAGAGGAGCCCATGCAGAAGAAAGCCCTTCGCTTAGGTTTAATATTCATCTTTTCCATTTGCTAATAACCTAGTGGCTGTCTCAGAGTCTTGACGTAACATCCAAAGCTGCCTTCCATAGATGTCTCGTTAAAAACCCAGTACTGCAGGCATCTCTGCAAACCTCACAAACAAGGTTCTAGAAAAGCAGCCCATTAGATCAGCCAGTGAATTTCTTACACAGTAATAAAGACTAAGCGGAGGGTTATGCCTGCATAGTTCTATTAAGTTTCCTCTCTCACTTCCATACCACAGCATGTTCAGTCAAAGCTATTTCAGGCCCTGCACTGATCAAACTGATTATATAACAACTCTATTGTACTATCATATTACACATTATCATCAAAGAGAAAAAAAATCAAAGTCGACTGTGGGGAGCTAAAATGGTGTTGTTTTGATAAAGAGCACATTGGTGTGACATAAATAGACTAATCTGATTTATTATTATTTCTAATGCTTAATAATGTGGAGGAGTGGGGGAAAAGAGGCACCTGAAAATAAGAATGCATTGCAAAATGATCATGCAAGTCTCTATGAACTGGGCTGTAGCCCACGAAAGCTTATGCTCAAATAAATTTGTTAGTCTCTAAGGTGCCACAAGTACTCCTGCTCTTTTTTGTAAAGACCCTGTTTAGTTCCTTTGAGTATTATGAAGTTTTGTTATAATTAACTCCACTACTGCATGCCTGTACCCCATCAGAGCTTTCCATGCAGCGATGTCAAGTGTGGGACGATAAAACTATTCCTTTTGTTTCTTTCAAAATAAAACAAAATTCTACGAAGCAAAAAAAAAAAAAAGAGATTTATATAAAGAAATGTATTCAAACAAAAGATTATGTACAATGAAAAACAGAGCGACACAGAAACAAGCAAGAGTTTATATAGAATCCAGCAACCCAGAGATGGAAAAGACACATCAGATCTGCCCATCCCCGTTTACAGGGTGAATGTTATGACTGATCCCCCACTGAAGTCAATGGGAATTCTCATGGCTTTTTTGTGTATGATTGTGTTATATATAACGTTTCTTCTAGTGCTTTGTCCATTCCAGTTCTAAATTCCACACACAAAGCTGGACAAATATGGCAAAAAAGCATTCCAACGTGTATTTTAACTAGATTTCATTGTTATGGTTTTATTGTTATTATTGTTTGTCTGCAGATGTTCATACAAGTGGGAGACTGGTCACAAAGCAAATGGTCCAAGATGACTTATGCTGGAAGTGTTTGGGCAGCCGTCATGAAATCGCTTTGATTCTTCCCCATCCGCTTTACAAAATTTTCAGTCAACCAATCATGGAACAGAAACAACACCATGTAATCTGGGCGATCCGCCCTGTGCCATAGAATCATAGAAATCTATGCCTGGAAGGGACTTCAATAAAACATCAAGTCCAGCCTCCTGAACTGAGACAG
The DNA here is from genome assembly GCF_003597395.2 of Chelonoidis abingdonii. Lineage (NCBI taxonomy): Eukaryota > Metazoa > Chordata > Testudines > Testudinidae > Chelonoidis > Chelonoidis abingdonii. Next base: position 291,589,888 of record NC_133770.1, read on the forward strand.
GACCAAGTAAACCTAGACCATCCCTGAGAGGTGTTTGTCCAACTACCCATAAAAACCTCCAATAACGGGGATTCCACAACCTGCTTTGCAAGCCTATTCCCTTATAGTTAGAAAAGTTTTCCTAATAGCTAAGCTAAATCTCCCTCACTGCAGATTAAGCCCACTACAAACCACTGATAACTACTCTTTGAGAAGGGTCTTTCAACTATTTGCAAACCTACCTTTACAGTACTTTCATCTAGACCACATTTCCCTAGTTTGCTTATGAGAATGTCATGTGGACTGAATCAAAAGCCTTACTAAAACCAAAATACATCACTTCCACTGCTTCCCCACATCCACCAGGCCAGTAACCCTATAACAGAAGAAAATTGGGTTGGTTTGGCCTGATGTGCTCTTGACAAATCCAGGTTGGCCATTCCTTATAAACTTATTATCCTGTAGGTGCTTACAAACTGATTGTTTAATAATTTGTTCCAGCACCTTTCCAGGTAGACTGACTGGTCTATAATTTCCCAGGTCCTCCTTATTCCCCTTTTTAAAGACAGGTACTATGTTTTCCCTTCACCAGTCCTCTGGGACCTCACTGTCCTCTCTGAGTTCTCAAAGATAATTGCTAATGATTCTGAGATTGCTTCAGCTAGTTCCTTAAGTACCCTAAGATGACTTCAATCAGGTCCTGCTGGATTGAATACATCCAATTTATCTAAATATTCTGTAACCTGTTTGTCCCCTATTTTGGCTTGCATTCCTTTCTTCTTGTTGTCAATATTCATTGTGCTGAGTATCTGGCCATCATTAACCTTTTTAGCAAAGACTGAAGCAGAATAGGCATTAAACACCTCAGCCTTCTTCAGGTCATCAATTATTACCTCTACATCTCCATAAATAACTAATTGTGAAGAATTAAAAATAGACGTGCAACCAGTAGTTCATGAATATAACCCAGGGGCTGAAATATGTTCACAAAAAGACCCAGAGTTTGAGCTGCAATTGAAGAGCAGTTGCCACAGTTCAAGGAAGCATAATGCCATGGTGGCTTTAAACTACCTTCACGCTTCCCTTTATTCTACAGCAATATACACTGGCCTGGGCCCTAGGCAGACTTAGAGTAGTGTGTGGACTGCTCTAAGTGGTGCCTGCTACCAACAGCAACCAGGAAATCACCTGGACATGTTTATGCCCCAGCCAAATCTCCCTTTCCCCCACAGGAAGCGGCATAGGAGCAGCTATATCCCCATGGCTTCACATTTACTGCTTGATTCTGGGACTGCCTCCTTCAATTGGCCCATTTTATCTAACCAAAGCATTTCTTGCCACCTAGCATCGGAGAGTGTACCACAAAATACATGCCAACATTTTCATCTAGTTCAAGAGGGGGATGAATACACAGACAAGAGGATTCAGCTAACTATACTACAAGTGCTCGTACAAAAGGGGTCTTATAAAGATTTTATATAAGGGACTGATTTCAAAATGTAAACAAAGAGAGATGAAGATCGTATTTAAGATAAGAATACCAGACAGATTTACAGATCTTTCAGGCAGAAAAACATATCCTAAGGCACATAGACACCTTCTGTCTAAATGGCGTCCCACAAGACACACACTCTCTCTTTACATTCAGAGATTAAAGGTTAAAAAGGAGTATTATAATTATCTAGTCTGTCCTCTTTCATAACACAGGTCATAGGAATTTGACCCAGTAATTCCTGGATCAAAGCCATAACTTCTGGTTGAGCTGTAGCATATATTTTAAAAAGACAGACAGTCTTGATGTAAAGACTTCAAATGATGAAGAACGCACCAATACCCTAGGTAAGCTGTTCCAGTGGTTAATTCCCCTCACTGTTAAAAATGTGCACTTTATTTCTCATCTGAATTTGTCTAGCTTCAGACAGGAAAATCTATAACTTCTCAGTTAGAACACATTACAAACACTGAACTTCTAGAATTCAAAACCTTGTAGAACTTTTGACAATTTAGTTCCACTTGGCAAGAAAAGCGATTCCCCCCCCTTAATAAAAAAAATCCAACGTTTCTAAAAAAACATTCAAGTTTTTTGAAAAAAGTTCTCCAAGCCAAATTCTCCCCTCAAAGGCAGGCAGAATTTGAATGTTCAGAGCTTTGTGAAACCAAATCTTTTGTTGATTTTCTTGGATTCCTAACGTATATACCAGATATGCACAAACAAAAATATATGCAACAGTGAGTCTCAGAAGACCAGTAGATCTCACGTCTTGAAACAAATGTCTAGTTGGTTATCACAGAGGTGGATCACAGAATGTTAAGACTGCTTTCCAAATGTCTACTGGTTTCAATGCTTCTAACATCACCCTACGTCTTAGAGTCTATTGGGTACTTAGAGCATGTCACTAATTAATTATGTACACACAGTACCCGTTAACACTAAATAAAAACATATTTCCCATAAATTAGGCTAAAATGTTCATTTCAGTGTCATGGTCACTCAGAACTCTAGTTTAGTATTTCACTCATGTTATGGGAGGTTTTAGTGTGCAATGCCAGCATGATTTTGCAGAAATTCCCAGAAGAGGAAGTCAGAAAGTTCTCAAAGCTGTGGATACTTGTGTGTTATAATACACTGAAATTACAGACTTTGACTTTATTGAATGATTAAAGCCAGGAGAAGAGAATTGAAAGTAGAGGTCATTATTATCTTCTACCCATTAATGCCCCTGACAAATTAACCCTAGGAAGGCAGTCAACATCCCATAGGTGCACACAGCTGTTGAGGTCAGATCTGGAATGGAAGTTTGCATGAATTTGAGAAAACATATTATTCAGGTACACTTAGAACTATATATGGGGGGTTATTGCTTTTATATAGCAAGTATATGCTAGTGTATTCAGCAAGAGAGATGTTTTGTGCCAGATAGATAATGCTTTTTTGTACATTGAATTAACCCTGAAGGTATTTTAAAAGGTAGGATTATTAATTCAGATGCACCATGTACCCTGATATGGGTCCCGATCCTGCCTCCATTGCACACAAAGACAAAAATTCCAGTGGACCATATCCTGCTTGTATTCATCATGACAAACTTCCACTAGCATCAGTGGGAGTTGGACCAGGACCTAGAATTTGGTTCTGTAAAGTCAGTTTGGTTCAGATCATTAGCTGGGTGATGAATGATCCCAAAGGAACAATTTCACTTAGTGACATCATCAGCCTTCACTTCATCTGGCTAATGCAATCTGCTCCCGATATAACCCTTCAAAACACGGAAGTGCAACTGTTCTTGCCACATACAGGCACATACTTATGCCTTTCAGACTAGCCAAAAACCAAGATCATATCTACTACTGCAAGTTCCCAGTAGGCCAAAAACGATCAAGATACTGTTCCTTGAATTCTTCCTGAGACCAACAAAGGCTTTCCACTATTTACAAATCAAAAGCATTTAGAGACAATCATTATTTTTTTTATTTATTTAAAACAAGGAATGCCTTGTCACTATTATATAAGAAAAAAATATACATCCGCCTGTTTATACCCACCCTCATCCAAGCATTCCAAAAAATATAATTCCTATTCATGCAGGTAGTTGCTGCACCAAAAATTAAAATAAAATAATAGTCTTCATAATAATAATATTTTTTTTATAAATAAGAGCAAAGTAACAAAAAGAAACTCTATAGTTCCAACAATTTTCCCAATTTCTCTTAAAAAATTCTACTTGCACAACAATTGTTGGAACAGTAGCAAATGGTGAAAGTAAATGTAGTTAAATCAATTATATTATTTGCTTTTGATTATTAATTCCATTGCTAGTTTTTCTTGTGTTTTTTTATAATGCATACCAGTTTTACAAAGTGCATGCTTTATTTTTATTTTATTTTATTTTTAATTTTGAACTGGCAAGCTAAAATGATCCATCTTTTCCTGCTTCTTTTTTTTTTTAAATGTTAATACAATCTAAAATCTAGCATTCAAAAATTGATCATGATACACCTGGTATATTGACTGCTTATGACACATGCTTGACTTGGCAAAAACAAAACAAATTGGCTCCCCCGTCCCCTATTCTTTTGGAAGCAGTCTAAAAGTTAAAAGCAGGCTGGAACACAATTGCTTCAAGGGAAAAAAAATTAATACCTGATGCATTTTTGTCACATGGCACTCGTTGTGGAATTGCACACACACGCACTCAACAGACACGCGCACACGCACACAGCGACCTGCTTGAGAGGAAAATAGTTTATTAGGTCAGGAGTGCCAGCGGCACAAGAAGGCTCCCAGCTTTGTGTGCAACTTTGGATTTGGTACCCACTTCATTTCACCTCGAAACCTCTGAAATCCACCGAGGGGGTAATGTAAGGCATACTTTGCTGGAACAGTAATAATCCATGCTTCATGCTCAAGAGCTGAGTCTCAGAGGAGGACTGGCTTTTTCTATTCCCTTTGGCCTCGCTCCGTCTCACTCAAGAAACAAAAAAGGTAATTGGGAGAAACAAGTAAAGCAAAAGAAGACAAATCACTTTAAATGGACTTTCGCCTTTTCATCAGCCTGTGGTTATCTGTAAAGCTGTGCAACCCAGGTGAGATGGAGCTAACAGGAGATGGGAAAAGGCTGTTTTTTAATGTGCTTGGTGAGATCTCTTCTATCTTATAAGAGATGGAGTGAAAGTACTGAGGATTCAGCTTAGAGCTGAATGAATTTTGGTGAGACACCATCCGGCTGGTGTACTCGTGGGACCTGTAACACATGCAGGAACAAACTGACTGAAGATCTGTTACTTCAGCCTTGTACCGTGGCCGAACATGCTGGGCGTCCTCTTGAATGTGGATAATCATGCTGTTGCGATTCCCTGCCAGGGATGCCCGCTCCTCGGCATCCCGTCTCTCATCCTCACTGTTCATGGTTAAGAACCTGAGAACAACCAGATTTAGAAATGCTCCAATGACTGTCAACCCCACTAGAATGTACATAAAGCTAAAAGCCACGTAGAGTGGCTTCTTTTGGAGGGCCCCTTTGGTCTGCAGGGCCACATAGTCACCAAATCCTATCGTAGTCAATGTTATAAAGCAGTAATAGTAAGCATGGAAAAAGCTCCACTCCTCATATTGGGAAAAGGCTGCTGCTCCAATGCAGAGGGTTCCCATGCAGGAGAAGAAACCCACAGTGACCATGTTTTCCATGGAGACGTCCGTGCTCCTCATCCCACAGCACTTTTTGATCCGTTTCAGGAGGTACTTGACAAAGGTGTTCATGCGCTCGCCCAGGCTCTGGAACATGACCAGCGTCAGTGGAATCCCCAGAACAGCGTAGAACATACAAAAGGCTTTCCCGGCATCCGTCCCTGGGGCGGCATGTCCATAACCTGGAGAAGGAAAGGAAAAGATAGGAGCGTCAGCAAGGAGGGGGAATTCCAAAAGCTTCCTCATCATACCGGCAGCACAAATCATTAACAAAAATAACTCAAGCACCCTGTCAACACCCATGTCTTCCCCAGGCAGAATACTCTCCTTGCTGGAGAAGTCAAAGCCACCTCTTTCAAAATCTTTGGAAGGTACAAGTGACTCCTACTTTAATGAGGACTTCTTTGCTGCTGCAGCAGTGGAAGTGTTCAGCCTGGGAGTTCATGAGAACACTGCAGTGATGAACTGCCCTACTGTTACAGGGGGCTCCCAAAGCCAGCGAAAACTTTAGGTGTGCATGTGCCTGAGGAGAAGACGGGATGAAGGAATGGAGAATCTATTCTGTTGCGTTCCGATTTAAATAAAAGCCTTGTCCTTGTAAGCAAGCAAGAAGAGTGGCAACACTGCTTAATGGCAAACAAAATTATACAGAGTTCATTTGCTGAAGAAGTTTCACTTCCTTCCTGAAGGATTTACAATGGAGGATAACATAATATTCAACCTCCATAACTGGACATGGTTGTCTTCACCAGGGCATTTAAAAAAAAACCACACACACTAATACCTGGCATTGGAATCTGGTCCATTGCAAAGGAAGGGGATTTTGATGACCTCAGAGGTAAGTATTCTCTGGCAGGAGTGATTCAGCAGTATCCAGAAAACCATCAGAGGTAGAGAAACCATCCCAAACCTCTCTCCAGTTTGTTGGTGGAATTTTAACAAGCTTCTCCTAGGAACCCTGTGAAGGACACTCACTGCTAGAAGACTGTAGGGTTTTGAGGGGAGGGTTAAGGCTTGCACTATTTTTAATTACAGAGGAATGCACAATTGATTCCGCTCATTCTACAATTACTAGAAATGGTTGGAACTATTAATTATATCAGGTGACTCAGGTAGTCCAGGACTGGATATCTGGTATGTTTCCTGTTATATTAGTAGAGATATGAGAACTGGTTTACATTGAGTGAGAACCTACCCAAACCATTGTGACTTAACTTTTTCACCCCACATTGTTGCACAAATCCATAGTTCCTGCTAGGAGTGGGAATGTGAAAATACCTAGATCCCTGCGCGGATACAAAATTTGTATCCGCACCCAATCTGCAATCTGCAAACAAAGTCCGTGGATATCCATGGACAAAGCTGATATCCGCAGATTTTCAGGGCTCTAAAAATACCTCAAGAGAGAAAGATCTTGCAGGAATTTTTGTCCAGTTTTGCAGTCCTAAGAGGTTTCACAGAATCTAAATGTCCTGTTCCTCACTCCATTATGTTGGGGAATATGACTTTTCTGGAATCAATGGCAATAAACAGGTACAAAACTGGAGTGGAGAATCAGGCCTATAGATGGTCATGGCCTAGTGAGCCATCTAATCCATCTCCTTGCCAATGTAAGACACAGACAGGCAGGCAGGAAAAAGATCTCAACTTTTAGATACTTATCCACACTGAATGTAATCTCTAAGTGTAAAATTCACTCCCTTGCAGAGAGATTGCACAAGGTCTTACTCACCACCTATTTTCCACGTAAGCCCTCCAAATAGGAATGATGATGGCCTCTTGGCCCTCCACACAGGAGTGAATTTCTTTTGACATTTCCCCAATCAATACTGTAGCCCTACTCTGATATTTTCAGTCAGACTCTTGGTCCAAAAACTACCCATCTGCAGTGTGCACAGTATGAAATGCAACTAGTAGTTAATTAGCTACACTGCTGCAGGTAACGGTAGTAAATTGTCCTGCGCTTGGCTACTGATGCAATGATCTATTAATGCACTTTCACCAGAACTCAGTACTGAATCCCATGCAAAGTAGAAAGAAACACTGGTCTAGAAAAAGAAACAAAAACTAGAAACTATATCTTCAAAGATCCAGTAACAACCGTTATTAACTCAACTGCTAGTTGCTGGCAGCTGGATGGTGATATAAAAACAAGTCTGCCAAAAAAAAATAGAAACAAGTTATTTTTAAGATTACAGAAAGAACAAATTGATTCACCTGTTGTACCAGACCTTGTTTTCAGCTCTTTACAAAGAGCAGCTTCCAAATTTCCTGGGGGAATAAATGCCTCCCATAGATTGATGCTGGATTTGTTCCACCTGACTATCCCTCAGTAAAGGCTATAATTGCCTCTCATTACTAAGATCAGCTTTTGAACTACAGGGGTGTTAATTAAAGCAAGGACATCTTCCCATTTTATAGCTTTAGTTACAGCTGATAAAGAGGAGGAAAGCTCCAGAAAATGTGATTTTCCAGATGGTGACAGAGATGGCAGTTGGTAGAAACAGCTTTCACTTGGGCTCTAAAGAAAATGGTTAGGGATGAAAAAAGATTTCATTTGCAATTGTCCAATCCCACTCCTTAAGGATCCAGAGAGACAATTTAGGAAGATTATAAGAAATTAATATTATGCACTTACAGAGTATCTTCCATCTGAGTTTCTTGAAGTACTTTACAGACCCTGTAATTAATTCACTTACAATACCCCTGTGAGATAGATAAGCTTTAGTAGCCCCATTTTGCAGGTAGGAAAGGTGAAGCACAGATAGAAAGGTCTCACAAGGTCACACAGCTAGAAAGAGAAAGACTACTATATAACTTTAGCCATTAGACCACACTCACTGTGTCGATGTAGGTTTATACAATCGGATATGTTATATCACAGTTTGAACATAAACACGTAGAACAGACAAAGTCTTTTTTATTGAGATGGAATCAAGCCTTTAAAATAGATACTTGAGTGCTAGGCAAAGAACATTTCTTTAGTGCAGACAAGGCCTTGGAACATATGTAGCTCCGTGGCACTGGCCTCAGAGATTAACAGTGAAATGCTCTGAACTTTACAAAGCAAAAGCAAAACTCTCATTTGCTTAAGTGGTGCAGAATCAGGCCATAAACACTGAAATCAGCAAAAACCAAATGATATTAGTTAAGTTCTTTAAGTTTTAATAATGTAGGTCTGAAATTTAAAATGGGACACTGTCCCTTTTAATTTCAAACTCCCTCAGAGACCCAATGTCAGAAGCCAGAGAAGGATTAAAGTTTGCCAGAAGAAAGTGAAGGATAAACAGTTTTTCTTACCTGTAAATAGTGTTCCTCCAGTGGATAAGGTCAGGCTCCAGCTAGATGGGTTTGACTTTCAACAAGCCTCGGTGGACACAAGCGACCACTTCTGTAGCAGAACATGACTGCCTAATAGGGTGACCAGACAGCAAATGTGAAAAATCAGGATGGGGGTGGGGGGTAATGTGAGCCTATATAAGAAAAAGACCCAAAAATCGTGACTATCCCTATAAAATCAGGACATCTGGTCACCCTACTGCCTAAACAGGGTGTCTAGAGACTCTTGTTAACTTCCCCAGCTCAAAAGCCGGGGCACTTTATTCAAATATGAAGAGAAATACTTACAAGTTGGGAGATGAGACACTGGGTTGGAATGAGCCTGGTTACAGAAATAAAGGCATCTGAATACACATGGTATTGGGTTTTCAGCTTAGATCATTTTCACCACCCTGAGAAGGGGGTGAAGGTTATGCAGAGGATCCTAGGACCATGGTATTGAGAAGACATCCACTTAAGAAGCTAAGAGACTGAAGAAAACTAGAGAACTTGGGCATCCACAAGAAAGGAGAAGAGGTGCATAAAGGTGACACACCATGTCTACCCCAGGGAGTGAAGCACTGCAGAGGGGACAGCTCCTTCTGCCAGGTTAGACTTTCTGCTTATTCTGGATGTGAGCAAGTTCGATGTGCCTAGGAGATGAGCAACAGATAGAGGAAAGAGGTTTTGTTCTGCTCAACTGAGCAGTAGGATCAAACAGTAGAGAAGCCCAACTTGTGGAGCCTTAACTTGGAGCAGAGCCATATCTATCTAGGTATCTAGAAGGCTCCCATCACTGCAGTATCTGGAACAGCAGAATGCAAGGACCTGATTAACAGCAGGCAGGAGAGTGAACTAGGAGAGTGATCCCTAATGTTTAAAGAGACATTACCAGATGGAACAGGGGGTGCACAAATGACTTTCACCTTGAATGGTGGGAACAAAGTGGCTTCCGTACCCATTCTTTCCCCGTTATGGCCAGATGCTTGCTTAGGCTTCACCGATGGGATTCTTCAGTTGTGCCCTGGTTTGGAGAAGGATAGTCAGGCATGAGGAACGTGTCCTGTCTCGAAGCGTTATCCCTGTTTTGAGCCAATCTGTGTCAATTGCAGTTTCCTCCCCAGCTACAGCTGAGGCGATATGGAGCGTGTCCAGTTCCTCAAACAGTCATGCAGAATGGTTGAGAGGTTTAGTCATGAGAGGCAGAGACTTGGGTCACCACAGCCTCATCCCAAATGGGTCACTGAGTTATTTTCTTCTTTGCTCGCTCTGGGGGATGCCTCTGGAACTCAACAGCACACTAAGGACAATTCTGGAAAAGCAGCGAGATCTAAACACTCTTGCTTGCTCTGTTCATAGCAGAGTATAATTTGGGAGGCTTCAGGCAACCTGATTTGTTCCATTAAGTTGGCTGTTCCATTGCTTGCTTGTGCCCTTTTAAGTATAAGGAAAAAGGAAACCCACTTAGTCTGAGGCTGGCACTATCTAGTCAGGGAGAAATACTTGGTTAGTTTCCTTTCAAGCTTCTAAAAGAGTAATACAGACAAGGTACTGGCATCTTAAAGCCCCACTTATCCAACAAAGTGAATTCAATTGAATCACATTGAGTTCTTGTGAGAAGACAGATGCTCCCAGGACAGCTGGGAGTATTAAAGCACCAGCACTAAGCAAACAATGAAACGTAACTGCGATTATGCATCTTGTCACCTGGAATAAGCAAGTCAATGATAACTGGTATAATAAATTAAAAGGGAAAAAAATTCTGAACATTCCCAGTGCAGTGCGTCTACACTGTGGTCACCGTATTTAGACCATCAGCAGTCCAGGGCAGAGTCTGTGTCTGTACTGTGTCCTGTGCTCTCAGCTCTTGGACAGGTGTGGTTGCGCCCTAGGCCCTCATACCAGACCAAGCACATGAGCAGTGCTTACCAAATCATCATATTAAAAATGAAACGTACAGACAACAAGCTGTTTAGTATTTGTAAGCAGTGTCAAACCCACGGTAAAGCTGCAGAGCTGCTGGGTCCATTCACATTTGCACTCAGTTTTTAGACCATCTCGAGTCCTGAAGCAGCACAGCTCTTGGTGTTAGTCAGGGGGGAGAATTGTTCCCTCTGGGGAGTAGGTTTTATTGCCTCTTTCCTTCTCATGTCATTCACTGCAGTGACGGCCACTTGGCATCTCTCACCGAGCCGCCTCTTCTTTGACAACAGCATGTGAAAAAATTAACCGTGCCAGCCCCATGACTCAACCCTTTCTTACTCATTCTGGCTGCAGCTCCGCAAGACAGATGATGAAACGGGAATGATGGCATCTGCAACTCAGACAGGGAAGCATAATTCAGATAAAAAAGCCAGGCTGATGTCACAGGTTCACTTCAGAGGTTTATTGACATCAGGGAAAGTGCCCCGGAGAATTACCGGCACTTTTCTGACTTCAGAGCCACCACTTCAAATGGGAGGGAGAGGAAGCCATATCCTTTTTATTGTAAAGATGAAACCGGTCGACGTCAGGGTTTGGCAAGGGTGCTCTGGAGTTGGCTCTGCTACAAGGCTCGCTGTGACCAAAAGCCATTCCCATCTGCTCAGTGGCAGGTGTGAAGGGAGCTGGTGGGCTTCGCTCACTTCCCCATGAATAGCAAACAGGAAAGCACTATTGCAGCTGGAATTCTCAGAAGACAGGCCAAAGACTGAATGAACCATGGTGATTGAACTCTCTTCTTGCCCTCAGAGATGACCCCTTTGGGCTGGAGGCACACTGCACAGAAATGTGCACTGCTGCCATTCATGGAACACATTTGTTCTGGGCAGATTTCAATCCTCAGGGCTGGCAATGATTTAAAAAAATGACAACAAATAACAGGCCCTGCCCAAAGCCAGCACTGCAAACTGTTACAGCCCAAAGGGTTTCCCAGCACCAGTGGAGAGAGGTGTTAATCCCCTGTAAGCGAATAAAAGGGGTTCACCGTTCTTTTTCCCAGGCAGCCTTTCAGTGGAGAAATCCATTCATTCGGCAATGTTATCATTCACTGCCATAACGCCACAGGCTGTGCTCTCATTGGATCTCTTCTTAAAAGGATGGGGCATGATTATTATTGGATGGGAGACATCCAAGGAAAATCCATGTGCTGGAGGAAGCAGTGTTGTGTGAGGACAAGTTTCCCTAGATGCCAGCATGAGCCGGTGATCCAACATGGTGCCGAGTGGCACTGTGCTCCTGGAGTGCCCATCTTTCCCATCTTCTGACCACCTGAGGTTATTAAACATCCTGGACAATTTTCTGCAAGATTGGAGGGCTAATCCAAATTCCTGGCTACCTTCCTGTTTGATTATATTCTGCTGAATTAAATTTCCCCTCCGAGTTTCTGATGGAGTTATTACTCTTCCTGTCTGTTGTGTAGCATAGCTGTTGCGTTCCACCCCAGATGTGGCCGCATATCAGTGATGACTGGAGTGATATCCAAACCAACTAAGCTATTCAGCCACCCAGAGAAAAGAAGGTAAAGAAATCAGACTCCTGTCAGAAAAGCAACAGCTCTCCATCTGATCTGTGCTCTGAGTCTGGTTTATCTGGGTGAAAGATGCCTTGTTATAATAAACATCCTCCCTGGCATTCAAGTAGTTATTCAAGGAAGTTATTTTTGACTCCTCCCTCTCCCTTGTCCCATGTATCCAAGCTATCTTTTTGTTCTGTATTTGTACGTCACCCAGCACAATAGAGTCCTAGACCATGACTAAGGCTCCTAGGAACTGCAGGAATACAAATAAATACAAAATAACAATATCCAAATCCTGCTGCCTTTTTCTTCCTGAACTTCTCCAGGATCCACCCTTTTCATTCCCTTCCTACAGTCAGGTTCAAGCCCTCATTATATCTTGCCTCAATTACTGCTACAGCCTCCCCTCTGGTCTCCCAAATGCACAAATTTTCCGCCTTCGGCCCATATAAAAACAGCTGCTAAAGTCATATACCACAACACAATGGCTCTCTCTCGGTACAGGGTGATGTGGTGACATGTGGCGATATCACACACTGCTGATGTCATTGTCACAGATAGGAACCCTGCAGAGTTTGGGGAAAGTCCACTGCAACCTTTATGTAAAAGTAGGCTGGTACAGTGTACCAGTAAGAAGTAGCCACTGCTCCTGGCCTGTACGCAGCCAATGTTAAAGTTTGCCACCCCACCCCCACCTTGTCAGCAGCCCTGCCGGTAGGGACCATAAGTCTTCTGTGTTACTTTCACCTCTGGGGGTGAGCGTCAAAATCTTAGCAGTAGCCCCTATGAAGATTCCTTGTATGAGGGTGGCTCAGTTTATAACAACTGCTAATCTTTCCTCTGCTACCATACAACCCACCTTCCTCAGTAACCATGCTTCCTTCCAGGATACTTGCTACAATCCACTCTGATTCATAATATAAGTCCATATACCCTGTCTGGAAATTACACCAAATAGTTCATGATATATCAGGGTCCACAGGGCGCAGCAGGTGACTTGTGTTGCTTTGTTCTCACTGGGAACCTTTCTTGTTGAACTTGAGACAAGTTTTTTAGTTGCTCACATAAAACAAGTTTAAATGAGCCTCAGCAGAGAGTTGGCTGGATCTGTGGATCCCTCCAACAGAGAGGCAGGGACATAACAGGCAGGAGGAATGGGCTGCTTCTCCTCTGATCTGCTAAGTTATATGTCAGGTGCCAGCCTGAGCCACTATTCTTGAGGGTGGGAGGCCAAGCCAGACCTCTGTACATCGTGAGTCATAAGACAGATAACTGCCTCAGCCTACAAAATTACCCCAGGAGCAGGAATCTCTGTAAGCAAATCGGAGACACTGAATCAAACGCCTGCCAGCAAACTGAACAGATGACAGCAAAGCAGCAGAGATGAAACATTCCCTCAAAAGATAGATAATGGCTGCTGTGTCAGCACATCCCTGTCCTCTTCAAGTCAAGGGCTTGTTTCCTCAAGCACTTTTAGATCATGTTATGGCCTAAATTCATTGTATAGAATCTTCTCTACCTAGATCTTCCCTGGTTTATGAAACTTGTACCTTCTGTTTTAGCAAGATCCGTCCAGTTATTGTAATTGCTTCCTTTCACATATCTCTGCATAGCAACAAGATGCCCTAAGCACCAACATTTCCAATCTATGTAATGTACAAGTGCTATGCACGATAAGTGGTGGCATAAACACCCCTGCCATGGCTGTTACACATATGTATTAATAAACTTCTTGTTAGGTGAGAGAAAACAGCAGCAAAGAACACATGCACTCAAAGAGACACTTGAGAAAATAAATGATGCTTCTGTTGCTCAGTATAGCTAGCCGAACACAGGCTCTTCTGGGCAGCTGGGGGAATAACAGTGGCAGGCCATCAACTAAGAAAACCTGCTGTACAGTGCACAGCAAAACTCCATGAAGCAATAGCCCCACCTGAGCTGAACTGCTGTGCCTGCCTTTGGTGGGAAGATACATTTCTTAGACAATCTTTGGTGGGAAGAGACTGTCTAGGAAGGAGTATGGCAGAAAGAGATCTAGGTGTCATAGTGGACCACAAGCTAAATATCAGTCAACAGTGTGATACTGTTGCAAAAAAAGCAAATGTGATTCTGGGATGCATTAACAGGTGTGTTGTAAACAAGACACGAGAAGTCATTCTTCCGCTCTACTCTGCGCTGGTTAGGCCTCAACTGGAGTATTGTGTCCAGTTCTGGGCACCGCATTTCAAGAAAGATGTGGAGAAATTGGAGAGGGTCCAGAGAAGAGCAACAAGAATGATTAAAGGTCTTGAGAACATGACCTATGAAGGAAGGCTGAAAGAATTGGGTTTATTTAGTTTGGAAAAGAGAAGACTAAGAGGGGACATGATAGCAGTTTTCAGGTATCTAAAAGGGTGTCATCAGGAGGAGGGAGAAAACTTGTTCACCTTAGCCTCTAATGATAGAACAAGAAGCAATGGGCTTAAACTGCAGCAAGGGAGATTTAGATTGGACATTAGGAAAAAGTTCCTAACTGTCAGGGTGGTTAAACACTGGAATAAATTGCCTAGGGAGGTTGTGAAATCTCCATCTCTGGAGATATTTAAGAGTAGGTTAGATAAAAGTCTGTCAGAGATGGTCTAGACAGTATTTGGTCCTGCCATGAGGGCAGGGGACTGGACTCGATGACCTCTCGAGGTCCCTTCCAGTCCTAAAGTCTATGAATCTTTGGGTACTGCCCCACCAAGGACCACATTCAGGGCCAGATTTAGGGGCAGGCAACCCAGGTGACCACCTGTGGTGCCAGGCATGGGGAGCCACCAAGCTCAAAGTATTGTTTTTGTTGTTAGCATGAATAAATGCAGATGTACAGATCCTAGCATGTAAGCGTATTGCCTTATATGACAGGGATAAATCATGCATTGAAGTTGTGAAATGGGCTACAAATGCAATAGAAATAAGGTTTTCAAAAGTTTAACAAATGGTGAGGGGGCACGAAAGACGCTCCTCACCTCGGGCACCATCATTTGGTCTAGGACCGGGCTGGCCACACTGATGATTTACCAGTGGCTAGAGGGCAACATTTAATGTGTGTAAACTGAAGCCAAACTCTTTTTTAACACAGAGCTGTAGCCCATATAGACTTCAGGTCCACTTCTATCGAGATGGAGTATTGCATGCAAAATTCAGAGGTCCTGTACGTTCCCTGAGATGGGACTGCCTTTGAGTAGACGACTCAGTGCTTTGCTAGGTGGTCAATGCAAGCAGCGCACGCAGCCCCCACCTACAGCCCACCCCTGCTTCGCTCATGGGTCTTTGATGGATCAGCTTCCAGAGGAGACAATTGCGAATAGTGCTTTAGAGGCAGCATTCACCCTACCCTCTGTCATGCATTCAGGCTGTGCATAGATGCAGGTCACACAACATGGCCTTGTAGGTAAATAACCAATGTATTTTGAGGAAAGATGGAGCCAGTGAGATGAACTGGTTAAAAACAAAACATTAGAAATGGACAGAAAATAGTGAGCAACTTCCAAAAAAGGTTTTAAAATAAAAATATCTTGCTTTTCAATTTAGAAACAGAACCTGAGAAAAGCAATTTTTGAAAACCAACACGTACATTGGAGCAGGGAGGAGGGTTGGTTTTTCACCATATGACTGGAACATTTTGAAAGAAATGAATTTTTTCTGTGACAATTTTTGTTTTTAAAAAAAGGCTGTTTAAAATGTTTTTGAAATGACAAATTCTGACTGGTACGACAAATTATTGATACCTATTTTGTAATAGTAAGTATGCTGGGCACTGAAGGCTGTAACCCATAATCTCTATTTCCTCAATTCTGCTGTATCTCATTATCTTGTACATTTTCTTTTTTACTGACAAGGTAAGAAATAACTGGGACTGTCAACAGTTCTCTTTACCCTTTAATAAAAAGCCTAATAAGTAAAATGGACAATGTATCTGTTCTTTCACACAATGTTCATAGAAAGAACAGGAGTATGTGGCACCTTAGAGACTAACAAATTTATTTGAGCATAAGCTTTTGTGGGCTACAGCCCACTTCATCGGATGCCTAGAATGGAACATACAAGAAGAGTATATATACACATTCAGAGAAGATGCCATGCCAGCTCTAAGAGGCTAATTAATTAAGATGACCTGTTATCAGCAGGAAAAAAACTTGTAGTGATAATCAAGATGGTCAATAACAGACAGTTGACCAGAGGTGTAAGGATAGTTATGATACGGAAATAGATTCAAGCAGTGTAATCACTCAGCCATTCTCAGTCTCTTTTTAAGCCAGAGTTAATGGTATCTAATTTACAGACTAACGCAGCTGCTACTCTGAAACCTGTCAATGTTCTTAGAGTACTAGAAATCAGAGACCTGTTAGATAACCTAGTCCAGCTCCCAGACAAAGCAGAATGACTCCCTGACATATATCCACTAGTGTTTTGTCCAGTGTCTTGTCTACTCTGAAATGTTTCAAGTGACAAGGTTAGTTCAGAGGAAGCCTATGGAAACTAAGGGCACAGAGCCTGTTTCTCTCATTTGTCTCTCTTTCTCTCTCCCCGTGCTGTTTCATCTCCATTCCTCTCATTGTGTTTGCTGTCTCATCTAACTCCTGTCACATATGAGAGCAGACATGACTAGCAGCAGCTTCTTTGTTTTATCTCACAGGAGACATGGTAGCTGCATCTCCCTAATGGCATGATGCAGCATACAGAACTCAGACTGTTGAGAGCTCATTGCCACAGCCGGGATTGGCTTGGATGTTTCATGACTAACCATACTCTTTGGAGGCTGAATGCCTACTCCAAAGCCAATTCTGTTTTGTCCATCATTTTGCCTCTCTGTGGCCATCATCCAATATGTGCTGAAGCCCCACAGGGCAGGCTCCAAGGGGTGCTGGAACAACATCCCAAGCAAAGTTTAGGGAATATTAATGTTGCTTTCCCAGGGATGAATGTATGGAACTACACCCTCAGGAGAAAGTGCTCTGATAGCTCTGCTCCGCACAGGTGCCATGGTAAAATACACTTCTTCACTGACAGAAGAAGTGTATTCTGTCAAGTCACAATAATAATGAACATATCACTTCAAAGCATGGAATGAATATTAACTAATCCTCAGAACCTCCTTTTTTATTTGTTGCTGCTGCTGCTCTGATTCTCCCCTGCCTTGTGTAGTCACTTCTGCAAAGTAGCTATTTGGAGGCTTCAGGCTATTCCCAGAGGACAAGAGTCCATATGACAGAACAGCCATCACAACTGGTATTTTGCTGACCTTCTCTGCAGACATGCCCTGAACGGAAAGGGTATTGCAACTGAACCATGCCCTCAACACTAGTCTCCCCAGGGCAGAACTGAGCACAAGCATGAGGAACCATGAGGGAAAGCTTCCAGTGCTATTGCGTGTGCTGACCTTGCTCTTGGGAGAGAGGACACCAGCCTCTCCCAGACTGTCCACCAGGGAACTTTCCCCTCACTTCAATTCACTTCAGAAAAAGAAATAAACACTCAATAGCAACAGCCCCTCCACCCACTCTAGGGCTCCACTTAGTGACTCTGCAGTACTGCCCTGGCACCTAGTGCCAAAGACTGTGAGGCCTGCAGCTTCCAAGCACTAAGGGGCTGGGAAGAGGAGGGGAGTCCTTTATCCACCCGTACAAGGGCACTGGCATTTCAGGGATGGGGCAGAGATTTGGGGTCAATCTGATGCTGCTAAGCCGACCATTATTTTGCTCTGGATTTCCTGCTGGTCAGTTGTTGACAGTTTGCCAAGACTACAGCTGAGCCTGGGCAACTTACTAAAGGAATAAACAATGCAGCAAATCAGCAGCCAGATGCCCTCCCAGGATAAGCTCACTTTGGACTCATTATACACCAGGGGGGAACTGGCATGCTGGATTCTTACAAAAATAATGATCATCCAGTCACCAGGATGCGAGAAGTCACTAGATTCAATGGCAAAGGGAAGGAAGCAGCTGACACTGAGTCTCTGGATTCAGAAGACTTGCATGCATCGCAGTATGGATTATTTAACCATTTACAGTGGTAGGGCCAGATTCTCCACTGCCTTGCACCTTGTGCCATCATTTACCAGTGTGGGTGCAAAATACTAGAATTAGATTTGGCAGCATTTGACATCCCCTTTGCACTGATGTAAGACTGTCCAAAATGCAAGGCAGTGGAGAACCAGGCCTGTAGCATTTCTGAGTCCAGTTTCTTCCCCACACAGCTCACATTCCCTCCATCTGACTCTGTTCTAATGGTTGTTAATGAGCTCAAAGCACTTTTAGGAAGCTGAATTCATACTTTACCCCTATATCCCTTCTCTCCACTTGCTGCTCCTCTTCTTGCTCTGAAGCTGTCACAGGTTTGATCCATGGGTCACACCACAGACACTCCCAAGACAAATCATGCCTAGAACAAGATCTCAAACAGAAGCGAATCATAGGCCAGGTCTACACTGTGACTTTAAATCGGTTTAATGGCCGATATACCGATTTAATGCTGTATCCGTTCACACGACGTCGTCATTAATATCGAGTTAAACGGCTCCTTAAATCGATTTCGGAACTCCTCCCAAACGAGAGGAGTAGCGCTAAATTCGATAGTGATAACTCGGATTAGGGTTCATGTGGACGGAAATCGACGTTATTGGCCTCCGGGCGGCATCCCAGAGTGCAGCACTGACCGCTCTGGACAGCAATCTGAACTCGGATGCAGCGGGCAGGTAAACAGGAAAAGCCCCGCGAACTTTTGAATTACATTTCCTGCTTGTCCAGCGTGGAGCTCTGATCAGCACGGCTGGCGATGCAGTTTGAAATCGAAAAAGAGCTCCAGCATAGACCGTACGGGAGATACTAGGTCTGATCGCTGTATGGGGAGACAAATCTGTTGTATCCAGCTCCGTTACAGAACACGAAATGCCAAAGCGTTTGAATAAAAAACTCCAGGATACACAGCGCTGCGTGACAAGCGTAACGGGAAGCCAGAGACTCAAATGGACGCTCATGAAGGGAGGGAGGGGGTACTGAGGACTCCAGCTATCCCACAGTCCACAGCAGTCTCTGAAAATTATTTGCATTCTTGGCTGAGCTCCCAATGTCTGTAGGTTCAAACACAGTGTCTGGCGTGGTTCAGGGAACAGCTCCTCAGTTTATTTCCCCCCACCACCACGTGAAAAAAAAAAGGGAAAGATTGCTGTGCTATGGCGTTTGCTCAATGCACTCCGCGAAAAAGGCGCCAAAGGGTTGTCTGCTGCCTTCACAAAGGGAGGGGTGAGGCTGTACCCAGCACCACCCGGGGCAATGTTTTCTGCCCCATCAGGCACTGTGCTCTCAACACGGAAGTGGGAACTATGGGATAGCTGAGGAACAGCTACCCACAGTGCACCGCTCCTGAAATCGATGGTAGCTTTGGACCATGGACGCAAACAATCGATTTCAGGATCCCACTGTGGACGCACTAAACCGATTTTATTAGATCTGTTTTGTAATATCGGTTTAAGCTAATTCGAAATAATCGTGCAGTGTAGACGTACCCATAGAGACAAGTAAGAAAAGATCTATTACGTCATGTCCATTCCCAGGGGCAAGTGCAGGCTGTTCCATACAGTCTATTCTCCAGGGCTTTGTCCAGTCTGGTTTAAATGTTTGAAATAACAGGGCTTCTGCCATTTACCTTAGGAGATTAATCCACTGTCCAATAGATCCTACAATCAGGAAGTCTTTCTGCTATTCAGCTATGTTTTCTTCTGTTCTTTTCCCCATAATTATTACTTCTATACCCCCATATCCCAGACACAATTCTCCCCTTCCTTGATGTTTAACTCCCTTCAAATACTTGTAGATAGTTATTCTCTCTCACCATAGTCAATAAGTTTTACATATTGAAGTACTCGTGGCAGAATCCTGCACTGAAATCAACAGATGTTTTACAGCTTTTGCTTACCTATGCAAATACAGTTTTTAAATCTTTCCCCACACGCCAATCCTTTCCTTGATCGTTCTTATTACTGTTTTCTTACTTCCCTATAATCCTTCAGGATCTTTCCTAGCAATGTACACAGTCTATCACATGATGACTTTGCCTATGTAACTCCAAAGGGCCATATCTTTTTAACTATCCCATTGCATTACAAACTCATGTTGAAGTTGCCATTCATTATCACCGCTAGGTTTTATTTGTCATCACTGCTTTCCAGGAATCTTCCTCTTCCTGCACATCTGTGCTGCAGACTAGGATTTGCGTCCCTTGATCATGAGACAAGTCGCTCTGTCAGCTTGCCTCCTCATAAATCCGATCCCCTCCTGCTGTTTATTTCTTCCTGTAAATTTCCTCTTTTAAAGTTTTCGCAATCACTCAATCAGCATTTGGCTCAGTATGCAAACAAGCATCCGCAGGGCTGGATTTATACCCTACGCGCCTCTCAGCATGGCATCTTCCTTGTCCCTTCCTCCCCCCACCTACAGCTGACCTTCAGGTTGCACACAGCTTTAGAGAGGTAAGGCACCCCTAAAACGCCGATGCCCCTGGACATGTGCCTACTGTGCTGAATTGGAAATTCAGCTCTGAGTATACACTGTGAGACATATGATGCCCAGCATACACATGACCAGAAAGAGGGATAAGCATGTGTTACCTCCTATTTGAAATGAATCTGTCTGAGACATGTCACCTCCTGGTTACATGTTTTAACAACAGAACTTTCAGTATAGACACATAACTCCTTAAATATTATCTGTACACACATGCCATAATCATTACAATGTCCAGTGAGCTACTGGCTCTCAGTAGAGACCGTACATGACATCCTTTAGTGAATTATTATGCACATATTCAACCCAGAAGATCCCCATAAATCTCCGTGCAACCCCTGTGCCCTCTGTCAGTTGGCATCAAGAGTCCCCTGGGTCACAGAGTTCAACTTGCTCAGAATTAAGTTGTAAAGTGCTGGGCACCATTCACAAGGGCAGGGGCCTAAGCGTGTCATGTCTCGTATGAGTTGGCAGGTCCATTTGATTGGTATGTCTGAGTAAAAGGGTAAGTACTTTCAGGGCAGAATACAGGGGCTTGTGGGGTAATGATCCCTGCAAAGTTACAAATGAATTGAGCTTCTTCTCATCATTAACTGATCTGAGAAACATGGACTGGAAGCTGTCTGGAAAGCTTTCACTGAAAGGGTCTCAGGTGTTGAATCTTAAAAACCCTAGTTAAATATGTGTTGACAAAAGCAACCAAGAAACAGAATGTTTCAAGTGTCAAATAAAAATCACTTCCTGTCTCCATTAAACATTTCATCAATACCTGTGATGACATTATCCTACTGGTTCTCCTTACAAAACGAAGGCTGAGAAGAGATATGATTGCTCTCTATACACCAGAGAGATAAATACCAGTGAGGGAGAGGAGTTATTTAAGTTATGGGCCAATGTTGACACAAGAACAAATGGATATAAACTGGCCACCAAGAAGTTTAGCTTGACATGAGATAAAGGTTTCTAACCGTCAGAGGAGTGAACAGCTTTCCAAGGGGAGAAGTAGGGGAAATAATCTAAGTTGTCTCAAGACTGAGCTTGATCATTTAAAAGAAGGGATGGTATGATGAGACTGCCTACAATGACAGATGGCCCATCCGTGACTGCCAATAACAAATATATCCAATAGACAGAGATGGGACACCAGATGGGGTGGGCTCTGAGTTACTACAGAGAATTCTTTTCCAGGTGTCTGGATGGTGGGTCTTGCCTACATGCGCAGGACTAACTGATCACCAAATTTGGGATCAGTCAGGAATTTCCCCCTGGGTCAGACTGCCAGAGACCCTGAGAGTTTTCATCCTCTTCTGCAGTGTGGGGCACAGGTAACTTGCTAGTATAAACTACAGTAAAGGGTGGATACTCTGTAACTTGAAGTCTTTAACTCAATATTTGAGTAATTAAGCCAGAAGTTATGGGCCTACAACAGGGGTAGGTGGGTGAGGTTCTGTAGTCTGCAATATGCAGGAGGTCAGACTAGAGGATCATGATGGTCTCTTCTGGCCTTAAAGTCCATGAGTCTTGATAGTCTTCCATGGGAAGCAGTGTGGCATCACTAGCTGCCTTATGAAGCCTATAAAACTAAGTACATCCAGTTAACCCCCCTTGAAAGAAGCAGGTTGGTAATCTACAGTAGCAAGAGAGGCTGTCACAAGCAGTCAGACGTCGCCCATGATCTCTGTAAGATACTGATATTTTATCTCTATTAGGCTCCTTCTTTTCAATTAAACTAAGATTTATAAAAGCATAACAATTGCCTTCTAGGTAGTTTCCAGTGCATTTACAGGCTTATCTTGTTTTATTTACTGCTGTATCCGCCATAAATTGCACCCTGATTAAAAAAAAATCAATCTTTGCAAACTCTGAGAAGAAGTCTTTATGTGCATGGATTTTGAGTGTGGTGTCTCCTCAGCTTTCAGAGAGACACTATGACTTTCCATAGTCAAGACAAAGGCTAAAGGAAAGGCTATGTGACTTCCCTTCACTGGGCTTGGGCTGATCTACACTAGAAAAGCCATATTGGCATAACTATTGGGGTGTTGTATTTACCAATATAGTTATATTGGTACAAGTCTTGTGTGGACACCATTATACTGGTATATCTTATATCACGTCCCAAATGGAAATAAGCAATACCAATATAAACACTTTTATACCAGTATAGCTGTATCCACATTAATGGGATTTGCCACTTTTACACCAGCAAAACTTCCTAGAGTAGACAAGTACTAATGGTGGGTTCACTTCTAAGCATGCTGGGTGAGGAGGACCATAAAGCAAAAGGGCTAGAATGTCTCTGTAAAATGGGGATAATAGACCATTACGATTCATCTGCTATTGGAACTGGAAAAGGTTCAGAAAAGGGCTACAAAAATGATTAGGGGTGTGGAACAGCTTCCTTATGAGGAGAGAGTAATAGGACTGGGACTTTTCAGCTTGGAAAAGAGAGGACTAAGGTGGAGGGGGGATATGATAGAGGTCTATAAAATCATGACTCGTGTGGAGACAGTGAATAAGGAAGTGTTGTTTACTCCTTCTCATAACACAAGAACTTGTCCCTGCCAGCAGGTATATGGGATCTTGGGGAGCAATTACCACACAGGTGGGGTGCAAAATAAACTTTATTAAGAAAATGCAAAAAACAGGGAAAATTCAATAGTGAGGGGTATGGGGTTTGTTAAGGTAGACAATTGGGGAGGGGTTTCTTT
>NC_133770.1:291614483-291631017 GCF_003597395.2 Chelonoidis abingdonii
CTGGACATTGCCTACCCTACACCGAGCCCAGGTTTAACAAGGTGATAACAGGACTAACCCTTTGAACAAGGCAGTGGTCCCACTTAGCACAAGTGGCCATCCCTTTGAGAAGGGCAATGGCTCCTGGTAAACAACTTTAAGGGGGCCTCCCTTTGAGAAGGGCAGTGGCCCTGGTAAACAACTTAACAGCCAGGGAGGGGGCGGTCACAGGAGGAGAACAAAATGGAGTATGGGGACAGCTGTAAGAAAACAAAATGGAATGGGGGGATAGCTGTAACAGACAGAACTAAGGGTCACCAAATGAAATTAATAGGCAGCAGGTTTAAAACAAATAAAAGGAAATATTTCTTCACAGAACACACAATCAGCCTGTGGAACTCTTTGCCAGAGAATGTTGTGAAGGCCAAGACTGTAGCAGGGTTCAAAAAAGAACTAGATAAATTCATGGAGGATAGGTCCATCAATGGCTATTAGCCAGGATGGGCAGGGACAGTGGCCCTAGTCTCTGTTTGCCAAAAGCTGGGAATGGGTGACAGGAGATGGATCAATTGATGATCACCCGTTCTGTTCATTCCCTCTAGGACACCTGGTAGTGGCCACTGTCAGAAGACATGATACTCGCCTTATCAGACCTTTGGTCTGACCCAGTATGGCCATTCTTGTGTTCTCAGCCAGTTCCAATATTTGCAAGCAGTTGAATTCCCCAGTTTGGAGGAAGCTGCTTTTTTAACTTTTTGCTTTTTTGTTGCCATCCTGTCACTATACACAAGGTCATGATCAAGAGCTAGCCAGTGGGCAAACAGCTCTAGGCTTTGAAAGGCTTCCTGCAGCTACTGGAATGGTATTAAACACCACTGTCCCAGGTTCTAGTTCTCCAGATCACTGACTACTTCCCTCATGTCAACAGTCAGAGAACTTATTTTACCCTCCTCTGAAGGAAAATCTCCCAACGTAGTCTCACTCTTGCTGGCAAATCTAGATTGCACTGCTGGGCAACTGAGTACTTGCCAGTGAGAACAGCCATTGTTTCCCCAGCAGCTGTACCTGGCTTCAAGCAGCAGAAGTGCTCTGACAGGCAATGCCCAGCTCATGGCCACCCTGTATAAAGACCCAATGGTGATTTAATCAGATTTACCTAAGGAACTGGGTAAAAAAAGCTAAGTATATTTCATGAAAAAGCATTAATGAAATGAACAATTTTTGTTGTGTTCAAAAATCTTCTTTACATTTTTTGTTTTTTTCAGAGAAAATGTTCAAATTGTTTTGAACTGTGTTTTAAAAAAGCAAAAAAAAATTGTGGTTTTTAATTTAAGGTTTTTGTTGGTTCCTCCCTCCCACTTCTCTCCTAAAAACCAGAAAATGCAAAAAATGAAAACTGGAAAACCACAATAAAACTGTTCACAATTTTTAAAAAAAAATTGCAATGTTTTATTTCAAAAATTTTCATTTAAAAATATTTTGACCACAATGAACATTTTTCACAAAAATATTGATTTTGATCAAAAAGGCATTTTTGTTTTGAAAAAAAGTTAGTGGAGAAAGCTTGACCTGTTTTATTTATATATAATTGGAGCCAAGGAGGCAGTGGTAAGGTCTGGATTAAGCTTACCCGATCAGGATTCATAGAATCCTAGATCAGAGTTTACCTACATGGAAACATCTAGTGGCATTAGTATACTGGTATAATTATATTGCTATAGTTATACTAGTCTAACGTGGACACTCTTCTTCGGAATAATCATAGAATTTTTTAATTAGCTTATAACAGAAAAAAGGCCACTATTGTCCCCTTGGGTTGTTGTACTGGTGTAGTAGTGCTGGTAAATTTCCCCAGGTAGAGAAGCTCTGAGATCTTTTAAACTGTCGTCATGAGATTCTGGCCTCAGTTGACTGAAATCATTTCAGATAGTCAATTGTGTGAGATCTTTCACACTCCTCAGATGTCGAAACACCAGATTCCACTTGCATCCAAACGAGAAACAGAAAAATCAGACTCCTTCCAATTTGGGATCCAGCCTGGAATCAAAACTGAAGCAAAAATTGATATAGAGATTTGAATCCAGAACCCACCTTTCCGTCATCGTAAACTGAATGGATTTAGACCAGTGTGACCCATCTGTAAAAATTCACAGAACCTTATTTTGATCTCACTTAATCTGGTGTAAATCAGGAGCAACTGCACTGATGTTAATGGATTTGTAGCAGTGTAAAACTAGTAAAAATTAGATCAGACTTCAGCCCACCATCCTAACAATTAACTGGAGACAAAGTCACGCTCTGATGCTTCGAAGTAAAGGCTAAGAACCAAACCTTGCAGACACTGCAAATTGTTCTCCAGCAAATGACCCATGGAATGCAGGCTAGGATATGTGCAGTATTGAATCTCGAAACTGACAGACAATCCCAGTTAGTCATTCTAAATGCCAGGAGGGTTCTACTTTGCCAATATACTTCTAGTTCCCAGCAAAGCCCTTCACACAAAACAAATCAAGCGAGTTTTTTCTTTCTTCTTAAGGGTTTACAAAACATCAAGCCTTTCCATGCCAGCCTGCGACACACACACAACCTACTGTAAGCTCGTGGGAGGCAACAGAGTGAAATACACCATTTAATGTACCTGACTAGGCATAAACAGAGTAATCCATCATTTTTGTTTTCCATTTCCAGTGAATAGGAATAGACAAACTGGCTGGGATAAAATAAGAAACCATCTTCCAAAGATTAGCTCAAAATTCTAACCTATTCCTTTCTCTTTGGGTTTTAAAAACATTCTCTTAATCTTTTTAACCTCATATTTTTCATTTTCTCTCACTTCAGAGTTCCTGGGTTCCAGGTAGAACAAAAAATCAAATGGACAAAATATTTCCTTCTGGTATCTATCACTGTCATATCTGAGCTGCTTGAAAGCATTGATTATCACAATTATTTATTATTTGTATTGCTTTAGTGCCTGGCAGCCTCCATCATTGTGCTTGGAGCTGTACAAACACACAAAAAATTATGGCCCCGAGTCTTCATAAAATGCCAGTAAAGCTGGGCATTTTCATCCTCCCTTTACAGCTAGAGAATGCCGAAGAAGGAGAGTGGGACAGGAGGTTGTGTCTGGGAATGATGGGATGAAACAATGAAAGTAAACATTTAGACTGACTCTCAAGAAAGACTGTCTGACAGAGAAACATTCCAAGCAATAATTTCAAGGACAATGGAGTAAGCCCATCACTTGGGACATTTAAACTTAACTTGGGTGAAACATAGGGACCACTTCTGCAGTTACAGGGAGATTGGGTGAGATAAAACAATTGGGTGAGATAAAACAATTTCTATAATCAAATTCTCCTCTAAGTTTCATCCTCTGTAAACCCAGAGTGAGCCCACTAAATTCAGTGAAGTTACTTAGGATTTGCAACACTGTGAGTGGCAGCAGAATTTGGCTTGGTGATTGACATTCCAAACCCACGATTTAGTCCCCTGAGCTTGTCCCTCAGGCTGCACAGCACAGTACCAGTGATATCAACACTGGCAGGCAGAAGGACTGTAAAATATGAATATTTGGCTTCTACTTGACACTAGCTGAGCCTGAATCTAACTAGCTTGGCCAAAGTGAGGTTCCCTTTCAGCCGACTGGCAGAACAAATAGTATCATGAGGGATGCAGGTTAAGTTTGAGTTGTGGGAGTGTGTAGGGCACCCAAGCTATGAAGCTGGTACTTATATGGAAGGAGCAATGCTTCTATGTGTTTGCTATAGAGTCCGTCCATCAGATGCAAAAATGTTTATCTTTTCTTTTTTAATTCTGCAAGTGTACATCTTGCTCAACCCCACTCCCCAAACACTGCCTCCAAGATATACCACACACTCCTTAGGCCAGGGGTTCTCAACATTTCCAGACTACTGTACCCCTTTCAGGATCCTGTCTGAAGCCCAAGCCCCGCCATCCATGGCTGAGGCCCAAGCTCTGCTGCCTAGTGCTGAAGCATATAAATTAGCTTTGTGGCCCCCCACTGAGTGGGGCCACAGGCAATTGCCCTGCTTGCCACCCACAATGCCAGTCCTGCACTTGTGACCCCCTAAACCGATCCTGTGACACACACCCTGGACTCACAATCCCCAGGTTGAAAAACATGGATCTAGATGAGTTGATGTACCTCCTGGGAGACCTCTGCATACCCCAGGGGTACACATACCCCTGGTGGAGAACCACTGCCTTAGGCCAAACCCTCATTGCAACAGGAGTTGCAGGTGCTCAGCAACTCTCAAAATTTGGCCCTGAGTGACAAATGGGGTTAGTGGTGAGAAAGGTTCCTTGACACCACGTTCCCTAACTGCGTCAGCAGCAGGATTTTTTTCAAGGCTTTGAAGTAAAAGCTCCATTTCCAGGCTTGATGCAATTTGCACTGTCCCTCATTTATTGTGACTCTCCATTTCCTTTGAGGAGTGCACGCCTGCTGGATAGAGCTGCTGGCATTGTACTTGAACACTTGCGCAGAAAAGACAGCTATTTCCTGGCACCGCACAGTGATTCCCTGACTAAGCAGCCCCAGCGTAATAAGGTGGGAGATATTTCCTTTACCTTTGAAAGGTGCCAGAATTATTTGATTTCGAAGACTCGGATTCAGAACCCTGACAAGCAGCAGAACATCTAGCGCTAGTGGTTAATCAAGTAGGTGGGTCATAGGTAGCCTAGCTGACAGAGAAGCTGCAAATATCCCTCACCAAAGGGAAAAATCCTCTTTGGAGGCACTGCCCCTCAAACACAGATCTCCTTTGACCCGCATCCCTACTCCTCACCTCAATTCCTTTCTCGCTCTCTTTCTCTTGTCCCATTCTCATCCCATTCCCTCTCTTAGTCCCTTCTCTTTCATTCCCAGTCCCAATTCTCTTCACACAGTCTCTCTCTCTCATTCCTCTCTGCTACCTGTTCCCATTTCTCTCTCATTCTCCTGTCCTCTTTTCTTCGTCTCCTTTTTTTCCCCTCACACCTGGGTCTCACTCTTTCATTTCCCTCTGTTGGCTACTGCCGGCATTTACCTCACCAGGCAGCGCACAGCAGTTTGGGGAACTTTATAGCCTATAACACTTCATACAACAGTTGCTCTATGATCATAATAGTTGTCTATAAAACATCTACCTTATCTTCGCAGAGGGGATTAATTCTGGCATGATAGACAATAAAATTAGCCATCCCTGGCAGAGGGAGACAGACCAGCAGCATTTACAGAAAACAATTACATGATATTTTGCACAAGCAAACTACAGCAAAGCTAAGAGGTGATGACCGTCGTGAGGCTGTTAGAGTGGGATGCGAGGCAACGGTGTCTTGGTTAGATCGGGCACTTGAGTGGGTTATTTCAGAGACATTTTGTTAGCTTTTTTGTCTGTCACTACACTTGGGCTATGTCTACACTACAGGATAAATTCGAATTAGCTTAAACCGATTTTATAAAACAGATATTATAAAGTCGATTGTGTGCGTCCACACTAGGCACATTAATTCGGTGGTGTGCGTCCATGGTCCGAGGCTAGCATCGATTTCTGGAGCAGTGCACTGTGGGTAGCTACTGTAAAATAATGAGGCCAATAATGTCGATTTCCGTCCACACTAACACTATTCCGATATAGTAATATCGATTTTAGCATTACTCCTCTCGTTTTGTAGGAGTACAGAAATCGATTTAAAGAGCCCTTTAAATCGATATAAAGAGCAGTGTAGTGTGGACAGGCGCAGCGTTAAATCGATTTAACGCTGTTAAAATCAGTTTAACAGCGTAGTGTAGACCAGGCCATAGACTGGATGCTTTCAGAGAACCATCCGTGATGACTCCAAGATCTTTCTGCAAGAGGATGATCTTCCTTAAATGCACCATTAGCACCATGATCACCTTGTGGCCCCACTGACTGTATAGCATCCTTCCTCCTTCTGATGTCCTTTGAAAACAATTGCAGCTCATTTTTGCATCCTCACTTAATTGCTCTTCATATTCTTTCTTGGCCTGCCTCATGATACTTTTACACTTGACTTGACAGAGTTTATGCTCTTTTCTATTTCCCACAGAATATTTTTTCTTCTAATTTTTAAAGGATGCCTTTTTGTCTCTAACTGTCTCTTTAACTCTACTTTTAACCATGGTAGCAGTTTTTTTTGTCCTTTTACTGTTTTTTAATTTAGGGTATACGTCTAGTTTGAGCCCATTATGGTATTTTCTGAATAGTCTCCATGCAGTCTGCAGGCATTTCACCCTTGTGATGGTTCCTTTTAATTTCCATTTAACTAGTGTCTTCACTTTTCTGTAGTTTCTCTGTCTGATATTAAATGCTCCTTTTTTTTTTGGTATTTTCCCCCCTACAAGGATGTTTAAATTTAATTACATTATGGTCGCTATTATTGAGCGGTTCAGTTCTATTTATCTCTTGGACCAGATCCTGTGTTCCCCTTAGGACTAACTCACGAATTGCCTCTCCTCTTGTGGGTTCCAGGGCTTGTTGCTCCAAGAAGCAGTCATCTAATGTTTGTAGAAATTTAATCTCTGCATCCATTCATGAAGTAACATGTACCCGGTTAATATACTTGAAATCCCCCATTATTACTGCATTTTCTGCCTTTGTAGCCTCTCCAATCTCCCTGAGCATTTCACAATCATTGTCACCATCCTGGTTAGGTGGTCGGTAGTATGTTCCTCCTGCTACACTCTTATTGTTCAAGCACAGAATTTCTACTCATAAAGATTCTGTGGTTTGATTCATTTAAGATTTTTACTTTATTTGACTCTATGCTTTCTTTCACATACAGTGTCACTTCCCCACCAGCACAACCTACTCTGTCATTCCTATATATTTTGTACCCTGGTATTACCATGTCCCATTGACTAGCCTCATTCTGCCAAGTTTTCATGACGCCTATTATACAAATACCCTCATTTAATTCCAAGCACTCTAGTTCACTCATCTTCGTATTTATACTTCTAGCATATGTATATAAGCCCCTATATATTTTGTCAATATTCAGTTGCTTGCCTTCATGTGTTATATTGAAATGGGACTCTTTTACACTGACTGTTCCTCACTAGCTCCAAACTGAACCTTACCAACTTCTTTCCAATCCCCTCTACTTGGATATCTAGTTCCCCCTTTAATAAATTCATTTCTAAGGAACGTCTCCACCTGAACTGTGTGCTCCTCCACACCTGCCAGCCTTCCCCTAGTCCATAGTTTAAAAAATCCTCTACAATCTTTTAATCCTACATGCAAGCAGTTGGGTTCCATTCTGGTTTAGGTGGAGCTCAGCCTTCCTGTAGAGGTTCCTCCTTTTCCAAAAAGTTCTTCAATTCCAATTAAACCTAAACCCTCCTTCATACACTATGAGCTCATCCACACTTTGAGACTCTGCAGTTCTGTTTTCCTGAACCTGCGCTGGAACTGGAAGCATTTCAGAGAATGCTATCATACAAAATAGGAGCCTAAAACTGCTACTAGTTAATGAATAACCAGTAATGATATTACTCCTTTAACTCAAGAGGTAGAGACCTATGCTTTTAGGGTCTGAGCCAAAGCCCACTGAAGTCTGTAGTCTTATGGCAAGGGGCTTTGGACCATAATGCTGAAGCTCCTAGGTTTAAATTCCATTTTGGGGGGAACTGGGTCCAAGTGTCACAATTGCAAAGAAACTAGAAACCAAGCAAGTTTCGTGTGGGTGTCTTGCTTCACATAGCTCTGCTTTGACACCAACCACAGGATCAGAGCTGAGTAAAAGGAGCTGGCAGCTTTAACATACTGCTGTTTACAAACAGATGTTGGCCCTCGATTCATCTCCACCAAGAGAAATAATAATCCAGCTCCTTAAATGAACAGAGCTGCAGGATTTTGCCTGAGTGAATATGGCAGGGAGATACAACCATAAAAAGACATTTCATTTGTCCTATTAGTGGCTGACTATTGTGGAAGGTGTTCAAACAGTTAGAAGGATTCTGGATCCTTGAATTATTGATAGGGTGAGCTGGATTAGTGTCTGAAATGCTTTTAGCTTAATTGGCCAACCAGTCATTGCTTCATTTTTATTTTATTTTTATTAATTTGGTGAGTTGCCAGTTTCTGGGCTTTTTATTTTGTTGTTGTTGCCAAAATGATTCCAAGCTCAAAGAGAAAGTGCTGAGGTAATGGCCGAGCAGTTTTCCTACCAGGCTGCAAAGGAGCCACTCACGAAAAAGGGGGCTGACTTGTCCTGGAGATTAAATGTAATTTTGGGGTGGGGAGGGAAAGGTAAGCAGCCGCATTTCTCTTGAAAGGGAAATGTGAGGGAGCTCAGAATACCATGGTACCCTCACCTCTGACCTCCCAGGCTGTCACCCTGCCTATTCCATTCACCTCCTGCACCATCGCCTACCCTACCGCTGACCCCACGCCCATCCTCTTTTTACCTCATAGTGTTTATTGCCACCCATCCAAGCCCCTCCCATTCCTCTTCCCCGCCACATGGAGGAGTCACATGACTAGATGAGACCAGTGGCCCATCTAGGCCAGCCTCCTGCCTCCAGCAGTGGCAAGTGTAACCCACACACCTCCTAGGTGTGGTGTTCTGTCCCACCTAGTGGCACCGAGACCACGTAGAGAGAGAGTAAGCAATTAATGAGTCTGCAGTTAGCAGCCAGTTGGCTTTTAGCTCATGCAGTAGAGGCTCATGCACTAAGCTCCAGAGGTCCCAGGTTTGATCCCACCCATCAACGACCAGGGTCTGTCAGCGTTACACTAGCTACATTCACACGCCTGCTGTAGACAGTACAAAATGCTCCACGCGGTGCCATCCCTACTCAGCTTCTCTGATACTGTCCTTCTCAGTTTCTCTAACCTGTCTCCCTACCTGTGGCAGAAATGTGCTGCTCTGTAGTAATTTATGAACACTGTGTGTTGACCTGATTATTGGGATGCTTCCTGGGTGAATGTATTGGTTTAGTTTAATGAGAGGCTGTACGGAAAACAAGCAGAAAGGGAAGAGAAATAGTTCAAGATAAGCCACTTCTCAGCAAACACTAGGAGGTTGTTGAGAGATACTGCCTGAAATATTAGGGTCCACGGCCAGGGACCAGAAGACCAAAAAGCCTGGAGCAGAAGTTCAGGGGAGCCAGACTGACAGACAGGACCCTCCCTCCCCCGCACACGGGTACCTGATGGAGCTAGGCCTGCCTGGCCACTATTACAGTATGGCCTTAGGTGAGCTAGACATGTGCATAGATGGGTCCTTGTTTTTAAACCCTTTCCTTCTAAATCCCTCTAAATCAGACATGGGCAAACTACAGCCCACGGGACCATCCTGCCTGGCCCCTGAGCTCCCAGCTGGGGAACCTAGTCCCCGGTCCCTTCCCCGCTGTCCCCCCTCCCCTGCAGTCACGCCGCCACGCGGGCCACACTCTAGTCCGCTGCTCCTGCTGGGCAGCGTGGGAAGCGCGGCTGTCTCTGGGCGGGTGTCATGCCTGCGAGCTCCTGAGGTGGTAAGAAGCAGGGAGGAGGGGGTGGTTGGGGAAGGGAAAGGGAGAGGGAAGTCCTGGGGGGCAGTCAGGGAGAAGGGGGTAGTTGGATGGGGCAGAGGTTCTGGGGGGCAGTCGGGGGATGGGGAACAGGGAGCGTTGGGAGTGGTAGTGTCGGGGGGCCTGTCAGGGGGCAGGGATGTGGATAGGGGTTGGGAAGGCAGTCAGGGGACAGGGAGCAGGGGGGATTGGATAAGGGGGTGGGATCTCGGGGGGCAGTTAGGGGCGGGAGGTCCCAGGAGGGGGTGGTCAGGGGACGAGGAGCAGAGGACAGTTGGATAGAGGGCGGGTGTCCTGTGGGGGGAGGCTGTTAGCGGGGGGGTCTGGATAGGGGTCGGGGCAGTCAGGGGACAGGGAGCAGGGGGGTTGGATAGGGGATGGGGTTCCCGGGAGGGTGTGGTCAGGGGACAAGGAGCAGGGGGAGTTGGATGGGTTGGGGATTCTCAGGGGGGTAGTCAGGGGGCAGGGAGTGGGAGGGGGTGGATAGGGGGCGGGGGCTAGGCTGTTTGGGGAGGCACAGCCTTCCCTACCCACCCCTCCATACAGTTGTACAACCCCGATATGGTCCTTGGGCCAAAAAGCTTGCACACCCCTGCTCTAAATGAAAACAAAGAGTGCTCTGGTATAAAAAAGGCTGTTTGGCCAGGATATTCCCCACAGGTTACAGACTCCAGAAGGGAAGTACCGCAGGTGCTGAATCCACTCAGACCCTGGGTCTGCATGATTGAGCCACAGGGATGTAGCTCAGGGCTTGGTCTAAGAGAAGAGCATTGCAGAATCCCACCTCCAGAGGGATAAAGGCCTGACACCTGAGGGGTGAGCTCAGAAACTAAAAAGAGGATAGAGATGCAGCTAGCTCTGCAACTGTGATACTCCCCATGGTGCCATGTCTACTCAGCTTCCCAGCCCAAGCCCTTCTCCTTACCAGTTAACTTCCACAAAGCCCATCCTCCTCTCCCCTCACCCTGGATGTCCCTCTCCTTGTGTCCCCTTGACACTCTCCCCACCTCTACACACTTCCCTCCCCCACTACTCCCCCTCTCTCACATCCCCACTCATTGCCACCCTTGTCTCTTCTCCTCTCCCAGGTGGGTAACACTGTGCATATAGCATGGAGTAAAAACCAGCGGCTTTTGGCAAGACAAGCAAAGGGCCTGTTAAATCCAGGGAACAGAGATAACAAAGAATAGCATTTGCATGGGCTTAAAGTAATCCAGTGTGCATACAAGGCCTGAGCTTCACTGCCCTTGATTGTTTAACTCCAACAGCCATTCTGGGACTTTAGCTAAGATAGATTCACTGTGTGTAAGACTGCTCCATATTTTATAGACTAAGTGCATCCTAACTGGCTTTAAAGTATGATCCCTGCTTTTGCTTTGCAGTGTGACCTTAAAGGAGGGAAAGGAGCACACTGGACAGCATAGCCTGATACAAATGGATTCACGAGTTCATTGGAGAGATTCAGTTTCCTGTGAGAGGTGAGGAAACAAGAGAGGCAAGGATGACAGGGAGAGACAAGAGAAGGATAGACATAAATGAGAAGAGAGAAATAGAGCAAAGAAAGGGGTAATGAGACAAGAAAAAGAGAAGGGAGAGAGAAAAAGGTGATGATGCACAAAGCCAAGGACAGAAAAAGAGAAGGAGAGAAGGGACAAGGAGAGGGAAAAAAAGAGAGGAGAGAGAAGAGAAAGAAGCAAGAGACTTGACAAAGAGAGAGGGAGAGCAGGGAACCGTTTCAGTGAGAAGTGGAGTTGTGGCTAATGTCTGGGGAAATTAAGATAAGGAGCACAGTAACTGTGTGTCTCTGATGTGCTTGCTGCAACATTTCCTACTTGGGACTTTAGGAGCCCAGGCTGGCTCTCTTGCTGCAGCATGGCATGGTCAGATTCCAGATGAGCAGAACTAGGAACAAGAAGAGACTATCTATTTCCCCAGCGAAAGGCCCCTTTTCTAGCAGAGATCCAGTTGTGATCACTCGCTCCCGGGATAGAGCAGAACTATTCATGTGCACTCTCTCTCTCTCTCTCTCTCTCTCTCACACACACACACACACACACACACACACACACACCACTTACAGACTGTTCAAGTAAATAAACAAATGTAGCAGCATGGTCATGAGAATAATCTCTATTTCTGCTGACTCATAAGGAAACCCAGAGCACAGACAGCATATGCTGCCTTTCAGCAGGTCTGTGCCAAAAGAGAGAGCTTGTGTGGGGATGAGGAGCCACTTTGCTTACACCAGAAAAGCTCTTGGAGAGTGATTTCATTCCCAATAAATCTCCTGCACTAATGGAGAAAAGGACTGAAATCAAGAAGTTTCAGTCTCTTCTCACTGCTAATTCCATTGACTGCAGTGATACTATTCCTGATTTACATTGTGAAAGCGAGAGCAGAATCAGACCCAAGATTCCTGGGTTCATTCACAGCATTGCCACCAATTCCCTGTGTGACCTCCAGCAAGACACTTAACTTCTCCATGCCTCAGTTTCCCTCTCTATAAAATGGGGATAACACTTCCCTGATTCAGAGCGAAATTAGGAACATTTGAAAATAACTTTGGCTGACAGATGCTATATAAGGACAAAACACAGAATTCTGAGCACATGCACATTCTTGCTCTGATTTACCTAAAGTTCTCAAACTATGAGCTCTCCTACAGGCCCTTAATTTCCATAGATGCAAAGGACCCGATTCTCCTTTCATCTAGAATAGTGGAAATTCCATCCAATTCCCTACAGTTGTTTCCTCCTCCTTCATCCCAAGTCTCTGCCCTCTTGTTTCTCTATGTGCCTTTCCTTTCTGATGCTGTGATAAAGACAAGCTGAAGAATTCCATTTGATATTGGGCTCTTAAGAGCCAGACTCATGGCCACCTCTTCTGGAAGACAGTTTCATTAGGCTAGCCACTGAGGTCAATTGCTCTCCTCCTCCCATGAGATTGAACCTAGAGGTGGACAGCTTCAGAACTCCAGCAAGATGCAGAAGTTAAGGGAAATGATAAGAGAACAAAGAGGATGTGGCTAGGGCAGTAGCCTGAGTGTTCGGCAACTTGGTTTCAAGATCCATCACTGACTTTCTGAGTGAGCTTGGACATAACCCTTAGTCTGTCTCTACCTCAGTTGCCCCATCTGTAAAATTGGGATAATTGCCCTGCCCTTCCTCACAGGGATATTGTGACGATAAATACATGAAAGATTGTGAGGCTCTCAGATATTAAGGTGATGTAGGATCAGATAAGTAGACAGGTCTTTTCTTAGATACACTGGGACTAGAGCTGGTTGACTCTGTGTGTGTGCATGTGTGTGTATCTGTCTGTCTGTCTCATTGACAAAGGACTTTTTCTACCAAAACAAATTTTCCAGTTTGTCACTGAGAAAATAGAAACCAAATAAAAATGCAGTTTTTTGGTAAAAATTTATATTTATTGGTTTTCAAAAAACAAACATCTTTAATGAAAACCAACTTTTTTTCCTTCTAGAAAACAGTCTTCAAAAACTGACCATTCTTCTGTTTTGGTTTTCCAGAAAAAAAAAACAGAAAGTTTTGTGAAAAATTCCCACAAAAAATAATGGCCATTTTTCAACCAGCTCTAACTGGGACACTGGGAAAGAGGGCCATAGGCATGGGAACTAAGACTTTTAAACTGACCCAGTGTTTTACGGGAAGCCAATGTGGAACTTCACATACACAGGCAAAAACCAAACCGTGTTACAAAGTGGCTTCGCTGCTGTGGTATTATAATACAATCCCCGACATGGTAGGTGCTTCAGGACAGATGGTGAGCTATTTGAAAATTCACAGTCCGATGCAGAAGCAAAATACCAAGGAAAGTGCAGCACGTTACACAGACAACGTGAATGCTGCAGAACAAAGGACAAGGGCAGCGTTGCTAAGCAGTGCTATTGCCAAGCATTTTTCAAATATATTTCTTTATATTACTTACGCAATTATGATCATGACCCAGGGCATTTCCTGGGTAATAAAGATCAGCTGAAAGTACCACACACACAGACCATTAATCCCTGACTGTCATTAGCTGCTATTTCCACTACCACCACTGTACAAGGGTTCTGCAACATCCACAGACGGGGTCTCCAGGCGCAGTCATAACAAAAATGGCAGATAACAATGATAGTACAGGTGGCACGCCAAGCGCAAAGACAAACACCATGGGAGCTGCCAGAAAGCTGTAGTGCAGATCTGAACTGAAGAGCAGAGCACAGTCATAAGGAGGCAAAACTCAAGTGAGTGAGAGCTTCAGAACTGGTTCATACTTTAAACTCTGCCCTGTCTTCTTTAACCTGCCCTGTCCTTCCTTCAGGCCTTGGCTCATGTTCGGCTTTCCTTCAAGTGAAACAGTTAAAAGGGTTTGTGTGAAGAAACACACTTCAGCCAACATACTTTCACTTCCATAGTTGCCTGTTGTTTCATTTCCTGAAAAGGAAAGTTCGGTTTGAAAAGCCTAATGCTGAGATGAGCAGCGAACAGTGGAGGCTAAGAGAGGGAGTTTGCCTGGGATCCGTCTGAGAAGAGGTACCCTAAGTGCTGTATTAGGGGGGCTATGTTGGTGAGTATCTGAGTGCCTGTTGCGGGGACAGTTTGTCAGTTTGACCACGTGCTTGATTGTTTGTTTGTTTGAAAAGTGTGAATTGGGAGTGCTTTGTTCCAGGTGGGCCTTGAGTGGACCTGACTGTTATAAAAAGGCAGTCAGCAGCAAACCAGCTGAGCGGCGAACAGCAGAGGCTAACAGAGGGAGTTCACCTGGGGAGAGCCCACTGAGGCTTTCATCTTGTGGGCTTCTGTGAGTTGCTGCAACAGTTGAGGAAGCTCTTAGAAGGAAGAAATTATGGAAGGTGAGCGTTCAGCTGTTGTAACCTGTGCAGGTTGTGCCATGTTTGTGTTTCTTCCACAGGACAGAAGCGACTTTGTCTGTACAAAGTGCAAGCTGATCTCTATATAAGAAGAGAAGGTTTGAGGTCTGGAGGAACAAGTGTCGACCCTGTGTTGCATAAGAGAAAATGAAGATTTCCTGGACAGACGTCAGGATATGCTTCTACCGGCACAACGTCCTGAAGAATCGGAGCAGGCTGCGCAGAGGGGACAGAGGAACAGTGAAGAAATTTGGCAGCATGTGACCTCCAGAAGAAGAAAGAGGAGTGTCCATGTACCAGCAATGGAGATACAGGTGAGCAACCATTTTCATATTCTCTCCACAGGTGCTAATGCGGAGAGTGGACTAGATGGTACATCGGAGAGAAGGGACCAGAAGAAGACTCCACCAACTGGAAGGCATGAGATGCACTGTCCTAGGGATGGGGGTTCCAGGACCACCGCACCCAAGAGAAGGACGCAGGTGGTGGTGATCGGGGACTCCCTCCTCAAAGGGACTGAGTCATCCATCTGCCGCCCTGACTGAGAAAACCGAGAGGTCTTCTGCTTGCCAGGAGCTAGGATTCACAATGTGACAAAGAGACTGCCAAGACTCATCAAGCCCTCGGATCACTACCCCTTCCTGCTTCTCCACGTGGGCACCAATGATACTGCTAAGAATGACCTTGAGCAGATCACTGCAGACTACATTGGTCTGGGAAGAAGGATAAAGGAGTTTGAGGCGCAAGTGGTGTTCTCGTCCATCCTCCCTGTGCAGGGAGAAGGCCTGGGTAGAGACCGTCGAATTATGGAAGTCAACGAATGGCTACGCAGGTGGTGTCAGAGAGAAGGCTTTGGATTCTTCAACCATGGGATGGTGTTCCAAGAAGGAGGAGTGCTAGGCAGAGACGAGCTCCACCTAACGAAGGGAGGGAAGAGTATCTTCGCAAGCAGGCTGGCTAACCTAATGGGGAGGGCTTTAAACTGGTTCACCGGGGGAAGGAGACCAAAGCCCTGAGGTAAGTGGGGAAATGGGATACTGGGAGAAAGCATGAGCAGGAGAGTGCAAGAGGGGAGGACTCCTATCTCAAACTGAGAAAGCGGAACAATCAGCAAGTTATCTTAAGTGCCTATACACAAATGCAAGAAACATGGGAAACAAGCAGGGAGAAACTGGAAGTCCTGGCACAGTCAAGGAACTATGATGTGATTGAAGTAACAGAGACTTAGTGGGATAACTCACATGACTGGAGTACTGTCATGGATGGATATAAACTGTTCAGGAAGGACAGGCAGGGCAGAAAAGGTGGGGGAGTTGCATTGTATGTAAGAGAGCAGTATGACTGCTCAGAGCTCCCGGTATGAAACTGCAGAAAAACCTAAGAGTCTCTGGATTAAGTTTAGAAGTGTGAGCAACAAGGGTGATGTCATGGTGGGACCACCAGACCAGGGGGATGAGGTGGATGAGGGGTTCTTCCTGCAACTAGCAGAAGTTACTAGAT
The DNA here is from genome assembly GCF_003597395.2 of Chelonoidis abingdonii. Lineage (NCBI taxonomy): Eukaryota > Metazoa > Chordata > Testudines > Testudinidae > Chelonoidis > Chelonoidis abingdonii. The sequence continues at coordinate 291,630,374 of NC_133770.1, forward strand.
CACAGGCCCTGGTTCTCATGGGAGACTTTAATCACCCTGATATCTGCTGGGAGATAACTCTTGTTTGTCATCCTGGTACCACTGAGATACAGTCTAAGATCCTCCCTCTTGGAACCCCCCTTTCATCGGGTACATTGAAAGCAGCATCAAATCCCCCCCTCATTCTTTCTCATTCTTGCAGACTCAACGCATCCAAAGTTCCCTCAGCCTCTCCTCATAAGTCATTGTGCTCCCAGCCCCCTTAATCATCTTTGTTGCCTTCCACTGGACTTCTTTCCAACTATTTTTCCAACATCCTTCTTCGTAGCTGTGGCGGTCCACCTGGAACACATAATTCCCAAGATGAGCTTAACTCTTGTTTGTCATCCTGGTACCACTGAGATACAGTCTAAGATCCTCCCTCTTGGAACCCCCCTTTCATCGGGTACATTGAAAGCAGCATCAAATCCCCCCCTCATTCTTTCTCATTCTTGCAGACTCAACGCATCCAAAGTTCCCTCAGCCTCTCCTCATAAGTCATTGTGCTCCCAGCCCCCTTAATCATCTTTGTTGCCTTCCACTGGACTTCTTTCCAACTATTTTTCCAACATCCTTCTTCGTAGCTGTGGCGGTCCACCTGGAACACATAATTCCCAAGATGAGCT